>NC_079148.1:144558797-144875700 GCF_945859685.1 Eupeodes corollae | reverse complement strand
AGAGGACAATTCACGGGTTCGTAACGTGATGTGGTTACTGAATGTTTCATTAAATAAATGAATTATTGCAATAGACGTGCTACATTGGACGCCGCACAGTGGTGCGAGAGCGGAAAAAAGTCTTTTTAAGAAGTTATATTTATCCTTTTAAATTGTATGTTTAAGTACTCTTATATAACCCGAGCGTATGATTTAAAAGTATTTTTTAACATATATATTGTATGTTCTGATTTACAAGCCCTCAAAGTTGAAAAATAATTTTACTCAAATCGCGAACCGTATTTTCAACAAATTTTAAGATGTTTTTTTCCGAAGTTCCTTTAAATAAATTCTCTAGCTTCTTAAATAATTTAATTGGTCTATTTTCGATTATCTAAAATAAAATAAAAAAAATGATTATTTATAAAAGATACCTTCTATAAATAGTCTGAAGCTTAAGTACTAGGAAAAAATGTGTTTTTTTAAACTTTTTGATTTAAAAAAAAAGCTCCAAAAGACTTCAAGAAAGTAAGTATGCCAGCATATGCTCCATGCATTTATGTAAAAGCACAGAAAAAATCAGCTGCAGATACGTGCAGATGTGGAAGTTATGATCAAAAATGTTTCACTGAATTGGATTTCAAAAAACTGCGTTTCGACGGTGGTGTTTACCAAAAAGTTTGATTTCTTCGTTATTAATTGTCAGAATGAACTGGTTAAGCCCATTATTTTAAGAAAAAATGTCAAACTTTATTTTAAAAATATAACAAAATTAATACATTGACACAGGTCTGAGATTTTCGATTTTTGCGAAACCATTTATTTCTGCCCGAAAAATTTTTTCAACTTTGAACTCAATTTTCTTGGAAAGAACACACGAAAAGCAATATAGTTTTATGATATTTTAAATTATATGATAGAGCTTAAAAAAAATAAAGAAAAGGATTAGGGATAATCCTTTATTTTTTTAGTTTTTTGCTAAAAGTAGGACAGGTAGAAATAAATAAGCGTCTCCAATCGTCAGATAGGTGGAACGGAACGGCAACAGTGGATGATCAATTTTCGAAGAAAATCATGTTTAGTGATGAAGGTGAGGCATATTTTCATGGATTCGTCAATAAGCAGAATTGCAGCATTTGGGCGAATCATAATCCGAGAGTGATTGTCGAAAACCAATGAACCCACAAGAGAGCGGAATCATCGAGCCATATTTTTTCCTAAATGATGCCGGTTAGGCATTTACAGTGAAATGGTATTCGCTTTCGCAGATCATAAAGAAATTTGTATGGCCCGAAGTGAAGATATAGATTTGGACAATATGTGGTTTTAATAGGACGGTGCCATTTGCTTTTGAAACAATGGCCTTTTAAAACGACAAATTCAACGGCCATGTTATCTCACGTTGCGTCGTCAGGGCATGTTATTTGACAAATTTGTTTTTCTTTCTTTAGAATTCTTTGAAAAAAGGTGTACGTTGATAAGCCAACAACATTTCAAGAAATCTAAAGGATAAGATACTACATTAACGGCATAGAACCTCAATTATAGTTTAGCGTCATAGAAAATTTGCATTATAGGATGAGGGTAAGTTGGCCAATATTTTGTTCTATACATAAATGAACCATTCCAGTGTTATCATAATAAAAAGATATAACAATAATTTTTTAAATAATTTGTATTTTATTCAAAATTAACATCGGCCCCTTAAATTTAACCCCCCTTTATTTTTAATGTCATACCACCGCTATTGGAGCAACATTTCATTTTTAAGAAATTTAACGTGTCGTCAAGTTAAGATTTGTTCAACCGATTTTTCCCATTTGTTTATTAAATGACTTGATTTCGTTTTGGACCGCTATCACAATCTTGATACAACCATTTATTTTAGTAGAATATCGACTTTTATACTTTTATAAATCAGGAGCTCTTATAACATCAGAGAATTGCTAAATAAAAATGTAATAAAATTTGTTATCAACATTTTTCAAACAGCACTGTATCTACGTGCAGCTCTTCACAGCAAGAAACAATTTTGTTTGCGAAAGCTGCTTAAGGAAAAAAAAATAGATAGAAATACAAAATGTAAAATGGTTGAGTAAATTTGAATTAATTGTTTCGAAACCCCCACACTTCTCAATTGTGAATACAAATGCAACTGTTAAAATAAAAAAAAAACACAATAAACATTCAAAAGATAATGTAACTTTTATTTAATCAGATTGCAGGATATTAAGACAAAGGTTACTAAAAATTCTTCCTGCATTCTCATAAAATCATTCATATTCGTATCACACTTTAAATAAACAGGAAACATACCAGAATTTGCACTTGACTTTTCACTTATCATTTTCTTTATCAAAAATCTCTCATTTTTATATCTAATTATAACCAATTAATAAAATTAATTATGTAGATCAGTAGAATGAAGCCTGTCAAGGCCGAACTAAAAATATTTGCCAGATATCGTGAAAACGTGTATTTGGTTTTTGAGTGAGTTCATGTCCGTCATATAGGTCAAAACTCAAAAATTCTTCATTTCCCCTCCCTCCACCATCAGCATCATAGTAAAAGTGAGTCATTAGGCATAAAAAAAGTATTAAATTCTTCTTTTTTTATTTTGTTAAGATTGCGAACTTGAAAATAGATTTTTATTCGTTTTTTTTTAATAGACTATGAGTGCTGCGAAACCATAAATATACAAATTTTGTTTCTTAACGTGGGTGAATTGAGACTTATTGTTTTAAATTTTTTAAAAAAACTGAGGTAAGCATTTTATTAAATAAATCATATAATTTTATTTCAGAAAAATAAAAACACACAAATTTTGTATTAAAAATTCTACAAGTTTTTTTATATCTCGATAAAACGGAAGCTTAACTGATTGACAAATTAACACTTTCACAGCTGAAATCTGTACAAATTTGTTGTTGAAAAATTATTGACAAAAAAAATGTCATAAAAATATCAAAATACAAAAATAAGTCTTAAGTTTTTATTTTTTAAGAAATAATTTTAAAAATTATTAAAAACAAAAACAGTGACGCAAAAGTTAAGGTGTCGCGTCGGTTTAGTGGGAAGTTAAACTATTTTTGTATGATATCAAATAATGTAAACAAGAAGTCTCGATATCTTTCAGCAAGCAGAATAACGTCATATTTCAGAAGTTGTTGTTTTTGAACTAAACAACAAGACCGTTAAATGTTTTGAGCTTGAGTTTTCGAAAATACTTCTTCCATCTACGCACACAAATTTGAAAACATTTTGCATGATTGACCAAGATTTGAAAATTTAGTATTGACTTTCGCCAAGTCAAATTCATCAACGAAATCGAAGACCTTGGGTTAGGTGCTTCTCAACTGGATACTAAGAAAAGCTTCACACTAGCACTCTTGAAAATATCCCAGACATAAAACCCTCAAGATGGTTCATGGATCGGAAAACTGAAACTAAAAGCGGATCTTTTTGCTGAAAATTTCGCGAAAGTCTTTCATCCATTCCTAGCAAATACTTTTACAGATCCCTTATCATTTTTTGATATAAAGGATGAATATGAACTTCCTTTTGTCACGCTTAAAACATTAACAAGAATGTGTCAACATAAGCTAGTTAATTAAAAATCACTGAGGTACAATTTTATAACTGCTCTGGTTTTGAAAGAAATGCTTTAATCATGAGAAAAGCGTTCGAAAAATTTCACCAAAATACTAGAAAAACAAGACCAATTTCAAACCATCATTCTAAGATAGACCACGTACATTGAATTGAAGTTGCTCAGGCCTTTGATGAGATATGGTGGCACTTGGGACTAAAGTACAAACAAACTGCCTAGAAACCTTCCTAAAGAGTACTTCGAAGTACTAAAAACATGTGTTACAACCAAAATCTCTGAACTAAAACAACATTAAAACCGGTGTACCACAAGGAAGTGTACTAGGGCCAGTCTTGTTTCTTTTTATATACAAGGGATATTTGAATGGACTTAAATGCTATCATGGCCATCAATTTTAATAATATTACTACAACATTGGTGTCAGATAAATCAGTTGTTACGAAGGCTGCACAGTGCACAATGACTTCAAAATGCAGTCGATGAAGTTCGTAATAAACTTTACAAACGAAAACAGAAACAGTTTTTCAATTTCTATAAACGAATCAGAAGTTAGAAGCTCCAATACCGTCAAATACTTTGGAATGACATCTTTCGGTATAAAATTGGGTCAACAACAAAATAAGCAAACATCGCTAAGAACTTAGAAACCTTTAAAGATTGCATCATATTGCAAAAAATTCCTAACTTAAACAATTTCTACCTACGTCAAATTGAGTTTATATTTTTTATTAATCAAATAATTTTGATGCTAATTTTAAAATTTGTTAATAAATCTTAACTTAAAACTGTCTTACATTTTTAAATAATTTTTGTTTACTCAGATGTGTTAATTGTCTCAAATGCAATAAACCTGAGATCTAAATTCGTATTTGAATGTACGTTCTTCATGTGGTTATTATTTTGTATTTGTTTTATCATAACTCATCTGCTTGAGTTTCTGAGCCGAGTTCAGAAATTCAAATCCAGAAAAAGTTGGATTCAACGACAAGAATCTAGCAAGTGATGCAGTCGACAGTTAACATCTTCGCAAACATGAGAAAGTAGCAAAGATCTTTGGGTATTTCATGCAAGCAAATTATACAGAGCTAAGCCAGTAAGGTTCTCAGTTATGAAAGAGCAGTCATCAGCTATTACTTTCTGGTCTACCTTTAATTTCTAAGATCATAAAAATATCAACCATTAAAGCGAATGTATTTGTGATGAACAGATAACTACTGCTTTCGAATAGGAAACGTCAGAAGTCGACACTTACTCACCCCTCTCAACTTAAAGCTTAAACTCAATCAAAACATCGAAAAAAAACGACCAATCAATTTATACCAAGGCTGACACAGAGACAACCAACACTATGGGCAAACGTAAACCAAGGACTGAAGCCATCTATTCTATCAAACGGCCTAGAAAATTAAATTTTAGAACTTTCAAAATAATGTCCCAAAATGATATTCCAAAAATTATTGACGGGGGAAATTCTTTATGTACTAGGTTTTTAAAGTTAAGTAAAAGGTTTTCCACTCGTAGACTATGGTTAATTTTACAACTTTGACAACAACGTGGTGGCCATATTGTTTCTTTTATTTTCTGTCAAAATATCTTCAAAATGTCTTCTTTAAAACAGTCAATGAAGACATGGCAAGTTACAGCGTGGAGCAAATAATAAAACTTTATTATTAAAATGGGTCTTTTCAGGTTGCACCCTTTTTTGGTTATACGAAATCGTCCTTTTAAGTCGAAAACAGTTGGTGGCCAAATTCGAGCACATTGGCTCAATGAGCAATCAATACCAATACTCGTACTTCAAGAAACGCAAGATCTGCCGAAAACAACGCCACTCCTCGTTGTCAGATCAAACCTTCATCTTTAACGATGATGCCTATTTTTGGACGAATGGATATCTAAATAAGAAAAATTACTGTATTTGGGACCACACCAATTCACACGAGTTCCACGAGGTGTCAATGCATCCAAAGAAAGTTATTGTTTGGTGTGGATTTTGGGCTAGAGGCGTCATCGGTCCGTACTTCCTCGAAAATGATATTGGCCAGGCCATAACCGTCAACCAACTGTTTGTGGATTCAACAGATTGGCGCTTTGATCCACACAGCTCAAGACACAAGCAATATTCTGCGTGACCGGATTCATGACGTGGTTATCTAGCGCCGAGTAGAAGCGAATTGTCCACTGAAGTCGTGTGGTTTTCTCAAGTCGAAGATATATGCGAATAAGTCGCCAACTACCGCGGCCCCCAAAAACAACATAATCGATGCCATCGGTCAAACTCAGCTCTACGTTCAATGCTGTCCAAGAGGCTTAAGTAAGTTGCAGGTGTACCAGCCAAAAGATGAAAGTTATACTCAAGCTTTGGATGTATATAAGTTTTGTAGATAACAGCCAGATCAGAGGGTGAGAAAAACTTCTTGTATCACCTTAGAAATCCCAAACATCTTGCTGCATTTTTGGCAACATCGCGTATTTGATCGTTCCACAAAAGGTGGTTGGTGATACACATACCGAGAATATCGAGATGTTCAGTCTCCTCGATGCAAATGCCATCCATCGATAATGGCAAGGAGGGTGTATCTCACTTTAACGATACATGACAGCATTGTGTTTTCGAAGCATTAAGTTCCAGGCGGTTTTTTAATCTCCATTGTAGAGGGATGTAAGTCGAAAAATGAGTATGAAAAGCTGAGAGTACAATCGTCAGCGAAACAATGTATTAGATTACAAGTTGCAGACAGGAGATCATTAATAAAAATGAGAAATAGTGTTGGAGATAGAACAGAGCCCTGGGGCACACCGGCATTTATTTTGTGGTTTTCAGACCTGAACCCATTCAATACTGCTTGTATTGAACGATCCGAAAGATATTTACTAATCCAATGAAACAGGAATTCGTGAACACCGATAGAATGCATTTTCGATAAGAGGGCCTTATGCCAAACCCTTTCAAATGCTTTTGAAATATCAAGTGTATTAATCTTACTTTCTCCAAAACGATGTAAAGATTTGCTCCACTGTTCGGTGAGATGAACCATGAGATCACCAGTGGAACTATTGCTGCAAAAGCCGTACTGCCGGTCATCAAGAAACTTTCTGTCTTCGAGATATTTCTAAAGCTGATAATTTATCACCGTTTTCATAACATTGGAAAGAAGGGACGTAAGTGCAAACGGACGGTTATTAGAAGATGCGGAGGATTCTCCTTTTTTGGGGAATAGGCTGAACAAATGCTGTAGGACAGATGAAAAAGCCTACGGAGCGGTTTTTTCAGCGTTGAAGAACACTTTTTCAGAACAAAAGCGGACCAGCGCATTTATCTATGTTGAGATCTTTTAGGACTCTCGCCAAAGTTGGATTTTGTGCGAGTGAAGGCCCAAGTCCTTACGCATAATTCGCCAAATTGAAGTCTGCTAAAGGCTGAGAGAGGAAATAGGCTGCCTCGGGTTCGCTATACACGGACCGCGGTGAGGTTCTCGGTTGATCTTAAGTTCCTTCAAAACGTAAAATGGGTGCAATGCGCACAACGTTTGCTTCAACGAGCACTCATTTTGATAATAAAGTTGTATCAACCGTGTAATGATAAAGCATAAGCAACTGAATAATAAACAAAAGATTTGACAGATGTCACCAAAACAAAATGACTGTCACGGGGCGCCAAAATCTATCCGGGCTAATTGAAAACCCCTTTATTTCACACATAATGTCTTTCATAGGGCTCTAAAGTAAAGACAAAACCTTATGGATATCTCGTACATACCTCCCTTTTTTTTAGACTTTTATATTAAAAGCTATTTATAGATAAAATGGTATTGCGAGTATAGATAGATAGAGATCCACGTGCCGTTTTTAGTAATTATAATGGCGTGGCACAATTAGCATCGGGCATTTGTCGTAGAGGAATAATCCGTATTTCCGTATTTTTTCGAAGAAAATGGGCAAAAAGTTACAGTTAAAGCCGATCGATACTGTCACATGATCAGTTTACTAGGAACCACAAAGAAGTCTGGTTCCAACAAGATGGAGCCACAGTGCACACTTCACGGCGTTCATTTTTAAAATATGGGAGATCTTTTTGACGGACCCTGTACTTATTATATTCAATTTTAAAAACCACCCGCCTGTAATTCAAAACCTTTTAGTTCGTATAATATGTCACAAGTAAAAATTTCACCATCATTTTGTTTATTTCAATTTGACAATTGCAATGTTTTTGACTTATTGCCTTAACCCCAGTGTGAATACCGCCCCCATTCGCCCAACTGTCACATCTATCTTAACCTTTAACCCCACTGTGTCGTGTCTTGACGCAGCAGTACATTCCTGAGTTGAGGTCACTTGAACTTTAAATTCAATTACATTTTCCGTCACACTCCTTGAACTTCAGAGATATTCGTAAGCCTTCTTCATAAAATATGTATTACCACAGTCAATAAATTCCCATCTTAAAATTATATCCAAATTTGGAAACTAAGACGGGAAGACATAGTAATTAAATAATTTTGATTTGTTATGTCCTTAAGGAGAGACTATGACAATCCTCAACTCAAGACTCATCTTCCATTGTCACAAACAATGAAGACTTTCATTTCTCTACCTCTCTCTGCCGTATTTCAAAAATAGCCCTGTAACACTACCTACACGATAAATCTTTACATTAGAAATAGATTTGAAGAAAAATGATTCACTTCTTTGCATCTCCCCTTTTGATTCAAAAAATGTTTATAAACATTGTAAATGTTGCTGTAAAAAATAAAGAAAGAAAAAATCTCGTTAAAAATCGTTTCCTGTTTATTTTTTGACAAACGACACATTTTTATGACAAAGAATTAACTTAAAAAGTTAATAAAAAAAAGAAAAGACATTTTATTAAAAATTAGCAATAAAAATTTTGATTTTCATCTACTAAATGTGCAAGAAACATATAATTTATTTTTTAAATAAAAGTCGTAAACTTTTCTAACAAGGTCCTTCATACATTAATTTTTAAAAGTTTTAAATTTTTCTTCGGAACTACAAAACCTACGATAAAACAACAAAAAGTCATGTAGTATAATTCAATATTTTATAAAAATGCAAAATAACTAAAAACAAACAAACAAAAACTTGTAGTAGATAACATAAAAATATTTATTTAAATTTAAACGTTAAGCATTCGTTGTCAAAATCGTTGTCGTCTTTCGTCTTTTTCTTGGTCGTCATTGTCGCTCCAGTTTTATTTATGAGAAAGATAATAAAAGTGTCACCAAAACGAAACAAATTTATATTTTTATTTATTTTTGTTTTGTGTTTTTTTAAAAAAAATGTTAACTCAACAAAAAAACCTGTGAATAAACCAAACATTCCATTGATAAAAGATTTATTTATCAGAATTGATGTCTTTAGAAGGTTTCCCTGTTTTCTGAGTTCCTAAGCACAGCAAAAAGGACACGTCAAAAATTATTATTTACATAAATAAAAAATCTTAATTTATGTTGTTCTTCAAAAACAACCGTTTACAACCTCTGAAAACTGAACTGAATTGAACATAAATTCCTTAAAATCCAATCCTAATAAAATATTTAAGAATAATTTTTCTTAATATTTTAAAATAAATTCAACGAAAAAATAAATACACAAAACAGAGATTAAAAAAAAAAAACATGATATAAATATTTAAGAAAAATAACAACAAAATATTAATAATTAGAATTCTTTTGCCAAATCAAATCACGAAAACAAAAGTGTCATGGATTTTTCATCAGATTTTCATGGAACTCGTTGAACATTTGTCAGAATTTAAGAATTATGTTCCTATTTTTCGTCTCTCTCCACAATTTTGAAAACAAATTTATCGCCTACACATTTGGATATTCTTGAATACGATGATTTTTACTAAATTTGGGGAAGAAAAATATAAACATTTCTCTGACTAAGTGCGGATTCTAGCGTAAAAAATATTGTCATCATCGGAAGTACCCTTGAATAGATCTTATGTAGTTTTGTTTATGTTTTTTGATTTGTATCATCAGGAAAACCATGGGTGTTGTGATTCTCGTTCTGCTGTTCTGACTAAGCGGGCAACAGTTTAAGGTTAAGATCTTACCAGAAATAAACAAACACCTTCCCTCTATCCCCCAAAAAAACATGCGAGAACGAATCAGTACTACCTGCACTTACAATGTACTGTACATTAGGGTGCTTCTTATTTTTAGGACGACATTATCTGGAAAATTATAGAACTCACAGAAAAAGTGTGTGAATCAATTTTATAGAAAATTAATTTTCCTACAAAAAAGTCCGCGGCACCATAGAGCTAAGATTTATAGTTATCGATATATTAGTTGTTGAAGCTGGAGTAGCATATAAATTTTTGAACCATGTTAAGAAAATATCATAAACTTTAACGACTAATATCTCAAAAACTATCAATCTTAGAGTTATGGTGCTGAGGACTTTTCTGTAGGAAATTAAATTTCTCATAAAATTGTATTACAATGTGTTTTTGAGGTCTTGACATTTTCGAGATATTGGCAGGGATTTGAGAAAATTGTGGAAAAAACGGTTTAGCGGTCCATAATTGTCTCGGACACTTACTACATTTAAATATTAAAGACACAAATTTTCAAGGAATTTGTGTTTTTGATATTTTAAACAAATGTTTATTATGCAAAATAGTCCCACAAAGGAAAAGGCCCCCTACTTTACATAGTGTAAAAAGCACTCAATGTGTTTCTTAAATAGTTTTATTGGTTATTTGGTTTTTTTTTCTGTTTTCATGTTGGAGGAGCAACATCAGCAACAGCAGTGAAATTTTTGTTCGTCTGTGTCGCTTTAATTGTTCAAATTGACAACTTAGTTCTTTGCTGCGCTGCGCGCGGACGCTAACAACTGGCACTGGGCCAAGCTAATTAAACCCCAAGTTCCCAAAGAAACCAAAAAAAAAAAAAACATTCAAATAAAAACGACGGCAACGACAAAACTATAGCTAGGTATACAAAACACTCTCAAGACTCTAGAGAATGTGTAGTATCAACAACTAATTGAATTTTGTCCACATGAAATGCAAAACTTTTTTTTTTGAGATTATAGATGATGATGAAGAGGAGACAACGATAGAGGTGCAGGGAATGAGGAATTTTTTGAGTGATTGCCCATGCTGCTGATACTGAGGTGTGAAGGAATTTCTACAAACTTTTGCTTATCCTCATAAACGACGACGAGAGAATGTTGTCGTTTTTCGCGCGCGAAAGAAAATCATTAAGCTTTGTCAAGGCTTTTTAATTTCGATTTTTATACGTTTGTACGAATGTGTTACGTTATGTGTACATACGTAAACATTAACGAAAACGATTATGAGAAAATAATGTTTTTAGAATAATAATAATAAAAAAGAAAAAACTTAAGAGACATCATTTTATTTGAAGACGCAAAGAATATAAAAATTTAGTTACATATGTAGTTTGTTTTTGAACAAGTAATCAAGCAAGTAAAATACTACGAATGGTATTTTGAGTGTTCCGAGACCATGCAATTAGTTGCAATGTTGATTTCTTCAGTTTTCAAGGATAATTTAGATTGAAGTCAATTCTTCAACTAACATTTACAGACACTTCAAACTATCTTAACCTTATCACAATGATGTGATAATTGGTCAAAGTGTATCTGAATCTATCCCTGACAGCTACTTCCCTTAAAATTTAAGATCAACATCAATGCACTAGAGATGCACTTGTGAATTTTTGTTAAAGTGTTGAAGTCAATCAATGAGATTAAGAATCTACCCCTTGTTTTGAAGCACCGTGACAAAATTATGCTAAATGGAGGGTGGGGTCATGAGCATAAACGGAGAGAAGATGGCTTGGGATGTCCATTGTAATGAATGAATTGATAAATTGAATTGATGCACTGCTACTTATGGATCTATTGTACACCCCAAAGGATGTTGCAAATTAATTCCATTGAAGAACTTAAGCTTTGGGGCATCTTAGGAAAAAAAAAGTTCATTTTGTTCTATCAGATAAAGTTCCAGGTGTGTGAGCCTTTGGTGAATGAAGGAATTACTAGTGTTCATTACAAAACCTACAGCTACCACTGGTTTTCAAACCTAAGATTCTAATGAATCTTATCACCTTTCATGACTATTGGGAGCCCTGCTATTATTCTTAGTTTATACCTACTTAAAGTGTAGTCCCAAAAAAGTTTGTTGAACTTTTTTAGTATAAAGAGTCATTCGAAACGTTTGCAGCTTTGGCAACCTCTTTTGATTTGATTCTGTTTTTTTTTTCAATGCCACTTAAAGGGCTTGCGGACTGTCTCATCGGTCTCGAGGCTTTGGATCTAGAAAAAAGATTCCTATACGAGTCTATTTAAAAGTTCCGCATCTATCAGTGTCTTAATGGAGTTTGTTTTGAGAGCGTAATTCACATTTTGACCTAATATTTGTTCGTCATATTTCTTGAAATGTGTAGAATGTTTATTTCTGAAGATTTAGAAATCGAAGCTCTTTCTCTCGAACCTTTGAATTTTATTTTTCCTTTTACCGACCCCCGCGCCCCCTTGTAAATCACAATATACCGCCCTTTGCTGGTGAAATTGTTAATGGCTTTTATTGTTACTATGAGTCAGGTTCTCATGGCTCTGTGTCGAATAAGCATTACAACCTCTGTAATTTTTTTCTTGTGACTTCATAGACTTTCTCTTGTGCGTCCTCATAATTTTAGTTTCCATATCGTAAGTGCTTTAGTGAATTTCCTGACCTTGGTCTTTTTGCTTTATTTATTAAACCTCTTTTTGAGTGTCTTCAACTCCTTCAGATAACCGAAAGGGTTATATACGCGTTAGAAGTCTCTTTCTAGTATTTAATCCCACAACAATACTGAGGTTCCATTCATCGGAAATGCTTTCTTCCGACCATAACTTACAAATAATTTGGTGCATGCTGCTAACCAAATTATCTCACTGGTCACATTATTTCTTGGAAATCGAAGATCTTCTCCTTAAACCCATACATTTCCGTTAAACTCCCCCCCCCTTCCAAATCATAATATAGCGTAACCAAATATGTTTCTCAATTCCTTTAAAAAGCCTTACCACACCACTCCCAACAATTAGTCGAAGTCATCTTATTGCGTATCCGAATACTATAGTTCCCCTCTGTAAAATGACCTGGTTACGGAGTCATGAGAGTTCAATTTGTATATCAATAACCACTGCGAGAATGATTATAACAGGCCAGAAATTGACCTTTAGCAAACGCAGCTAAGATCGAAGATCCCCTGACCGACCGACAAGGAAATCTTCTGGTTTTCCCGGGTTACAACGGCTACAGATTTGTGGAAGATCAGTTCGATGCGGCATAGAGTAAAATTCAATATTTCGACTCGGGCTCTAAATACATATATAACTAATAGCCTCAAAAGAAAACTCGTTACTGAAATAATTTGCCTGAGATGTTATTTGGTAATTGAGGTTTCTATACAATTTCTTGATAATGTTGTTGAGGCTCTCGAAAGATGTTCACTGAAGATATGTTCATCAGTTCTGGCGATCAGATCATCAAACATGGTGTGCCATTGATTCAAATTGGGCTCCAAAAAGAATACATTACTGCCATTTGAAGAAGCTATTTGGTTCAATTCCTTAAACGGAGAGGCATTTGCTTGTATAAGCCTTATCATATTGGATTTGTGAAGGCTTCTTTCATCCTTCTTCATAACTTTCAATATAAAGTCTGAGTTGGATTTAAGGTTTGTAATGGTAAAAAGTGATATGCCAGACTCTACAAATATATAGCAGAATTGGGCCTTGACGAAGTCGATCTGAACAAGCGTTTGAAGAAATAACTTGGCACGGCTTCAAACTCCTCCATTTGTAAATATCCAAAAACTTGGATACAGTAGCGCATGCAGCACTTCACAGTTGCTTGAAAAACACGATATTTGGATTTAAGATCAATTTTTTGGTTAGAGTAAAACTTAGGCCACAACAAGTTTAGAGCTACTTTGGCTTTGGTGCTTTTTTCCTTCACGGTTTCGAACTACCTCAATAGGCGTCTTGTTTAGGGACCAGTTTTTTACTGCGAGTCTTCTTCTCTGACGCGGTTCAAAAATCATTATTTTTGTCTTGTTAGTATTGACGCAGAGACTCCAGGACTCACAAAATATATGAAGTTTGTTGATTTGCAGCTGAACGGTAAATGGATTGCGTAGAGCAAAACTTTGATTTGTATACCGGCAAAGAAAATGCCATCCGGAAGTACATCACAAACGTCATCAATGAACAAGGCGAATAATATCGGGCTTAACATACACCCTTGGGGGACACCTGATGTTGTTTCAAACCATTCAGAGAATTTAGTTCCGTCCCACGCTGATGCTATAGATGAGGCAAGAAAGTTAAAATAAAACATTAAAAATTTACGTGAAATTCCTAACAATGACAATTTGTACATTTCTATTTACCTTGTCAAAGGCTGCTCAATCGTTCTCCTGGCAATACTCGTCAGAGCGAATATATGGTCTAGCGTTGATAAACCCGATCGAAATCATGCCTGGAACATGGTGAGTCGGTTGTTGTTCTCAATCCATTTCATAAAGAATTGAAGTTAGAATCTTTCTAAGCGAGTTGAGAATCGAGATTCCTCTATAGTTCTCTGGCTGATTGGTATCTCCTTTTTTGAAGATGTTTGGAACAAACCAATTTTCATAAAGTTTGTTGAAATAAGCCAGAAGATGATTTTCAATTACATCAATGTCGTCTTCGTAAGCCGAGACTTTCTTATTGAGTTATTTTGAAGATCCCTTTTGTCGGCATCCAGAATCTCGAATAACTTTCTACAACACCAGGTCACAGACAAAGCATCCCGATTATTCCCTGTCTGAGTATATTTTAGATGCTGATTATTGTAAATAGACATTCTAGGTTTGTTATAAAGGTCATGGTTCTTTCGGTTTTACCTTGATATTAAAATATTCATATTTGGCCATTTACTTTTTATAAAAGTAGATTTCCAAAATCCTTTATTAACTGAAAATACTTTCGTTATCAAACTGGAATAGCATATCCAGTCTCTACAACGAGTGTCCTTCCTGAATAGACTTCCTTTGAGCTAAGTACTATGGGAATGCATAATGTCCGTCAATATAGAAATTCATCTCTTTTTCTTATGCCATTGTTTTCCCTCTGTCTATAAATAACTATTTTTCACTAATCGTATCGTAAGAAGCATTGTTATTATTGATACAGCTTTTAAAAAACACGCAAAACGATTGGAGTTTTACTCTCTGTGCAATAATAATTAAACTGCGCATTACTAACCAATTTGAATTCGCCCCACAACAGACACACAGTTCTATTGTTGAAGCCTTCATTCTTCAATAATTGTGTGCCTCCTTAAATAAACTTCAATGAACTGTATCGTCGTCGTCGTGTTAAACAACACAATAAAATAATATAAAATAAAGCAGAAAATTATTCGGCACATGACTTTAATACTTAATAATCATGGAATAATTTATTGAAGCGAAAAAAAACATGAAAACACCAAAAATACAAAAAATACAAAAACGAAATATGTTAGTTTTGTCATTGAAATTCAAATCTAAACCTAAAAAAATAATATTAATCAAAAATTCGTGCAACAGAAACAAAACAAGTAGGAAAACATTTTAATTAATATTTTTTAATGGAAAAAATAGCACTTTCCTCCTGACCCACATTTCTGAAACTTCAAGAGACTTTGATCTCCTCCTGAGTCTTTCTGTCGGTTGATAAGTATAGAATGCTCAGAAGAAACACTCACGGTCAAGTATAAGTAAGGTATACTAAGTTAATCGAGGAGTGTTATGGTCAATGGTCCGGTGTACCTAAGTCAGCCCCAGCGGGCACTGAACTTGTTAATTTCAATGATAACAAAATAATTTTCAAGTGTTATGAGATTTATTTCTTCTTTCTTTTCCCTCCTTAAAAGCAAATAGATCGCATTTGTTGCTATTTTTTGTTTCTCTTATTTTTGCAATTTCTTAAATCAATAAACACATCGCGATCAGGAAGATTCAAAGTTCATCAAATAAAAACAAGACAGTATTCTCAATTCTCGATTAATATTATTGTTGGGAGCCATAGAGTCACAAGCGGCGGCCGGGCGGCGACGAACGGCGCGCGCTTCGAGAGAGATCATCTATGTAGATCGATTTGCTGTCAGATTCATGTCATTCCCTACTGTGCTCCTCCGTGCAGCTGCCGGAATGAATGCTAAATAAAAGATTTATGTGAGTGGCATTCGTATTTAAGTGAAAATTAAATCACAAAAAAAGTCGTGATTGTGAATCTTAAAAACTAACGAAACTTTTACTATAAGATCTACGAAGCCATCTTCCACTGATAGTAAATTACCAAAAAAAGAACTACCTATCTATTTTTTTCTAAGTAAACATTCAAAGTGCCATAAAGTTTCCAGGTAAAAAGAAATCACAAGCAAATAGTTAAACTGTACTTAATGACGGATTTTAATATTCTCTTTCCTTTTTTGAATTGCAACTGTTTGTCTAGGCTTGGTTAAACAACCCCCGAAATAAAATGCAACCAAAGCCGCCAGGCCACGCCACCGTCCGCAGATAGCAACAATCCTTAATTTCTACAAAATAATGATGTCCTTGTACAACATATTGCACTGTGCATCGCGTCGTCCCGTCGTCATCGTGCGTCGTTGTTAGGAAGAAGAGGATAAAATTGCATTGCGCTGCAGCAGCCTGATTTTTATTGTTATATTCCTTATGATGACCTATGCGCAATCGGCTTTGTGGAAATACCACTAGATATGAGTTCGGTGGAATTTTCATCCCTTTTTGTTTGAGTTTTTCTTTTGTTTATTCATTTTCACCCTAGGATTTATATTTTATTGAGGTTATGAGGATGTTTCAGGATCTGCAGGCATTTAGAAAATTCATGTGCACAGGAAAAGGCAAACCTACATTAATATGTATACACAGGAAAAGGTACCGTAATATCTAAAACAAGGTTGAGGGGTGTATTTCGAGTATAATTATTCTGGATGACTTTTCAAAAGCTTTTGATGAAAAGCCATCATATTAATTGAACTATCCATTGAGTCCTTCTTTTAAGATTTTTCATAAGGAGGCAGTGATCGATTCCAGGGATATGTCTCAGCTGTGTCATGATAAATGGGGTAGAAAATTAAAATATGTCAAAATGTTTGCACTTAGTGGTTACGACACGGAGTGATTCCATAATCTCATTGACTTTATCTTGTGATGGTAGATTTATGAATTTTGATCTCTTAAAGCTGCTTACTGATACAAAGCTTTTCCATCATTTCAACCTGTCGTTAGATAAAGCAATCCGTGTCTCAGGATGGCAACAAGAGGGATCTTCATAAAGACGCCCAGGAAAAAACTCGCGGCATGCGATGACAACAATGGAATCATTGAAAGAAGAAGAAAGTTAGCAATTTCTTCATTTAGTTCAAGCAGGTGGTGGCACATGTGCAGGAAAAATAAAGAACATAGTGGTGTTAACTGCAAGAAGAACAGTTGGTCAAACAATTAGAATTTGAAGTGGTGTTTCCCTTATCTTGGGTCAATAATAGCTTCCGATAACAACATATAAATGTAGAAGAATGAGAAAACACACTCGTCTGCTAAAATCTAATAGACACCATAATAGGCTGTCAGGGTTCTTTAAATAAATATTTGGTACTAGCATATAAATTCGAGATTAGTGGGTTTAATAAAAAGGACTCCGAAACCTTAGATGCTTGGATAAAAACATTTTATAAAAAATTCTAAGCGGCAGGGAAATTTCTGATACAACAATTAAGATTGGTAACCTCAGTTCGAACGAATCGAGGTGGGTAACAAGATGACATGAGCTGGCAGTTGGTATATTGGTAAGACTTTTTGTTGGAGAACAACCCATATTGCGGTCGTGAAGACAATGATGTTCTATTCTCATATCGAACACTTACAAAGGGAGTTTTTTCAGCTGTATGTGATAAGTTTCGATGATTTGATACTTGAAAATGCCAAATTGTATTGATATTTCTGTTCAACAAGGTTTGAAATTATCATGAATCGTTTAGTTCCAGGAGTCATTCCGTAATTTTTAAAACCATAACCACCTAAACGATAACCATTAACGATATCGCCAGTAATTTGCTTCACATAACTTTGCCACTATCGTCTCGTGTGTCGGTTTTTGTATAAGAAAACTAAAATGTTAAAATAAACTCAACGAAAGATAATGCTTGTTCGATAACTTGAAACTTTGTTTTTTCTATGAGAAGTTTTGAAAATGTTCAACAAATTGCTTTTTACCAAACTTATTTTTTTGCCGTGCACGATTTTATTTATGTCTGATATTATTGAAATTTTAAACGCCTTTTTGGAAAAACTTTGAACGAAAGCATTATGGTCATTCCGTAAAACGACTATCGTCAAACGATAGTCTCACTTCACGTAAGACGATAATAGTCAAAGTGATATAGCCAAACAGACATATAGCGTTTGCACGATTGCAAAATAGGTATCGTCTGTCATTGATTCCCCGAAGAATAAAGTTTCTAAATTTTGAAAGTTTAAGCACTTCATGCAAAGGATTGTGTTTATAGATGAACCTCATTCCTGGTCATACCTCCTTCAATAAGTAAAATTGACGTATATTGGGCGAAAAAAATTCTCAACCTATTAACAATACAGCTTCCATTAAAATTGACTGTTTGGTGTGGTTTACGCGCTGGCGGCATTATAAGTCCTTATTTGATTTTTCGAAATGAGGTAGGAGCTGCCTTCTTGTTCAATTTGGAGAAAACTTTATTTCCAAAAGTGATTGTCTTAAATGCCACCTTGTTCGTACGACTTAAAGGGATATGTTAAATCATTGGTAAATGCTAACAAACTTGCAACTTCTAAAGTATTCCAAGTCATTCAGCTTGAACTATTTGAATTATTGCAAAATTAGTAAAAAAGGGACATATTTAAAAACGAATGCCATAAAATTATCTACCATTGGAAGTCATTATCAACTTGGCCTAATTTTACATGATTGTAGAAAACTTAGATAGAGAGGACGACATATCGAGATTTTCCAAAGAGTGGACGAAGAAAGCGAAGTTCCTGGAATTAAAGATTCTACAGAAAGAGCTTCTATTTGCAATTCTTCAGAAATAAACCTTCTTAACATTTCAAGAGTGGTATGATCAAAAAAATCTTGACAGAAAAACTTGAAAACAGAGTTAAAAGTCCATGAAAGAAAGGGTTTTTGAAAATGTGAATTACATACGTACTATCACAAAAGCGGATGAAAGCAACTTGGATCATTTCGAGAGAAACGTGTGATCTACGGTCCCATATACATCAAAGGGGAGTGGAGGAGAAGATGGAACGACGAGCTGTACGGGCTGTGCACCGACGTAAACTTAGCCAGAAGGGAAAAGTCCAACGACTAAGATGGCTGGGTCACGTAGAGCGGTTGGAAACCAATGCTCCGTCCCGGAAAGCCTTCGAATCCACACCCACAGTCCTGTACCGCCATCTAAAGTGAGTAAGTAAGAACTACATTCCCAAATCAAACACTATTAAGTGATACATTGATCGGTTCAGAACATCTGAAAGAACTGGTACAGACAGTTCTTGGGTCAAGAACCAAAGTCTCGATATCGATGGTCCATTCAAAATATTGCTATCATGTCAGATACTCAACGTCCTATTTAATCAGCTCAAAACTGGTATGGAAATGCGTTGGAAGACTAAATGAGATGGACAAGAACAATAGAGTCTCACTCTACTGGGTACCGAGGCACGTTTAAGTCCTGGGTAATGGTGTAGCAGATTCGTTAGTAAAAGAGGGAGCAACAGCTTTATCACTAACACGACCAAAACTTTATTTAGAGGCATAGGAGAAAACAAGACCAAAACAAGAATAAATCAGAAGAGGAAGTCAAAGGGTTAAAACATTTGAATGAATCAGGCTTAAACACGAACTACAGCCATAAACGATTTTTCGCATGTATCACTCAAGTAGGAATAACGTAAGCATATTTGTCCCTATCAGGAATTTCTTGGGAAACATTTTCTCGCGAAATTTGTTGTTCCCGGGAACTCCTTCCTTCTATCGGGAATTTGTCACGAAATGCTTTTCCCTGGGAACAACTTTTATCAACATGAAAATAAATACAAAAAATTGGAATATTGTTTTCGAAGATTTTGACATTTGATTTTGCAGTAAACAAAAGAAAAGTTTATTTATTTTGTGCAGTTCTTAAATTACAAACAAAGTGATGGAAAATGGAAAGAATATCATTTTGACGAGATAGAACAGGGAGGACGAAATGAGCAGAGAAATATAAGGCGGAGTTTTAGGGACCACTGTAAGTTGAAACATTTGATTGACTCAAACATTTTTGATACCGTTTCTATCTACAGATTCCATCGTTACTATAAAACTAACAAGCCATTGTTTAAACATTTGATGAATACGCTGTCTGATTTCTTTATAAGTACGTGTTTGCGTTTCTTTGCAGAAGGTGGGTATCAGACAGGAGTGGGAAAAGACCATTAGGTTGGGTTGGCTCAATCTTCATTTTCAGAAGTCCTTTCAAATGTATTAGATTTCTTTGAGAACAAAATTTTCCCGTTATGGATCAAGATGCAAATGACTCAAGAAGAAAAAAGGAAAACAAGCTTCAAGTTTTATGAAAAACATACAATTTCTGGAGTAATAGGATACATAGACGAACATTTGTATTTTTTCCACTCGGCAACTGATTTTACTAGGGGCCCAATGCAGTTGAGATCACTTCCTTCAGTCTATTTGTAGTGAATCCATTGGCGATATCTCGGTTTTTTCCATAAAATTAATTAAAACTTCTATTTGCTTCGAATTAGAAGCATTTGACCTTTAAAATCGTTTTTTTTTTAGTTTTATTAATTTTGCTTTTAGAGAGTAACTTACATCGTTGTTTATTGTTTTGAATTCCCACGTAAAATGACAGGGAAAAATTCCGAGGGAAAAAGTAAAAGATTTCCAATACAAAATTGTATTTTTTTTCTCTCGGAATTTTTCCCTTATTTCGAAAGATGTTCACGATACCTATTTTTCGAATATGGGAAACAGTTCATGAGAAACACAATTCCTGATAGCTCCAATCAACTGGTCTCATCAATAGTCACTGCAACTTGAATAGACACCTCAGGAATTTAGGTTTGGAGTGCTGTGCCATCAGTAGGTTTTTTTAACGAGCTTAAAGACCCATCGGACAATATATCCTTTTTAAAACACACGAAATAAAGGGTGATTTTTTTGAGGTTAGGATTTTCATGCATTAGTATTTGACAGATCACGCGGGATTTCAGACATGGTGTCAAAGAGAAAGATGCTCAGTATGCTTTGACATTTCATCATGAATAGACTTACTAACGAGCAGCGCCTGCAAATCATTGAATTTTATTACCAAAATCAGTGTTCGGTTCGAAATGTGTTTCGCGCTTTACGTCCGATTTATGGTCTACATAATCGACCAAGTGAGCAAACAATTAATGCGATTGTGACCAAGTTTCGCACTCAGTTTACTTTATTGGACATTAGACCAACCACACGAATGCGTACAGTGCGTACAGAAGAGAATATTGCGTCTGTTTCTGAGAGTGTTGCTGAAGACCGTGAAATGTCGATTCGTCGCCGTTCGCAGCAATTGGGTTTGTGTTATTCGACCACATGGAAGATTTTACGCAAAGATCTTGGTGTAAAACCGTATAAAATACAGCTCGTGCAAGAACTGAAGCCGAACGATCTGCCACAACGTCGAATTTTCAGTGAATGGGCCCTAGAAAAGTTGTCAGAAAATATGCTTTTTTATCGACAAATTTTGTTCAGCGATGAGGCTCATTTCTGGTTGAATGGCTACGTAAATAAGCAAAATTGCCGCATTTGGAGTGAAGAGCAACCAGAAGCCGTTCAAGAACTGCCCTTGCATCCCGAAAAATGCACTGTTTGGTGTGGTTTGTACGCTGGTGGAATCATTGGACCGTATTTTTTCAAAGATGCTGTTGGACGCAACGTTACGGTGAATGGCGATCGCTATCGTTCAATGCTAACAAATGCCAAAAATAGAAGAACTGAACTTAATTGACATGTGGTTTCAACAAGATGGCGCTACATGCCACACAGCTCGCGATTCTATGGCCATTTTGAGGGAAAACTTCGGAGAACAATTCATCTCAAGGAATGGACCGGTAAGTTGGCCACCAAGATCATGCGATTTGACGCCTTTAGACTATTTTTTGTGGGGCTACGTCAAGTCTAAAGTCTACACAAATAAGCCAGCAACTGTTCCAGCTTTGGAAGACAACATTTCCGAAGAAATTCGGGCTATTCCGGCCGAAATGCTCGAAAAAGTTACCCAAAATTGGACTTTCCGAATGGACCACCTAAGACGCAGCCGCGGTCAACATTTAAATGAAATTATCTTCAAAAAGTAAATGTCATAGACCAATCTAACGTTTCAAATAAAGAATCGATGAGATTTTGCAAATTGTATGCGTTTTTTTTTTTTAAAGAGTTCTTAAGCTCTTAAAAATCACCGTTTACTTAAGTTTTTCAAAGGTACTAATCTGGAGCACATACTGTTGTGTTGAAAAATCATTCTCATCCAGTCCCTTAGAGAAACACAGAAGATCTATATTTTGCAGTGCATCAGTATCCCAATTTTAACAATTAAAGCTACGAAAACCACCTTAAGTCAACGTTCATTCCAGTTTTCTTTCTTTTTAAGAACTTATTCTAATAACTTAAATTTTTCCAAAATTGTCAAATTTTAAGAACTTTATATTTTCGTATTTTCTATTAAAAAGGAGATATTTTTTTCTAAGGATTTCTTTTCATGGTTTAGGTCTCCGAAACCTGTTTTCCTTTCACGTGTTTACTTTCAAGTCAAGTATACCTACTTTTCAGGTTCATCAATTTGGATTTACCAATTATGTACATATTTTTAAAATTATGAACTTTTTTTGTATCTTTTTGATGACAAAAAATATTCATCCCAAACACACATTAGTCATGCATCGTTTGTTTACCATTTTCACTTAACTGCACTACTCTCGTTCCCGATATGCACTTCTCAAACTTAACCCCAGGTCAAAAACAATTACATAAAATAAAATACCTACCTACCTGTCATCTTGTGTCCCTTGTCTCTTCACAATCCAGGTTTAAATAATTGTGTTTGGCACTTGTTTTCAGTGTTCAAAGTCTTAACCCCGAATTAAAATTTGCATAAAATATAAAAATTTAACAAGCTACTACAAAGGTCGCCGGGGAGAGGTAGATTCTACGCTTTAGTAGTCCAACTCGCGATTTATTTTTATTGTTTTTATTTTATTTATTCTCCACCCCTATACTTGTACCTTCCTATAAAATGAATGAAATGAAATGAGCCTCAATTAGTTTGCCCCTATTTTTAGTTCGTTCATTTTTTTAGTCTTTTTTTTTTCTTTTTTTATTGGAACAATGGGAATGTTGTGGTTCTATTTTAAAATTGAAGCATAAATTAACAAAAATAGAATCCATTGGACATCTCGTCGAAAGGAGACAGAGAGAGACTTAAATTTGCATTGGAAGTGCAAATTCCACTTGCATCATTTTTCATTCATTCATTGGCAATGACATTTTTTTACAGCGCGACTTCTCACTAAAAAAAGAATAAACAAGAAATAAAAACACTTGGCATGTCGTTGTGGTGTTTGTTAACCTATTTCCTTGTTAAGTGATTTGATGTGATTCTTCTCCTACTCAATCTAAATAAAGTATAAACTATATGAAGATGAATGACAAACAAACAAACAGAAACGACGACGACGATGTCGGACGATGACCAACATGAGATGATTAGACGACGACGAAGAACTGGGGATGATAAAAATAAATCATCATAGAGATTTGAGAGGGAGGCTAAACTAGAAACAACCACAAACTGCTCAATGATCAATGCTGAACGCTCAACACGCCACCAAATAGAATCAGATTCAACAAGAAAATT
The DNA here is from genome assembly GCF_945859685.1 of Eupeodes corollae. Taxonomy (NCBI): domain Eukaryota; kingdom Metazoa; phylum Arthropoda; class Insecta; order Diptera; family Syrphidae; genus Eupeodes; species Eupeodes corollae. The sequence continues at coordinate 144,852,079 of NC_079148.1, read as the reverse complement.
CTTGTCAGAGGAAGGTTTTCTTTTTCTTTAAAAATAACTTCCGCTCATTGCTCTTCGTCCCCCCAAAAAGAGATCAACCATAGTTCCTTTCACCCACAACCCCAGACAATACAAACGACATAATCCACACTCCACTTCGACTCCAAGAGTCAGAGCCCAAGAGGAACAAGATCGTCGCTTCTCGCGCGTTTCTCACACTCATCCTCATCTTCATCGTTCATCAATGAATTTATTATCTTTTTAGAGGAAAAAACTTACCGTCACTTTTAGCCGAAGATTGTTCTTCGATAGTTTCCATTGCTGCTGCTGCTGTGATGGAACTTCTTTTGGTTAATCCGTAAAGGAAAAATTATGTTAAGAGTTCGAAAAAAGAAAATCTATTATGATGATGGATTCTTTGGTTTAACGTTAACACGCGCGGAAATTCATTGAATTCTTCTCTTCTTCGTTTTCATAGAAACAGAACCAGAATCCAAACCATTGCACTCGCGCCGCGCACGCAAAAATAAATCTTCACAAAAAATTAACAAAAAGACACGAAAGACCAAACGAAATGACAAAACGACGAACGAAGAATAAATTTATGTTTGGTCAGATGAATTCCACAGGAAGTGCATAGCTCTTGAGCGTTTTGTAGCTTCTATAGGCGCTTCTCTAGGTCTCTAGCTTTTGGTCTATCTCAAGCTCTAGCTTTTGGTATGCAGAGAATTTCTACGTTCTTCTTCTGCAAATTTACTTGGAAACCAAGAGCGTGAAACCTTGTGGCGAATTTTTCTTCGTTTTCCTTTTCTTTTTTTTTTTTGAAGGTTGCCTTTGAGTGTCCTCCGAGTCGGGATTGGGTATTCTTTGAAATTTCTTTCGTTTTCTTTGAAAAAATGTTGATTTTTCTATTTTATTTTTATATTTCACTGAGTTTAATTAGATTCTGTTTTTTGTTTGGGAGAGGGAAACTTTTAATCACGACGTTTTTTTTTTCTTTTTTATTATTTTCTCAACACAAATTAGATTAACAAAATTAAATTAAATATGTGAAAATTTTCAAAAATTATTCCTTTTTCTTTTTTTTGCGTACAGATAAACGAATTGAATTGACAAACAGAAGAAACAGAAACGAAGCCGCGAAGCAGTGAACAACCGACTGTGTATGTGCGTTCAATTGAAATTCCAACGGCCTGCGCTGGACGATCATGAGCGATGGCGTGCGTTGATGGGCGTTTGTGAGGCGATCAATGCGGCGAAAAAGTGTGTTCGAAGATGAATCGAGAAGGAATGTGTTCAGGGGGTTGGATTTTATTTTATTGTTTGTTTGAAGTTGAAAAATTAATTTAAGTGAAATTTTTGACTTTTGTGTCATTTATTTAGTTTATGCAAAAGAAATGCAAGTGAAAGCCGAAAAAATAGGATTTTCGGTGTTTTTATTCAAAAATACTAAAAATAAATTCTGCAATGAGTTTTTCTTTTTTAAAGATGCACTATCTGACTGACAGGTTCTGTAATTTAGTAATCACAATGTATTTATCATATCAAGACGATGAAAAAGGGAGATGACATGTGTCAAAATGTAGTTATTACTTTAAAATTTAGTTGTATACTATAAATTCAGATCAAAAATTAACTAGACATAATTTTGTTTATGAAACTTTATTTAAATATTGATACTAAAGACAATTATTTTTCGATGCATTAAGTAAAGCATGAGAATTAAGACGAATGTTAAAAAAATTTAATTTTGACTTATGTCATTTTGCATTAACAGTGACGAACGTAAGATTTTTGAGATATATTTAATTTGAGATAAATGTCACACTTTTACCCAAACGTAGAAAATTGCCCACCGCAATATCAGAAAATTGAAAACAAATGAAATATCCAAAAACCTACTTTTTTCCTAAAGAGAACGCATTTTCTAAGATCTATTTAAAATTTTAAGATAATCTGTTAAAATTTGTTTCAGTTTTGGTTCTGGCGACCTTTAAAAAAATAAAGTATTGAGATAAACGAGTTTAAAGTTTTGTGTAGTAAAAATCATGAGGAATTTTGCAATACCTTTAAGGCCGAGTACTCAAAGGTTTATCCTGGTCATAATCTTTTGGGGCAGCATTTTTGAGGTATTAGGTTGTTATTTAAAATTTAAACGCAAAAGAACAGTTTAGTGTTATTCTATTTTTTTTAATAAAAACCTGACATAAGTCAATTTTTGGACACATATATTATTAATTTACTTGTTGCAAGAAAAATCCAAGTAATATTAGGCGTTTTTCTTAACATAGTCCTATTTTTTATTTTCTTTAATTATTATAAAAATATTTTAATAATTTAAATACAGCAATAAAATTATTCATTGAAACGAGTTTGCTCCTTATTTCAAAAATGAAAAAGTTTCACTTACTATAAATTGGTTTTCATTATTCAAATACATCATTGAAATTTTTTTCATAGGTTAATGTTGGGTTTCGTCGAAAATTTCTATTATTAGACACAACATTCCTGGTTTCGATCAAGCATTTAGGGTTATATTTGATCATGGAAAGAAAAACTGACAGGTATGGATACAAAGAAAATGGATTACTTCCAATGGAAAGAATATGTTTCAAAATGTGAAATCAACATTCAACTGTTCATTGAAAATGAACTAAATGAAAAGTATTTTTTTAGTAAAACAAAGTTTACAGCTCATCACTTCCATTTTGACACCAATCATAACGAATTTAACTCTCTTAGTCATTGTTAAATCTTTAAACTAAATGTTCGACACTGAAAAGCAATGGTAGCTATAAGTGCTCAAAAACCTAGCGACTTTTTTTTATTATAGCAGAAATTATGATTTTTTGAAAATAAGTTTTTTATTTACAAATTATTTACTGATTGTTTGTAGCTAATCTTATTTTGAATTCACAATGACAGTTAATCGTTTGTTTTGTTATGGTGGGTTCCGTTTTTGTTTTCATTCAATTTTGACACATGTATGCAAAAGCTTTATAAAGCTTTTAAAATTGCTCTCCATCGGATGTGTTCATTAAGTGCTTATAGAAATTTAAACATTATTTTATGCAAATTTGATTATTACGATCTAACAATTTGTTTAAAAATAATTAATTTCTTTCATTCATTAGTAATTTCAGGTATGAAAAATATCTCTACACGAATTTGTTGTGGAAAGTAGACAGTTTAACCTGATAAATTTAGAAAAGTAATTTCTGACATCAATGTACATGAATTTCAAGAAGAAAACAAATCGAAGTATTGGACAATTATTTTTAGGTGGCGTTCATGGAAAACTTTGGCTAAAAATATTTTTGTCTGCAATGTTGGAATTTATCTAGTTTATGAATACCCTTAAGGCTTGATTAAACAAAAGGACTGTTTTAACAGAATGTGGTCCATTGAGACGGTCTAAGCAGACAGGAGCCCTCCTGATCTGTTCGCCAAATACTGATGTATACTTCAAATAAACCGTAATTTTTCATCTTTTTAATAATCCATTTTTGTAAATCAATGCCAGTTCTTCTTTTCTTTGTTAAGACAAAAATAATTCAGCTAGAAAATCTAAAAAATTCCAGTGTTCTTTTAAAACGGCAAAAGTTAGGAGATTTTGTGAATAATTTACGTTGACTATGATTAGCAACAAAATAAGCTTTGTTTCATTTCTTTCTGTTTTGACGTTTGACCGTCGCGTTCTTTGTAAAAACCTACAATTACTACTCGCGTTCCTTTTCTTATTGCTGGCTTGAACGCGTTTTATAGGATACAGACAAAGCGCGGCGGGCAAAATTGTTTCCTACAGGCGGGACCACATTCTGTCTGACCAGGCTTTTAATATTTAGGCGGTCATTGTTGTTATATTTTTGCATAAAATACCGAGTGTTATTGTTTTCAGTTTTTTTTTTTGTGGCAGAAAGAAAGGGATATGAGATAAATTGTTATCGGGAGCTTTTTTAAACATATTCCTAAGTCTTTGGATAAAACATTCCCTAATATAAAGCTAAATAAGACCTTCATATTTCATTTCATGTTTGTTTTCATGAATAGTAATTAATTTTAATGGGTTACAATCCATTTTAATTTCACAGATGAACGGTTATTTCAAACTTCAGAGAAATTTATCAAATGCATGATTGTTGGCTGTCAAAACAGAGAGAGGTGTCAACCAAAATTCTGGAAATTACAGTGAAAGCACATTAGCTGTGTTTAATCTCAGACAGGTAGGGTATCCGGATACCTTTTTTTTAGTGTTTTAGGTGTAAAATAAAAGCAGATCAAAAACAGCTGAGATGTCAAAAAGGAAATCCAAAGGTATCCAAGAAATTCTGGGGTATGTAAGCATCTGACAGATCAGCTGATTCGACACATGGTTGAATTTCTAGAAACTTGAAAATTGATTTCAACTTTTTGTATTTGTTGGTAACAAAAGAATACAAAATATAAGTTGAAGTTGTATTTAAGGATGTTCTGTACATAATAGATGATGAAGAAGATATTTGCCTCCGAATTTTAAAAGTTAATTATGATCTATTTTGACTTCGAAGCTTAAAGCTTTTTGTGAACAGCTGAAAGTTGTTTTTATTTTTTTGTAAGCTATCTCAATACAGCTATCCAACTCGTATCTTAAAATTCACCTATCTAAGATACCCTATCCAACACGCGATTGAACGCAGCCAATATGGGATTTTCGTAAATTCTTTTTCCTAAAACCGAGTTTTCAGCTCGGTGAAAAATTACAAACTAAATTAAAATACTGTCTTAATATTGCAAACTAATTGTAGGAATTTGTCAATAGAATTAAACTTTTTTGTCTGTCAATGCCGAAAGTGACATTCAAAACACTTTGACACTGACCTATAATATAACTTGGTTCAAAAATTTAATGAATTTCTATTAGAATTCACCCTCAACGTATGAATAAATAAGTTGGATATTTATGAACACGTTTTTTTATCAACAAGAATGGGCTTCGATAAATTTCGTTTTTACACGAAGAAACTACACAACACCAATTACTTTTAGTTGTTTATCACATTAATGATAAAAAAGAAAAATTAACTTAATCATTACATCGGACTATTATCTGTCACAATTTAAATACAATAAAGTCAATCCCCGGATTTTTGTCTAGCGATTTTTTAAAGAAAATAAAGAATCCGCCTAAGAAACCAAAAAAACTACTTTTAACTGTTTTGAAGGGGATTTTGTCTATTTATATTACCCTAAATTTCTGCAGTTCATGTAAATTTTTATCCCAATCCCCAGTTATGTCAATTTAATTTTGTACATAATTTTGACAGAACTGCAGACTCAATGGCTGCGTTCAATGTCGTGTTGGATAAGATATCCCTGGATGTTTGAATGTTGGTTGAATTTCTAACAACTTTCAGATGTTTAGTGAATTTATAAGACAAAATTGTTGTAAAATAAAGTTTTTAATGTATAATTTCATTAATTCCTTGAATTTTTACCACAAATCATAGAAATTTAAAAACAATTTTCAAATTTCTTCAAATTCAACCACATGTTTTGTCAGATATCCACAACTGTCAGAAATTGGATTAATTTTTTGACATCCCAGCCATTCTTTTGCACGTAAAACACTTAAAAAAAAAGGTGTCCAGATCACTATCTGCCTGAGATTGAAGCGTGCTCATGAAACACGATCGTAATTTTAAATATGGTCGAGTTTTTGGCTTAAATTAGATAATGCGCCGTACTTCAAAAATTGGCAGAAGACGTACTCTTTTAACTATTTTCTTTCTTTTTTTATTCCAATATCACTTGATGGCTAAAAAAATTAATTGTATTACTTATGAGGTTTAACATAAAATGTAATGTCAAAATGTATAGCCTCAAGCAAAAAAGTCTAAACGTCATATTCATGATATGAATTATTAAAATTTTCAGCTGTCCACATTTTTAGAGTAAGATGACTTTAAGTGAATTTATAAGATCTTCATTTCAACCGGTTACAGAATCCGATGAAGAAATTGCAGTTTCAGAGTGAATTTTTGACATTTTTACTATGGTTGAAATGTCAAAATTGACATTTGGTTCCCTCTGCAGCCAGCAATCATTGTCCGAATTTTTTTAATCTTGATTTTATTTTGATCTCAAATCCGAAAGTAATATTTATCTTTTCAGAAATGAAAGACTTCCGAAATGAAAAAGCCCTAAGTTATTATTTAGAATTTTAGGAACCCAATTGGGTTTTTAAAAATAAGGAAATTGATGAATTTAGTTCCCAAGTTCAAGTATGGATTCAAATTCAGTCCAAAAATGTTTCCGTACCCAAACTTATTTATTTCTTTAAAAGAATTAAAACATTTGTTCTTTTTGAAACTTCTATTATATTCTCACACATTTTCAAACTACAAATTTATTTTTTAAGGAACATCAATTCAACAAAAATATAGAGTATAATTAATAAGCAGGTATCTGGATAGCATTCCTCCTTTCCTCGTCCTTTGTCGTCTCTCCTAATTCAAGTCCTGATATTGGGTCACTGTTCGGGCACAATATAAGAAAGGCGATGCCGCTGCAAGTAACAAGCCCGCACCCACCCAAGGTCGGTGCAAAGCCCAAGCAACCGATGTAATAACTAAAGCCAATGAAAGCGAAAGCATTAGATTCGTCCCGGCTGGATACCGGGGATCTGGTGCCAATGACGAGAGGTAATATACCTGTGATACTGAAAAACAAAGAGAATTCTTAAATCTTTTCCTAGAAATTGGAAATTTTTTTAAAGACTCACAAATGATATGCAAAAGTGATGCTGTGCAGGTGGCTCCAAAGAACAAACACACCCAACCCATGAATCTGAAACCCCAGGTGGTTAATCGCTGAGCATGGTGTTCCATTTTGAAGACCTGTGCCAGACTCAGCTCTCCCGGATAGACGAGAAGAACTTTAGCATTTCTCGATGTCACATAAGGAACCACCTTTCCATTATGCAACTGGCCAACAATTGTGTACTGAAAATCAAATAGAATCCATATAATTTTCAGTCTTTTGAGTGGTCTTTTGGGGAACATACCAATTCACCTTCCATTCCAGCAAAAGAGAACAACAACCGAAAGTCGCCCACTTGAGGATTGAACACATCATCGCTGTGATAGTAAAGTCCCAAATGAAGCTTGATTGAGGGATCCTCCGGCCTAGTATCGGATGTGAGTTCCACAAACTTATCAAACTTAGCCTTAATTTCGTTACCAAGTTCATAGCGCCCGAGGAAGACACTCTCGGCAACTTGTGTCTGACTCTCGACTGGGAACTTCTTTGGATTGTGGTGCCCTGTTTGGATGTAAAAGCTCCGAGAATCGATGAGCTTATCCCGCCACTGCATAGTGTAGTAGTAAGTCTTGCTGTCACTCTGTACAGTGGACAAAGATTCACCATAGTTTTGCTCCCTAACGAAAAGGAAAAATCATTGCTGTATTCAAAAAGAAGTTCCTGCAAGGATTCTCACTTACATTGTTTCCTCAACCCATTGGTACATTTGGACACGTCTCTTCAACTTCACAGCCAGAATTTGGATGTCATAATCAGGTTCAGTGAGTGGCTCTCCGACGACGATGGGACCAGCGATATGGACGATACGACCCTCGTAGTTGTTTTCCACTTCATCGCCAGCATTGATTGTTATGGCAGCATCGAGGGCTTCATCCAAGGAAACTATCATATGAGCTGCTCGACCCTTTTCATTTGATATTAGAAAATGTAAGAAATCCCAAGCTTTTTCGTGTTGCGTGTGTACCTACCTCATTCCAGAATAGAATTGTTATTCCGGCGCAGAAGAGAATACAACCAATGGTGGCGATTAACCAGCACGAACGAAATTCTTCTCTAAGCGTCATCGTTTGTACATTTTATTTATGTTTTCGTTTTATTCTTTTAAGTGATTTGTTTCATAAGATTTAATAAAGTTTCATTTGATTTTTGAAAAAGAATTTTCAACAAATTTTAAATTGTAAAATTGAAAATCTATTTTCGTTCGTTTGACAGTAGTGACAGAAGTTGTCATAACCTTTTAGGCTGTGTAGTCGTTCAGGGATGTAGAAAATAAATGTGAGATTTAATTGAGTTTGTAGTAAGGACATGAACCAAATTTTTTGAAGTGTTATAATAATTATATAACATTGGGTGTATAACTATCATTGAAATCAACCCGGAAAATGTTTAAATAGATATTTGAATGCGTTTTCTATTTTCCTGAATAAATGCAGTGTCCTGTCACAAAATGAAGCAAATTGTTGCTCTGAATTGTATTAAAATTTTACACTTTTAAAATGACGGATCTGCCATTTCCGGATCTGGAATCTGGATTTTTTCCAATTTTGTTTTTACCATGCTCTCAAATATTTTTTAAAGAAAAAAACTTGTATACCATCAGCTCCAGGTATAGTTTTGGGCCTAATAGACTGGAGTCCTGAGTATATTCAGGTTTCAATATTGAAAATCAATGATGAACTGATCTCTAAAATTGTATTCGAAATTATTCAAAACACATTCATGCCGATTACAGAACTGTATTATGAGAAATTTTTTGACAGTTGTATTATGATAGAAATGTCAAATGCACCGCTGCCTAATTAGCGTATTCTGTAATCGATGTGATCATTTGACTTCACTTAACTCAGACTCAATGGGCAGTTTCAGACGACATACGGGACTTGAAAGTTAGACATGTTTCTAGTATCTGCCAAAAAATATCCTTCCAATTAAGACAACGATAGAGGTGGGGAGAGGTGTTTCCACTTAGGCACCTCTCCTTATTCAGACGGCAGCCGAGGAATTCCCGAGATGGAATCAACGGTGGCGTCTACAGTTCCAGTAAGGTTAAACTACTAAGTGAACACATTATAGAGCTTCTTCGACTTATTCATAGCCCAGGCCTATAAGGAACGGTTTTATCCGGCTCCCCATCCTTGGAGTTATACTTAGGATCTGGCCCTCCAGTTTGGGGGTTGTGCCGTCGGGGTGACTTCCTGGCCGCGTAAAAGCTTTCATAGTTGCGAAGCAACAACAAGCCTCGGATACGGACGGATTTACTGTTGACAACCAACGCAAACGAATAAAAGACAACGAACTTCGTATATGCACGTGGAATGAAAGATCCCTTAACAGACCACGTGCGGCTGAAGAATAAGCGGAGGCCCTAGACCGCTATAAAGCAGATATCACCGCCATCCAGGAAATACGATGGGATGAGCCGGGCAAAAAGAGGATGAAAAACTGCGATATTTACTATGGTGAAAACCAATAGCGCTGGGCGATTTTAATGCCAAGCTAGGAAGGAAACACATCTTTGGTGGAATAATCGGGAAGAACAACCTGCACGACAACACTTCCGACAACGGATTCAGGCTCATAGATTTTGCTGCGGGGCGAAACGTCATGGTAGCCAGTACGCGTTTTCCACACCTCAACATCCACAAAGGAACTTGGACTTCTCCAGATCAATCTACCGTCAACCAGATTGACCATATTGCGATCGACGCCAGACACGCTTCCAGCATTATGGATGTACGAACTTTCCGAGGAGCTAACACCGACTCGGACCACTACCTCTTTGTACCCAAAGTAGCACTTCGGATTTCCAGACAAGGCAAAACAGGGAGGTGCTGGGAGAAGGTACAACGTCGAACGGCAACAATCGCCAGAGATCGCCAAATCTTTTTCCGACCGAGTTACAAGTGACCTCTCTCGAAGTTCTCTGCCGCCAACACAATGTAGCGAAAACTATTGGCAACATTGCCAAGATGCAATCAGAGAAGCCGCCTCTGATGTGCTGGGTTTCAAACAGCCACCAACAAGGAACCCCTGGTTTGATGAGGAATGTCGGCAGGCAAATGCAGCCAAACAACACGCACGCTAAGTGGCGCTGCATAGAAGGACGAGAGCTGCTCATGAGCTCTTTGAGCAGAAGAGGCGAGGGGAACGCCGACTTCTCAGAAGGAAAAAGAGAGGGCATGAGAAGCGTGCGGTCGAAGATGTTGAGAGGTTTAAAAGCAGGAATGAAGTTCGAAAGTTTTATGAACAGGTGAAACGAAATTCACAGGTACATAAACCTAGAACCGAAGGCTGCAAAGACGAAAGTGGAAACATCATAGTGGAACCGCAGTCAATGCTGAGGATATGAAGAACTGAACTCCGCTGTCAGGCAGGATGATCCATTCAACATAGACGACGAAAGCCAACAATCCCATCCTCCCGATTTAGACGAAGTAAAGATTGCCATATCTTAGCTGAAGTCTAATAAAGCCGCTGGAGCGGATGGCTTGAATGCCGAGCTCTTTCAAGCAGCTGGAGATAAGTTGGTAAGGTGCATGCACCAACTTATCTGTAAAATATGGTTGGAAGAAATCATGCCCGATGAATGGAACCTCAGTATTGTTTGCCCGATCCTGAAAAAAGGAGACCGTCTAAACTGCACCAATTATAGAGGAATCAGTCTACTTAACATCGGCTATAAAATCTTCTCTGCCGTAATATGTGAACGTCTAAGGCCCATCATCAACAACCTGATAGGTCCTTATCAGTGTGGTTTTAGACCAGGAAAGTCCACAGTTGATCAAATATTCACATTACGGCAGATCCTGGAAAAAACTCAAGAACACCAAATCGACACCCACCATCTTTTCATCGATTTCAAGGCCGCATATGACAGCATCTAAAGGGACGAGCTGTATAGAGTTTTGGCATCCCTGCCAAACTCGTCAGTTTGTGCAGAATGACCATGGAGAATTCACGCTGCTCCATAAAGGCTGGAAACAACTTAACAGAACCTTTCGATTTCAAAAAGGTTTAAGACAAGGTGATGCGCTGTCATGTGATTTTTTTAACATCGTGCTTGAAAGAATAGTGCAGAGCTCAAACGTCAACACTAGAGGCACTATCTTTCAAAAGTCTGTCAAATTAATGGCATATGCTGATGACATTGACATAATCGGAAGAACTCAGCGTGATGTCAATGGGACTTTTGTGAGTATTGAGGCAGAGGCGGCAAAAATGGGTTTAACGGTTATTTGGGCAAAACAAAGTACATGCTGTCGTCAAGAAATGACATACAACACCGACGACCGCGGATCAGGTGGCGCGCACAAGTGGAAGGTGACCTCACCCAACTTGGAGCACGAAATTGAAGACATCTAGCTAGGGACCGAGCTAGATGGAGAAGTTTGTTGTGTGAGGCCCTAGTTCACACAGGACTGTAGCGCCACCTTAAGTAAGTAAGTAATTTTTGCGAAGTATAGTTCTGAATGTGAAATTCATGACACTTGAAAAACTAACTAGTTGCCTTGGACAAAATTTTGCCCTTATGTTGCCTGAACCTGCCCAATGCCTTCATTTCTCTGCACGAATTTTCTTGAACATATAAGAGCTAGTAAATCGGCAAAAGTAAATTATACGTTTTTTGACAGGTCACAATCGGTTTATATCATATTTGTCTCTGGATCTATATGAGAAAATTGTACACTCGATATAAACAACAAATTTAGAAAATCAAGTTTATTAATAGGTATTCATGCAACTGCCATTTACATTTATCTCAGCAAAAACAAAATTTAAATAAAGTATAAACAATTCATAGCTAGTTTTGCACATGTGGAAGTGTTTTTGCAAAGCATACGTTTATCTTGTTGTATAAATCTGAATTTTTCAACAAGTTTTGAAAACTAGTTTTCGCTTTCTTATAGGCTGTTTTGGCCGAAAAGCTACATCGAAAACTCAAGTTTTCCCATACATTTTTGGTAAGCCACAAGTTTTCGTAAGCCACAAGTTTTATATAAAACCTCTCGAAAACTAGTAGCAATTCAAAGTTGAACTAAACAAACAAATCTTTCGAAACATTCAGTGCTCAAATTAATGCAAACAAAACAGCTGATGGCTGCTGTCAAAACAAATATTTCATTTTGAGTTAAATTTGGTCGTGGAAGATAATATTGTTTATACAATTTCCTTACAAAATAAGAATTATTGCTTTTTTTATTTACAGAATATGGAAGAGAAAAAAAAGGAAACTTTTGGGGAGCTGCGTGGCAAAAAAAAAAACGTCGAGGATAAAAGCCCGGTGACTATTTGCGGCACTGGCGGTTCTTTTATGATCCTCCAGGGTTTCAAACGCTCTTTGTTAAGCGAGGAACCGGAATTCACTAAGGCTACTGGCGTGACGACTCCAAGGACGAAGAAGACTTGCTTACAGTTCGTTATAACGTCTTTTGGATTGAATTTGTTGTGAAAGAAGAATGAAATGTTTTAAATAAAATGAATTTTTATTGTAACAGTTTTGTTTTATTGTTGATTCTATAATATATTTTCTAGACAATTAGCTTCTCCTTAGTGAATTGTTTGGACCGGTTGAAGTGAACAAAGAGGATAGCTGTACCCAAGCGAGCTTGTAATTCTTTTGCCGAAAACCCTGTTTTGGGTTGTGGTTAAAAAGTCTATTATGGCTGAATCACAAACACACTTCAGCTTCGAAGTTGCTTTGAATGACATTTCTATTATTTTATCCCTCCAAAGAGCAAATATTTTGTTTGTTGACATTTTTTTTACAGCTGTTGAGCTGTCAGACAAAGCAAATGTTCAGATAATTGAACTGGGGCTTCCGTTTGGAGTCACATTTCGTTATTTTCCTTACGATTGTCAAACGAAACGTGAGGTCGAAGCTCCATTGTTATAGCATGCATTGAATTCCCATGGCTGATCTCGTAAACCTCAGGTGAAGCCGAAGCTGAAGCGTGTTTATGATTCAGCCATTATGGATTCTGACAGAAAAAAAGTGAAATCAAACAAACCTTTTAACATTTAAATTTCATAAAGGGTGGTTAAATTATAAGGTCCAATGTTGAGTTTGAATAAAACACAAACTATTTGGAAAATAATTGTTATTTCTTTTTACTATTTATTTCATCCGATATCCGAAATTTTTTATGAAGCTAAGACATAATTGAGGTCCTATGCCATTAATGTGCCGAATTATCTCATTCTTTAGATCTTGAATTGTTTCTGGTCTAAAGGTGTCAGATTACATGATCTTGGCGGCCAATTGACATAGCCAACATGTGAGATAATCGCGTGAGAAGCGCAAGTGTTGGACACGACGACGCCGAGTTGAGGTGAAATTGACCGAAAAAGTCATGAAGTATATTCATTTTTGATTTTAACGCCCATTTTCATAATAAACCAGAATAACTTCAACGCGTTCTTTGAATGTATATCTTTCCATACTCCAAATTGAATTAGTCTGAGATTTACAAATGTCAAATGACATGAAGGAACAACTTGAAATTTAGGTGTTGTTACCATTTAACATCGGAATTTAAAATTAAGCCACTCTTTATTATAAATTGTATGGATGATGTACAATATTCTAGAAAATCGAATAAATATGATGCGTGTACCATTGTATAATAAATATAAGGACTATCTATGGCTTAAGTTTAATTGCATGAAATTTCTTATAAAAGATTAAACGTCATAATTAGTCGCCTTGAAAGAGTTCAGTGTGAACAACACCTTATATGATCTACAAGTTGTTAAACATTTGTTTCTTAATGGTTTCGCAGTTAAACCACAAAATTGATAATTTTCTGATATGCTCCTAAAGGTTTCATGAAAAAAACCAAATCTATTTGTGCAAAATTTAATTGACACTCTCGGGAACAAAGGGTTAACTTAACATGGTGTAACGCTGTGTACTTATATTTAGATATTTCAAATTTGAATAAACTCTAATTTATGACTTTGAAATTAAGTTAAGGTTTATCTGACTGCAAGGGTCCAAGTTTGTAGATTTATGATAAGGATATTTTTTCGATAAGTGTCAAAACAAAACTGTCATTATGATTTTCCAATCGAGTATTGCGTTTCCGTCAAAATAAAAAATAAAGCTGACATAAAATACTGCAAAATTTTGTCAGTTTTTTTTTTCCAAAATTTATGACTTGAGAAAAAAACTTGAGTTGAATATTTTTTTGAATAGTATTTGAGTATACAAAATGTGGCAGTCACTTTTCACTACAGCAGATTCCACTTTAACGTTTGGATATATGTACGTACAAATCTGATCCGAATCGTCGTAGAACGTACCCAATTGTCATATAAAAAGTCACTTGAAACGTAACTACTACGTTAATTTTATATGACAGCTGGCAGATCAGAAGTTCGAAATAATTTTAGTAAAAGTAAAGCAAAAATGAAAAAGATGCAAATAAAGTCTGCAGGTATTATAGCTCCAAACATTTAATCTGGATATTTTACTCATGCCCGAAAACCTAAGATGGTCTACAAAGGATGGTGCGACTTATGTACATATGACATCATTGTTAATGGCTTATCTATTGCTTCTATTTCAATTAGGAAAGAATACCTACATACGTTACGTAAAGACAAAGTCGGTTATTGATCGGAAATCGGGCTATCTTTTTCCACAGTTGTCAAAAAAACACAAGGGCTAAAAACATTGGGCTATAAATAGCCCAAATCTAAAATCAATGGTATAAACGTAATAATTTGTAGGATATTATAAAACTTATGCGTTAGCAGTGATGTTGGGAAAAAAAAGTTTCTTTTGGCTACGTTTTTGGCTCCAAATTTGGGCTCCAAATATTTTTAAACTGGGCTAATGAGCTATTTTAAGCAACATGGCAATCCTGGTAAAGACTTGAAATGCCTAATGGCAGTTTGAGTTCCATATGCTTTCAATTGAATAGAAGCATATTCTATTACCCCAACATGGGACATCCATCCTTTAGAGAGAAAACAAAAAAATAACAACGGAGGAAACTTCTAAAGGTCTTTTCCTAGAAAAAGGTTACATACCTTACCTCCTAAGTCTTATTCAAAAATATACGCACAAGTTCAACTCAATTCAACTCCTTTGTGTCCATTTAGTTAGACTTGTGTGTGCATAGGAATAGGAAAGGCAACACCAACAGGTTATGCGTACCTTACCTACCTTCTTCATCCTACGCTATAATCATCATCCAATTCCCAGTCCTCCAGCTCCAGTCCATCAGTCTACGGCGGCGACAACGGCAACGGCAGTGGCAGCGGCTCCTTTGCTTAAAAGAGTAAGAGTGGTGTATAATGTGTATGTAAGGTATAGAAACTAGAAAGAGCCTCTCCTCCTAACTTCGTTTAAATCTTGGAACTCTCTTTTCTTTTTTTATTTTTCTATGTCACTATCAACATGAAGCGAAGCGGTGCACTGTCAATTTTACTCGTTCTTGATTCCTGAAGGTTGTTTGAAGAGGAAGCAGGTAATTTTGGCATTCATGATATTTATAGACATGTCACGACAGCCGATTAAATGTATTTTGTATGTTGACGTCAGAAAGAGAGAGAAAGAAATATGCAGGGTGGGTGAAAACCAAGTTGCCTTCATGTTGCTCTTACTCGTTGTCGTCTACGGTTGTCGTTTGTAACTGAACCTGACTCGGGACGAAAGGACGGAGCACGGGGAACTGACTTTATAACTGTTCCCTGTCGACTAATTAAAGCGATTGTATTACGTGGGAATTGATGTCGTCGTCTTCGTCGTTGTCTCTGTCGTGGTTGTATCGTCATCGACATCCACATCGTATTCGTTTTGTTGTTGTGTTACGTTTGCGTTTTTATCTTTAGCCGAAAGTGATTTTGCGGCAACCCCCAGATCGTATCTCTCTTGGGTAATGATGACACCTAAAGATTGAAGTTACATATGGGAACATATATGGGGATAATTAGAAGTTAGAGGTCAATTGTTAGATTTTTGTTCCTTTTGTTTTCTCTTTTATTGTCTTATGGAACGCCAACTTATCGATGTCAAAATGAAAGTGACATTCTGTTGGGTGAGTGTCAGTTTTTCTTTTTTGTTTCGGAAGAAGTGAGTTAATGAAAGGAGGGATGTTAAAACTGAACTTTTCTACTTTAGACGTTTTTTCTTTTATTAAAAGCAGAAACTCTTCCACAAAGTTTTTTCATTTCAAATATCAACTGGACGACTCGGCTCCTCGAATCGAACGAGTTCAGTGAAGTAATACACTCATTCCAACTCCATTCATAGTTTATAAAGAGTCGAAACGATCCTCAAACTCATTCTGGGGCAAAGATTTTCTTGGCTATTAAAGCAAGCTTTTGACGTAACCCATCATTATTTTTACGACACAAGATATAAGAATGTTTTAATTAGGAAATTTTAAAAGTTGATTTTATAGTTTTTTTTTGTTTATTTTAATTGTATGTATGGAATAATAATATATTCACAAGATGGCGACTTTATTTCTAAATCTAATTCTAGCACTATATGACACATTGACAGTAAGAAATGTTAGAAAAGAATTGTTTGAGAACTGTTTTTCAACGCGTTCAGATAATATTTTTTTTAAGAAATAACTACATATGTTAATTATAGAATCCGTGAAGTGATGCCTTACAATATTTTTTTAAACAAGTTTTTCTCACATATTTTGAAATGACGGCTTTTCAAGTTTTTTACAATTTCTCTGTTGAGTTTTGAGAGTATAGCGCACTTCTAAATGATAAAAAAGAATTAAATCCAAATGAACTGTGCAACATAAAACATCCTTTCAAAGAGAATAAATTTTCCATAATATATTGAAAACTTCAAGTCAATTAGTTAATAGTTGTCCAAGTTGAGACTGGCCAACTTACAAAATTCAATATTAATATAAAGACGTTTGAAGTTTTAAGTAGTAGAAAATTACGAATGATTTTACAATACCTTTAACATAAATTGAAATTCAAAAACTAAGAACTCAAGGTTTATCAAATCAATTGAACAGTTCACAAACAAACCTTTTCTGTCAATGTGAAAGTGTCATATGTTCCTAGAATGGCTGCGTTCAATCTCAGATAGATAGGGTATCCGGATACCTTTTTGTTAGTGTTTTACGTGTAAAATAACAGCTGATCAAATATAGCTGAAATGTCAAAAAAGGAATCCAAAGGTATCCAAGGATTTGTGTGGTATGTAGGTGTAGGTACTGACAGAACAGCTGATTCAACACATGGTTGAATTTCAAGAATTTTGAAAATGGATTTCAACTTTTTGTACTTGTTGGTAACAAAAAAATACAAAATGTAACTTGAAGTTGTACTTAAGGATGTTCTGTACATAATTGACGATGAAGAAGCTATTTGCCTCTTTACAATTTTAGAAAGTAACTATGATATATTTTTTTAAACTTTAGAAATTGTTTTATTTTGTTCCCGTTTTGTAGAAGATGACCAATTTGCTAGGTCTTACCTCCAGTCTAGTGTCGAGTTCATCATGTTCCAGAGCTAGAACAAAATACAGGTAAATATACATACATAAATCTTGTGGAAATAAATAAATTTAGCTTTTTTGTTTTTATGTATAAAAGCAGACAGAGGCGGATAGCTTGTGGAACTACAAGCAAATAAGGTCGCTGAAAGAAAAGGTAACTTATCCTTTCAGATAATTCAAAACCCTAAAGAAGAACCACTCTATTTCCTTTTTTAAAGGTTGAGAACATAAATCCATTCTGCTCTTCTTGGAGGAGTGCGGAAAGAGAAAGCACAAACTTCAAGACCCAAAAACCAGTCGAAAAACAATTCTTAAGAAATTGCAAACGTTTCTTGAAGAACACGGGTCAATTTTTGATGAGAAAGGAATTAGAAATAAAATTAAAAAATAAGAAAAAGCGCTACTTTGATATGATGGTTGAAATTTACCTCAATGAGGCACAAGTTAGTGACACCGAAATAATAAGTTCCCTTGTACCATCCTCTGGGGTCTATCCGAGTTTGCTCTCGACCTCGGTTTCGGTTGAGAACCCTAGTCTACATTCAAGAAAAAGAAGCAGTGGAATGTCTGATTTAAACAAAAAAATTCTCGATTTAACATAGATTACAGATTAAGGTTATTTTTTATCTATTAAATTTGTACGCACCTATCAATTCAACATCTTCCGAAGCTTAAATGTTTCTCTGCTTTTTGTGAACAGCTGAAATTTGTTTTTTTTTTTTGACAGCTATCTCAATACATCTATCCAAATCGTTCAACGAGGTATCTAAAAATCCACCTATCCAAGATACCCTATCTAACACGAGATTGAACGCAGCCATTGACAGTTAGAAATGTCAGAAAAGATTTGTTCGCGAGTTGTTTTTTGGTGCGTTCAAATATTATTTATTAAGAAATAACAGTATTAAATAAAGAATCCGCGATGGGAATCAAATGTCAATTTTGACATTTTTACCACAAACAAAAGTTTGAAAAATAACTTCGAGTCCATTTGCGATTCTAGAGGACGATAAAAATTCAATTTTCTTCAGAAATAAAGAAATAAATAGAGACTACAGAAAGGGAATTTTACTACTCATATCAGTAAAGCCTTACAATATTTCTTTCAACAAGTTTTGACATATATTTAGAAATGACGGCATTTTTGCGAGGACGTTTAATTTTAATTATGGATGACAACTGCTATAGAAGTACATAGGTTTTTGTTTGCCATTTCCCTATTGAGTTTTGACAGAACAGCGCACTTCTAAATGATAAAAAAGACTCAAATAAAATGTGCGATATAAAACATCCTTTCAAAGACAATACGTTTTCCAAAATATATTAAAAACTTCAAGTCAATCAGTTGAAAGTTGTTGGAGTTGAGTATGCCCAATTTAAAAAATTCAAATTATTGAAGAATGGTTTAAGGTTTATCAAATCTATTGATTAGTTGACAAACGAATCTTTTCTGTCATTTAAAAATGTCAAAGTATCATATCTTACTAGTATGGTGTGAATGAAGTAGTAATAAATGTCAAAAACCATTTCGTAGCTAAATTAACGTCAAAAAGCAAAACTCTCTTTTAAGTCTTATCACGCGCCTTTTATATCCTGCCTGTGACTGAAACTAAGGTGGCTAAACACTCACTTGGTGTCTTTTTCTGAAAATTAATTGGCCTTGAAAAAAAACGATAATAATTTATTCTTTTTATCTGTCAAGAACCTAAAATCCTGCATTTTAATCTTCTATAATCTCATCAAAACCAAACACTTCTCCTATAAACGCAAAATTATAAAATGCCAATTATCTTACCTTTCCTATATGATTCTTATTAAATGGTCCCGTTCGACAATGGGGATGGACACACAAAAGAACTCACAAAAGAAAAAAACACACAAAAAGAAAACCGAAAAAAGCAGGTTCAGGTTCAGATTCAGATAAAGTGTAGGTATGTACCTCCACCTAATGTAGGGTTCCTTTCCTTGGCAAAAGGAGGAATTCCAATCTCGAAAATACTGTGGGAATGAGTAAATGCCCAGATTTCCACTCAAACTTGTTCCAACTTAGACCCTGATGTCCATGCCAAAGGAATGTGCTATGTTGTGCTGTTGCTGGATTTCTGGACTTCTGGATGGTGGTGCTCTTATGATTCATCATCTTTGCGTGAATTTTTATGTCTTATTTTTGTTTCCCTTTGTGTTTTATTTTTGTATTCCCTGACGTTAGGTATATTCTCTTCTCTTCTGTATAGACTGGAACTGGATTGGGATTCAGATATATTCAGGTGTTATTGGATACCTTACGGCGCACACCTAAATACACAATAAATTTTCAAAACAGAAATTTAATTTCTACAAAAATCCACAAAAGACGAGGAATACGATCAACATCACAAGAAGAAGTAGAAGAAGAAGAACACAATGCAAACCAAAGGAAAAGAAAAGAATGAACGGACGATGTGACGGCCGGCGGTGGACCAAGAACAACCCTTTTGTGGATTGGACTGGACTGAGGGGACTCTGACTCCGATGGCCGTAAGCAATGAAGCATATCCAAGACTAAACTCCATAACATACCATACCATTATAACTGTTGCTTTCGTTATATTAACTGATCCTCAAAGGCTCAACCAACCAAGGCTAAGGCTCACAGCTTAGGGTCCTAGCTCACAGGGTTTGTGTTGTTAGTAGGTAGGTATAGTTAGTGTTACTTCAGGCGGCAGTGACTTGACTAGCTGAATCACAACGTACCGTCTTCGTCTTCGTCCGTCGATTTCGGTCAAGCGCAACAAGAAAAAACAATTTCGCCCATCGCCATTGCAGTGTTCCTTTCGTGCTGTTCACCAGACGTGAAGGTTTTCTTGTAGCGGCGGCGGCCGGCGCGGCGCGCATCCCAGCAGTGAAACACTACTACTGCTGAGCGGAGCGCTTTCTGGAACCGGGGATCTTCATGTGGGGATTTTTTTTCTTTTTTTAATTTTGCCTCCTGTCCCTTGGTGTCGGCATTTCCATTATATTTTAAGTGACTGCATGATGGTGCCAGAGACAGGGCTACAAACAACTGCAGGCATTTTATTTACCACAATGGTTCCACTTCTATCCTTTTTATATTAGGTTATAGGTACTGTTGCATACCTTGTAGCATAAATAGGGTATGATGAATTTGGTTAAAATGAAAACTAGTGAAAACAGAGCTTAAAAAATGCACTTACAATCTCCTGTCAACTTTTTGTATACATAATTATCTAAAAACTTAATGCACAAGTCTACGTCAGTGAACTCGGTAATCACTGTTCCCCATTTTGTCAAAAAGTTTGTGATACATTTAGCGAATTTACGATGAATTTTCAAATATTTTCTGACAGCTGTCAAAACAAGTGTCATCGATTATCTGACATTTTCTGACATTTCAAATTAATAGGCAAGTTCTCCAGAATTCGGTTTGTCTGTTTCATTAACTGTCACTACTTGGACATGTTCAGATGTACCACGTTTCTTGAAAACAAAAGGGTGTTTCTAAGAGGCATAAAACTTCGAAATGAAATAAAAAACAAATATGATTTTTGTAAATTGAATGAAATTTTGATTTATTCGAAAGATAATTTTCAGTCATTATAATTTTAATATGATTCCTCCAATTTTGGATGGCTTCCAATTTTTTGGTCGTTTATCGTGGTCAATAGTTTCAGATTTATCGGTGAAGACTACCAACGTCACGTATCCTGACAGAAAAATCACAAGATATTGGAGGCCAATTGACGGGCTTAGTCCATGAAGTTAAACTGCGTTTTCGTCAATAAATCAATTGTTACACAAGCTCTGCTTTAATTTTGCAATCACAGCTTCTGCACATCATAGTTGTTCGATTGTAGTCAGTATTTTCATCTTGAAATGTCAAACTAAACTTGTTGTGTTTTTATGGGCAAATTCAGATTTCCTTCAAAAATTTATTTGTTTTGCTTGGCGCATTGAACACGATTAGAATTATTTTATTTTTATTTTGTCACTGAATTAGTACGGTAGATCAGTCAATTTCGAGCTAATCTTTTTTTAGACGTAAGCCCAAAATCCAGATCTTTCGATTTAATCTTAACCCAAAATGAATCAATTTATTTTACCCCATGAAATGCCAGGTCAAGTATATATTGATTTTTTTACCAGTGTAAACCCCACTGAAAGGTATCACTTGACAGCTGACAAAATGCCCGCTAGTTATAATAGTACTGCCAACTTAAAGTTCTAAACCACTAATGGCTGAATCACAAACACTCTTCAGCATCGGCTTCGCCTGAAATATGGCTGCACCAGAAACACGCTTCAGCTTCGTCTGCGTTAAGATTATTATTAGGTCGAAGCTCCATTGTGATAGCATGCATTGAATTCCTATGTCTGAACTCGTAAACGTCAGGTGAAGCCGAAGCTGAAGCGTGTTTGTGATTCGGTCATAAAGAACATGTGTTAGGTATTGTTGCACATTTTGTAGCATAAATGGGGTTTGATAAATTTGGTGAAAATAAAAACCCTTGAAATCAAAAATGTCCAATTTCAACTTTTCATGTATCAGTGATCTAGATTTCGATGTTCTATATTTTTGGATTAAGCGTTGAATTTTGCAAATTTACGAGGAATTCATAAATATTTTCTGACAGCTGTCAAGTATATTGTCACAGTAAAACATAAGTGCAACTCTTATGTATAGGCCTTTTGAGTAAGTTAAATGGATAATTCTTCTAATTTATAAAATATCTTACCATTTTACTAAAATTTAAATCAAACATGGCTACTTCATCTTTTTTAAATTTATTGAATTTATATGACTTTTGAGTTTCTGACATTTCAAGTTAAAATTTCCGTTCCGTGAATTGTCACTGTTTAGATGTGTCCAGGTTAACCGTGTAAATTAAAAAATTATAAGTATTTTACTAGTAACTAAAGTATTGAAATTTTGGCAACATTGCTTATTGCTTCAAAGAATTTCCTAAGGGGGTGAGAGGGGGTTATTTATGCAAAGAGTATCTCTTACTTCAAATGTTTAAAAGTATTTCTATATGTGATTTTTTCTTGCGCCTTATTTTTGGTTAGAATCGTTTCGTTTATTGAATAACGAATGATCACAATGTTTCGAGTACCTTGCTCTACCTATGCTTTCATATAACCAACTTATTTCGTTTATTCTTTATTTCAAACCTTAAAACCTTATAACCGATGGATGGTTTGAAAAAAAAAATCAAAGTCGCGATTCACCATCACCATCATTCGACTGTAACAAGCTTTTATTGTGGTCTGCGTTTTGCGCGTCTGATGGTGGTACTTTTGGTTTGATTTTCGTTTTTATTTTTTATTTTCGAGGTGAGAGGATGAAAGATGGAATTGAAAAAGGTCGGAAGGTGTTTTGTTGTTGTTGTTGTTCTTTTACGTATATTTGTTTGAAATGCATGCAGAAAAATATATATCTTATGAGAGAATGATATAACCGCAAGATAATTTGATTGGACTAAAAGAGAGTGTCTGGAAGTGGTTTAAGGAATGCAGTTTAGAACCACATATTTTATTTGATTTGGTTTTCTTACCATGCATATAGACGTTATATAGCTTTTTTTGGGAATATCTTTTATGCTTCTGTATGAATCTAAGGTTTTTAATTTAATGCTGTCACATTTTTAAGATGCTGCGTCATTTTTATGTGCATCAGTGAAAAAGAATTCACACCTTTTTGGTTGGGAAATTACATTTATGGGATAGAAGTTTGAAAGTTATTAAAATAATAAATATGGTTTAAAATCACGAAAGTAAATATAAACCAGCATAAAAGTGTTCATATATGCGTAATGGTTGGGCTCATCAGAAGATGACCATTACACCTTGTCTTGACGCATATTTTCCCGAATAAATCGAGATTTCATATAATCTGAGCTAAATAGAGCAACTGCGAATTATATAGTTGTAGCTATTTTTATTGCCTTGATATGGGATTTTTGAAGAAGAAATATTTGACTGTTAAAATAAGAAGCTAAAGGAAATCCAGAAGCTTTAGCGAGGTCCATGAACATAAACATGTATTATTTTCCGAAAACTCTTTCTAGTTAAATGTGTTACAATTGTCACCACTCCTTAATGTTACTATTTATGTCTGTTTGACGTCTGTTTTGTAATAATTTAGGTAATCCACAAATGTCAAATTAGAAGTGACATTGGCTAAAATGACTTGTTCACAATGTTTTGTATTTGAAAAAAAGTGTTCTAAACTTTGACAGTTGATAGAAACCATATTTTTGAAAGCTATATCTATAAAATTGGCTGTCATTTATTCAATCTGAAAATCCTGTCAATTCAGTTTTATTGGATATTCTGGGGCACTTTTGTCGGTTATTTTAATTTTTCTAACGACAGATAAGTTTACAGTGTGATATAAACATCAACGTCAGTAATCAGCAAATAATGTTAAATCAATGAAACTCAAGATTGTAGAATTTTGCGTCGCTGGAAGAAACTCGACAGACCACAAATTAAAGAATTTTGCTTCTTGTATCGTGAAGATTCACTCAAAACCTGAAGCAAGACGACGACGTGTGTTTGTTGAATGGGACCTGGAGTAGCTATAGAAATCGATTCTAATTTGCATCGAACAATTCATTGTGTGCTGACTGTTGGCATCATTGTTTAATATTTCTTTGATAACTATTTAAGTCGGTCTGGCCAGTTAAAGGTTGGAGCTATACTTCTATAATAATTATCAATTTGTTGTGGCCTGTATTGCATATGGACCCCCATGGAATGTGATTTCAACGTTTGAACTTCTTTCGTGCGCTTTTTATAGTATGATTGTTTCAAGTGAGTGGTACCCGTGTCATGATGAATAGTGTATCTGACAACCGCGGTTTCATGCGGTTGAAGGTTTCAGCTCATCTTCAACTCAATAAAAAACAAAAAGTCATCAGGTGTTGATGGTATATCCAACGTTGTACTAAGACATCTACCGATGGAGGAAATTGACATTTACACCACGCTCTTCAATAATGCAATAAATAATGCATATTACCCACTGCATTAGAAGAAAATGGGAAAGGACAACTCCAGCTCGTCAAAACTTCGGTCGATAAGTCTTCTTCCGAGCATCAGCAAAGTTTTCGAAAAAATCATCAATAGGGCTCTGACTAAGTGGGCTGCGGACAACAAAATAATTCCGGATAAACAGTTCGGGTTCAAGGCGGGTCATGACACAATTCATGCTGCGTCTAAACTAGCTTCTGATATCCAATAGAATAAATCAAAACAACAATGCACAGGTGCTGTTATGGTTGATTTGGAAAAGGCCTTTGACAGCGTATGGTTAGAGGGTCCTTACCTAAAACTGAGCAGGCTTGGCATAAGCAAGCCATTGTTGTATATACTTTATGACATGCTTAACGGTAGAAAGTTTATTGTCAAAAGTGGCAATGTAACTCCTACCAAAAAATTCTTAATTAAAAATGGTCTTCAACAGGGAGTGGTTAATTCGCCGATTCTCTTCAGCATTTACACTTGCCATCTGATAGGTAGTCTTACAAAGGCAATTGCGTACGCCGACGATCTAATTGCGTACAGAATGGACTGAAAGGTTGAGGTTATTAGAATTCCCTTGCAGCGTGATTTCGACAAGATTCAGCGATATTACGACGACTGGAAACTGGAAATAAATGTGCAGAAGTCGGAGACAATTCTGTTCTGGACTCCGTTGGCTAGGGCCACGAGGGATACGTGCAAGATTTGGCGAAAGATTGTCATCGTTGATCTTCACGGGTAGCTCTTAGCGAGCAAAAGTGCATTGAAGAACCTCGGTATCTGGTTAGATCAATGTTTATATTTCGACAGACATGTAAATGCTGCTCTGACCAGAGCCAGAAGAGCCTTTGCTCTGACGAAAGGGCTGTTTTTTAGCAGTCGCTTTGACCCCAGAGTGAAGGTAATTTGGTGCATGGCCCTCATACGGCCGATGATCGTTTATGGTTGTCCTGTGTGGTTCAACGTTGCCCCTTTCCAGATGGAGAAATTTCGAATGTTCGAGCGGCAGTGTTTACGACGCTGTTACGGATAATATCGAAAAGCCGAATCTTCTTATGAGCATTACTATTTTAACGAGGTCCTATACAACGAGGGCTCGAATCAACAGAATTGACAATTTCGTGATAAAACTCGTTCGATGTCACATTGCAAAGCTATGTCTTCGACCAACAATTTAATTTCCGGGGCGTTCTATCCGAACTACGAGTATTTTGAAAGTTCACGCTTGAGCGGCTTCATTCCAGCAGAGGCATTCCTCTTTTTAGTTAGATGCGGTCTGATACAGGATAGATTGGCAGTTCCGCTAATCTAGCACGTCAGATGAAGAACCGTGGATATGCGAATCCTGTACAATCAGGACGTCATGGCACAAGGCGGAGCAGAGCTCCTTCGGTTCAGTAGGACTGTGTCCGAACGGATCCAAACTGATAGGGTGAAGCAGGTGAACCAGTTTTGGTGGCTTCAATCGGGACTTGATGGTGGGTAGTCGGGATGGGGTTTTAAGCCTTGACCGGCTTATATACTTGTGTTATAGTTTTAAGGTATAGTTTTAAGTAGAATAGGCATGGTGGCACAAACAAAATAAAAAAAATAAAAAAAACATGGAATCAAAAATATACACAAAAAAAGACAACAAAATATGAAAAACAAAAAACGTTAGATAGTTAGATTTGCTGCTGTGGTTGTTCTAGTTTTGAGTAGTTTACAAGTAGAATAGGTAGTTTAAGAATTTTTTTTTAAATTTTCTTAAGTAGTTTTTAAGTAAAAATAAAAAAGGATATTGATATTAGTTTTTTTGAAATTTTGTAATGAATACAAAAAATAAATAAAAGGGAATTTAAGTTAAATAGATCTTAGTGCCGAATGCATTAGCATTAAGTATTATTGTTTAACTTGTGTCGAGTGTCCGTGTGGGACCAGAAAGTTAGTTATAAGTTATGGTTAATTAGTCTAGTTTTATGAATTTTTGTCTAGCTTTAAGATAGGTTTAAAATTGAATTAATAAAAATGAATGTACAACAAAAGAATGATGGTTAGTGTATTGGAATGTCCTGCCAAAGATCATGGGATCAATCCCTGCCTGTGCCATTTAAAGTATTTTTTTTTCACGGGTACTGCCTCTTCCGAAGAATTGACAAATCCTCCAAGAGTAATTCTTGTCATGAAAAGTGCTTTCTCAAATAAGCCCTTACGATTCGGCTTAAAAATCTAGGTCTCTTTCATCTCTGACAAGAGTACTCCAACAGGAAAGAATGGTAAATAGTTATTTGTAAGTCATTAGGCCCTCTTTCTCAGCGTATTGTTGCGTCACCTTATATATTTTATAAGTTTCAAACGAAGGTGATGTCAACTGCTCACCTCCACTGTATACGATTTGATCTTGTTAAAGTTTTTCATTCGGGGGTTTATGAAGATGAATGTCTATATGCAAATAAGCTGAAACCCGGCCACAAGGCTTACAAATTTCAACGTAACCAAATGCGATTGGTGAAATTAAGTCTAATTTAAGTGAAACTGCGACAAATATAATAGATAAAACATCAAATTAGAAGAAATGTTTCAAAAATATTTAAAAGTTCAGTATAATTTACCAAAGTTTGCACAACAGCTCTTTTGTTTGTGTAAAATGTTTTAACGATTTAAGATTTCTCTTTGTAAACAAAATTGTCACTTTCACACTTTAAAGGCTTCTTCATGGTTCACATTTTCTTTGACAGTTGTTTTTTGGATGACCACATGTTACATCCAATTAGGACAATGTCCCCAAAAGCATTACTTTGTATAATTGATTGAACGGACCGTCAAGGTGAATAAACTCACACCTTTTTAAAATCGCATGCATTATCATCATTATAATCTATGAAAATATTCAAAGCATCATAACATGTAATTTAGTCTTAAATTAATTCACAAAACACAAAAATCAACTTCTTTAAAATATCATATTTCCATATGTATAAGGTGGTGTTACAAAGTACATCACTTCACCTACCTACCTGCAAAAATACAAAAGAAAAAACCATCCAGACCATCATATATGTGTAACTACTCGTATACAAAAAATGACATTTTTCAAAAGATCATTGTACTCTAAATATGTATCACCTGAATGCAGAAAGACCAACAAAATTCAAAGAAAGATCTCGCTGTTCGAAATTCAAGTAACCAAACTGAATTTTTCTTTATACATATATTCAACCGCACACAAAACTGTTGCAAAGTTAAGTCAAGCTAAAGCGACAAAATAAAAAAGACTCAACACACCAAAATATAAATAAATAAAAAAAAGAACATGAAGCTAAAAAAGGAATTGCCTTTAAAATGTATATACGTAAAAGTTCTTCTTCTTCTTCTCGATGAAGTCGCACAATCAGCCACAGCCACATCCAGCAAAGCCAACCAGCATCAGCATCATCATCGCAGCAATCGCACAAGGACAAACTATGCAAGTAAGCAAGCATCACCATCATCATCAGCATCATCATCATCATGGTCGTCGTCGTCATCATCTGAAGAAACAGAATCCTGTACAATATATACAGAATTCTTCGTCACATTGCCCTTCGACAGTTCATATATGCTTGCTTACCTACCTATCAACCAACTCCTAAGCTGATGATGGTATCCAATGTATGGAATGTCCAAGAGAATATACACGCTCCTACATATCTATATAATCATCTATATAAAGGGGGATTTTCTTATCTGCTTTATGATCTCACCTGGTCCTTCTGACTGATCCAATATTCTACATACGATCATATGACGACCGGCCATACCGACAACAACGACTATGAAGACTACGAGGACGGCCAACCGACACGACGACGACTACGGGTTCAAAAATAAAATATCGCTTCCCTTTCGAAATTCCACACTCGGCTGCGGAGCAATGTTTCTTTCACTTCATTTTCCGCTCCATCATCGCATATATGACCATCAGACCATCCTTGCAATGCGTCTCTCCCTCTCTTCGTCGATCTCCGTCATCATCATCATCATCTCGAGACCGACCCCTTGGTTTCTTCTTATTCTTCATCAATTTCAAATTCAAGTTTTAACTTGTTTTCAAGACCAAACTACAATAACAACAGCAACACCGAGAGCCAGGTTACCTTTCGGCAT
This sequence comes from Eupeodes corollae, assembly GCF_945859685.1. Classification (NCBI taxonomy): domain Eukaryota; kingdom Metazoa; phylum Arthropoda; class Insecta; order Diptera; family Syrphidae; genus Eupeodes; species Eupeodes corollae. The sequence goes on along the minus strand of NC_079148.1, from coordinate 144,823,671 downwards.
TTTTTTGTTTTTAGGGCGTTGAGTGTCATTTGGTTGTATAGCGCGCATCCAGTCTTCCTCTGCAACCACTCCGCAACATCTCCCATTCTGAGTCCTCTCAAACTCGAACTTTTTCAAAAAACCCGTAGCCGCGTACCAACACGGATCTTAAATTAGCATCTGATAGGATAAATTCTCTCTCTGTTCTGGTCTGTTGTTCCTCGAGGATCGAGATCCAAGCAACTAGGACCGACTCGACACTGAGGCCGTATAAGAACGCTGCGACCGAGTTTGAAAAGTTCTCATATTCGAACCTATGGCCGAATACTTAACAAAGTATCTCACCCTTTGCTAAGCTAGTGTTTTTCTTCTCTTTTTTTTAAAGGTGTATCCTCCACCTCCTCGTTGTTTTCTGGTGATAAAAAATAAATAAAAATAAAAGACACAACACCGATAGAACCAGAGATATACAGAATATACAAGAAGTACAAAAAGAGATACAAAACAAGGTGCTATTCAAAGGAGCCTCATCTCTCCATATATAGAGTGCAAACTAAAAGATACAAAACAAATCTCCTTTAAAAATGGACATTCTTTCATATGGTAGGCCTACTCGTATATGTGCTGATGATGGTACTGCTTTTGGATTCTTTTGCTGGATGTCTGAAAACGTATGCATTCAGGACCACAAGTGCCAAAGTACCACCATCCAGAGTTAAACTATACGAACATAGTGTACAAACATCACATAATAATTATTAGCAGTATTTTTGTATATAAAAGGCGAGTAATCAAACAATTTTAAACAGCGAAAAAGGTGGATACCGCTGCTCTGGATGGTTGAAGAACTAGTTGAGTGTTATTTAACTCTTTTATTTTTCTTCTACTTCTTCCAATGCATAAAAGGAGCCCATAGATACTTTTATATGTATAAAAGAAAGAAAAAAAATCTGACTTGAGTGAGGGTAAATATTCGAAACAATCATCACAGAAATGAACATTGTGTACACACATTAATTTTACTTCACGTCAAGAGGTTTGTATACAAAAAAAACACACACTTTCAACTTGATGTGTGCACCTTGAATCCTTTTGTGAATGTGTTTTTGTTCGTCTTGTTTAATTTTAAAAGAAAAACTCTAATCATTCTGGTTTTTCAACTTTGAACTTAAAAATGTATTCATTCACTTTTATGTATTGAAAAGAAAAAATTGATTTTTCCTCACGAAATATAAAAAACATATTAAATCCATTTTAATTTTTTACTTTTACTTTTAATTTTAAAACAATAACACTTAATGTTTTCTTTTTTAATTGGAATTTTGAAGGTCATTCAATGAGTAAACGGACAACATATGTGTAAGGTTGGGATTTATTTGATTTAATTTATTAACAGCTCTGATTTTAGTGCCATATTTTATAAGATTTAATTCAAAGCAAAGGGGAGCAATGCAGTCGTTAACCTTTTGAAGCGTATGTCCAATCCATTGCCGCTTACGCCTTCGTATTATAGAGTCTATAGGTTCCTGGCCTGTCCTTCTATGAAGGACCTCATTTGATATACGGTTTGGCCAGAAAATCCTTAGGATGTTACGAAGGCATGTATTCAGGAAGGTTTGCAGCTTTCTTGTAATGGCTGAAGTAACAATCCAAGTGCTGCACCCATAAAGAAGAACAGATTCGACATTTGTGCGAAAAAGTCGTAGCTTTGTTCTTAAGCTGATAGAGTTATTCCTCCAAATTTTTAATAACATACCGAACGCCGCTTTTGCTTTGCCGATGCGGCAGATGACGTCTTGGAGACGATAGTTTAAAGGTACTGAAAGCTATCCACTTTTTCCACCGGTTCCGAGGACATATTTATTTGAGAGGATGGTCGGGTTCCTAGGCTCATCATTTTTGTTTTGACGGAATTAATTTTCAGCCCCACAACTTCTGCTTTTCTCCACACTTGGTGTCATTTGATGGAGATCCATGATCCTATGAAAGAGTAAGCAAACATCGTCCGCGTAATCCAAGTGCTTTAAATAGGATGTCAAAGTCCATTGGATCCCTCTGCTACCTGACAAAGCTGCGCGCGTTAAATCGCTTATCACCAACAAAACAATATTGGTGACAAAATAGAGCCCTGTCTCTCTATACGGATTTCAAAATCATCTGACAACCTACCATCGTGTACTTGAATCCATCATATGTTGTTTTAATGATAGCAATTAGTTTTTCTGGGATGCCTATCTTTTCCGTAAAGCTAACCAGATATACTCCTTGTTAACACTATCAAAGGCCTTTACAAAGTCGATGAAAAGCAAGCGTAGTGGTGACAAAATAGAAATTTAATGCACTGTTCAATAATGATCCGCAGGGTGTTGATATGATCAATACAACAGGATCCAGCATGGAATCCTTCTTGTTTGGCATCGAGTGTGGCCTCAAGGTGTTCTCTGATGAGTTCCAGTATGACTTTTGCTACTAATTTGGCAGGTAGAACGCAAATTCCTCTCCAGTTTTCGCACTTTGTTAGATCTCCTTTTTTCGGGAGCTTGACGATAGTTCCCTTCTTCCTCCTATATATAACCTACTTTAATTTCATTAATTACGTTTCTCAAGATCATAGGAAAGTTTGACTATTTGTTTCCACTTGGCTTTGAATGGAGGGCACTAAGTTTCATCACATTGCTTTGAAAAAAGTATTTATTTCATGTCCACCCCCTTCCCCTAAACATTTGTTAAGGGTGCCTATTGTCCAAAGGAATCGGTTTTCAATAGAAATGTTCTTGATTTCATCTGTAAACAGAGTTATCGTCTTCTGGTTCCTTTTCTTGCACTAACTAAAGAATAACCTTAAACTAAAATTTTCTCACTCCATTGCCTTACCTTAAGGGTCTACCTACGTATAGTTGGTCGTTCATTGCTCATGCTTTTCGTTAGAACAATGTTTGTATGAATTTGAAAAACGTTTTAATGAAAACAAAAGAGCTGAGATGCAAACTTAATAAAAAGGATAAAATGTGTAATTGTATTTTTAAAAAATTAGTCTTGATAGGTAATATTGTGGAATATGGCAGTAAGTGGTGAATGTATGAAGAAATATTTTTACAAATGACTTATCTTCTTCAATATTATCTTGCTGAGCTCAATAATAAAGCGCAGTTTTATTTAAATTAATGGGAAGCCATATTAGTTTTTTTTTAATAATAAGTTTTGGGTACATATATAAAAAATCGAGCGAAAACATTAGGGTGTAGCACATTATGTCAATAAACGTATACAAAATTATTATAATAAAAATATGTATGTGGGTGTATTTTTTGTTATTGAGTTTTGTTAGTATATCTCAATATCTCAAGAACCAGTAGAGTTATCGATTCAAAATAAATTTTGTTTTGCAGGTAATATCATCACAAGGTGTAGAAACGATTTAAAAAAAATCAGTGGGTGTTTTGTTTTTACTGTATCAAGTTTTTAGAAAAATCCAACAGTCAGTTTTTATTTATAAAAAATAAGAATCTACAAAAAACTGAAGCTCGATTCTAATATTTAGAGAATAAGTGAAGTTATTGACTTCAAAATTATTTCATTATATGAAAAATTTTGTTTATAACGTAAGATAATGTTCTTCAAAAAATGAAGTTTTGAAGTTTTAGAAGATGGAAAGTTATAAGTGTGTCACATCGCAGCCTTTTTTTAATGTTATGGCTAAGAATATGATCACATTCAACCAAACATTTTAACGAAATCTTATTTTGGGAAAATCGGATTCGGTGGCCATCTTGTTTTTCGCTCATTCAACGAACGTGCAATGAACGAGTTGGATTTTGTAAGCCCGCAAACCAAGATCCTTCCACAAAATCTTCCATAAAGTGGATGGGCACAGCTCCAATGGATGCAGCGCGAGAACCAAACCATTGTTCAGGTAATGAATTTGCACGCAGTTTGTTCATTATGAAATAGCAAAATCAAACTTAACATAAATCAAATAACAGCTGTCAAAAAGGCAAATTCCGAAAAATGAATTGACATTTTGAAAGCCAAACGATTAAAAAAAAAAACATTAAAAAAAAAACATTATTAGAGTGTGAAAAAATAAATGTAACCATTCTTAAAAAATTTTAACATCGTCATAAGATGTAGCGGCAAAAAGCAAAGCTTTTTTTTCGGAAAAAATCGTAGTTAGGATTTTTCCTACTCTTACCAATACTGCGTTAAAGCAGTATTATGTGTTGATATAACTTAGAGGTTCCCAAAATTTGAACCACGGAGCGGGACTAGTGGCGCCATGAGTTGACATAAAACGATTTTAAAATGGACAAACGCTTTTTATAGCTTTTTCGCTCCTACTTGTGGAAGCGGGAAAGTGAGGAATCAAAAATATAGTTAGTAAGATGGCAAATTGGCTAACTTTTTTATCAGCAAGATTAAAAATATATAAGTGCACCGCCCCGCGGGGGCTCCGGGGGCTGACAAAATTTATAAAAAAAATCCTGGTTTAACCGATTACACTTGTGTATGAAGAAATTCTTTTTCAATAAGATCCTTAATGGTTTTCCAGTTCTTTAATACCGGTCTTCAATGTTCAGCTGAAATATTTATTTATTTTTTTAATTTTATATTCGAAAAATCCTTATAAGATGTTGGAGAATGGTAAAAAGGTTTTAAAGTAAGTTTAGTTTTTGTAACAAATCTTTTGTCTTAACAATTCTTTTATTTTTTTTAGTTTTGTTCTTGTTATAAATCTTTTGTCTTAACAATTATTTTATATAAAGTTTTTGAAATATATGTAATACATATTATGTATATATAAAAATATTCAAATAATTATGAAAAATTCTTTACTTTGCAAAATCATCATGCAATCTATTCTTGAGAAATAGTTTGAGCTTTAACTTAGCCTTTCAAATCATGTTTTTTACATTTTTAAATGGGCATATTTTAAAAACCTGGTGTGATAGAAAAATGTAAAGTCTGGATTTGAATTTATTAATTCTTAATCATTCCAAAAACTGTTGTTTTGTTTGAAGGGTAGACAAAAAAACGAAATTTTATAGACCAGCGTTATATGAGGTCTGATACTTAATTCATGTATTTACAAACGTTTCTGATTCAAGAATTTTCCTCATTTTGAAAGTGATATTTTATTGTTAGTTATCCAAGCCTTCGCGGTTTGTTGTGGTACAGTTCGTTGAAAATTTGTGACCAATAATGTACATACTTATTGCCGTTTAGTAAAGCAGGAGGAGGGGTATTTGCTTTTTGCGATTGTCAAAATAGTAATTTGGTAAAGAAATTTAATCAAGCAGGAGGTAGTCAAATAGAATTCGTATGAATAAAAAGATTTAAGAATAAACGAATCTTACCAAGATTCATAAGAAGGGAAATTAAATTTAAAATAAAATAGAATATTATGTCCCAAATCTAAATTGGGAATGATAACTTTGGTACTTTCCCCAGTCGATTTTTTATCTCCTTCTTTTTGAGTTTCTTGCGTTACTCTTCCAAATCTAAACAACCTTTAAAATTGGTAAATTTGTCTAAATATCAACATCATTTCCTAAAAAAATATGTTCTTCAGAAAACAAATAACTTTCCATTAGTTGCATATTTTTCTATACCAGTCATCAAATATCTACTAATATCTTTTAAAAGAATTGGAGTCATTTTTTCTTTTATTGATATCGTCTTGGCAAAACTTCCTAAGATACAAGGTTATTTATATTAATATTTGAAAAATACCCAAACCCATTTTTTTCAACATTTCTCACATCTGATAATAAAAACAAAACCAAAACTAATAAAATTGCCAATTAGCAATAACTAAAGTTCTTGTATTCCTTTCATACCATACTCGTACCTAACCTACTCCTTTTGTTTATAATATTGACTTTTATTAAGAGAAAACTTTTAGTAGCCAAAAAAACAAAATAAAATAAACAAACTAACAACCAAAAAACAAAAAAATAAAAAAATTACCTTCGAACTCCATTAGCACATACCGGACGTCGAAAAGTCTCATGAAAATGATTTATAATATTTCGCAAAGTAACATAGAAAAATATACCTTTCACAAATATCTACACACTATACAAAAATACATACATAGACATACGTGCATAACACACATACTAATATATAAAAATATAGAGGTAAGAAAGGAAGACAAAATTTTCCTGAAACACTGCCAATTGACGTATAAAATATTTATCTGTTGGATAAAACTAGCACAGGGTATTTATTCTATCCAATTCAACCAGGATATTCCCTTGACATCCTTTGTAAACTTAATTTTTTTCTCATCTTTCTTCGTCGTAACGTCGGTCGTCGTCTTTTTCGTCATCGTCATCGCCATCGGCCTCTGATGCTCTCCACCTCACCTCACTCCATACTCTCGAACTCTCAAATCTAACACCATACAAAATATTCCTGCATCGTATATCCTTTTTTCTATAGGTTTTTCTTTAGCAAAACTTTTATACTAAACTACATCCCTACATTATACAAAAAGCAGCCAAATTGCTTTGCCCTCAAAATATTTCTAGGATTATTCTTCTATAGCTTTCAAGAAGATATTTCCTTTAGTTGTGTTTGACTATTTTTGTTGGTTTGGTTTTGGTTTTTGACGATACACAATAAACACAACATATGTAAGGATATGGTATTTTTAAAAATCCTTGAGCCTTGCATTGGTTTCCTTTTATTCTCGTAGCATATACTTTTGTGCATAATATTCAATTTGCTGAAAATATTTCATGGTAGGTCCGTCCTTATCCCGTCCTGTCCCGTTTGTTGCTGACCGGGCGTCAAAGTGGGCACAAATGATTGTATATGGGGAGAATAAAATGAATACAAGAGGAGAGAAGATAGAAATAATTCCCGGAGACGATTTAGATCCAGGGAAGGTCAAACGGAAACGGAATTGGCACGACTACTATTCGCAATGCTGTTACACATCCCTATGCCGCCCATGTGCTGGATATAGAGGGCACCATAAATCACAAACTGTGTCCTATCACCAGAGAAGCACTTCATTGTCAGAGAAAACTCACAAGAAACATTTTTTTCTTCTCTGATGGTCGTCTCGTGTGCTATGGTGATGGTGATGGTAATGGTGCTGCTGCGCTACAAAATCCAGCTCCATGCTCCCAAGCTTCCTGCTCCAACTCCATCATGCTCCATCGTTATATGAGAATGCTATACAGAGGTTGGAAGTGGTCATAAATGGCGCCGGCAAAGCTATATTGATTTCGTTATGCATTTGCTGGGTGCACACATTTTGACACATGAACAGGGAGTTTTTTTTTTTGAGGACACGAGGCAGCATGGAGACGACTTATGGTGAAAATTGTGTAACCAGCCAGCAACAACGAGGCATTTTCTAGGACTGAAATGATGTGTTGGGGTATACATATGTATGGTATAAGTGGGCAGGGAAGAATCATAGCATTCTGGGGACAGTTCCGGAACTGAAATGAAGTGGCTGCTACGATGGTGCTTTATATGATTCCCTTCTTCCATCATGAGGATATACCATATGTATAGGTATGTATAGATATGATATGGGCGTTTATAGTTTGGTGCTTTTCCGCTTCACATATGACGAATATGTTTTGGGACATTATAAATTAAGAAAAGTTTAATTTTGTCTTGTAGTGGAATTGGCTTTGAATAAAAAAGCTGGCAAATTATTTTTAAGATTGATTCAATTACATTTTTATGGCTGAGAATTTTAGGTTTTCTTAATAGCGTTCTGATTTTTGGTTACCTTCAGGATTTGAGGGTCTGTGCCCTTAGCTTTAGGGCAGGATTGCAAAATTTTGAAAAAATTTGAGAAAATCTTATCTTAGCAAATTAAGCTGTATTTCAGCCACATTTCTTGAAATTTCTCAATAAAATGACTAAGGAAAAGGACTTTTACTTATAAAATCCTTTAATATTTTAAGGCATATTTTAAACTGTATTTAAGTTTTATAAGCATTTAACATATGTACATGTCTTCAGCTTTTTAGTTGCGACGGCGGACGTACATATATAAACTATTGAATTCATAATACTCTAGATTTTTATCAAAAATTGCATTAGGACTGTAGCAAAGCCTGTCGGTCTATCCTGGCCTCTAAAGGAGCATAAACAATTGGGGCTATTGAGCTAAAAGTTAGAAATTTCTCAAGCGATTTTGCGTTAAGAATTTTTGACATTGTTTTCAAATCTAAAATAATGTTAGTCCCAATTTAATTTTTAAGAAGTCTTTTATACAATTTTTTTTTCTCAGCTTGTCTTCTTTTCAAGGGGTTTCTATTTTTTTTATTCAATTTTTTTTTTTCCAAATTTCGATATTTCAAAAACGGGTCAGTATTTTTTAGCGAAATTCAAAAGTTAAATTTTTATTTATAAATAATTCAATATTAAAATATTGAATTGTGCGCAGTTTGGTTTGTCATTTCATAGACTTACTCCTGAACAATATTTTTAAATCACGCAAGTTTGTTATCAAAATAATGGTGCTTATCAATATTTGGCTGACTTTAGAGCGGGATTCAAGAAAGTGTGGTTAAATTTTAAGGGTAGATGTTGATTTTGAATAGAGCGCAAATTATTGTCATTTCTTTTTATTCGTCCATATCCATGTCTTCGAAACTGAAAATAATCACTTTTTGTGGGTGCATTAGTTTTTCGACAATAACTCTTGGATTTTCATTCCCACTAAGGAGACAATTCTGCTTATTGACGAATCCATCTGAGGTAAAAATGCGCCTCATCACTGACGAAGACAATCTTCTTCAAAAATGGATTATCAACTTCCATTGCCATTTCTTGCCACCATTCTGACCATCGACAACTCTTAAAATGGTCAAGAGGCTTAAGTCTTTGGGTCAATTGCACCTTGTAAGCGTTTAAATGCAAGTCTTTATGCTTTTTGCACTATGTTCATCAACGACGAGTGTGAGAGGTGCAATTTTTGTACACGACGACGAGTTGAGGTGGACGGATCTTCAGCCACATTAAAACAAACTTTCAGGCGTAAATTGCATGTACATGTCTTCAGCTTTTTAGTTGCGACGGCGGACGTACATATATAAACTATTGAATTCATAATACTCTAGATTTTTATCAAAAATGGCATTAGGACTGTAGCAAAGCCTGTCGGTCTATCCTGGCCTCTAAAGGAGCATAAACAATTGGGGCTATTGAGCTAAAAGTTAGAAATTTCTCAAGCGATTTTGCGTTAAGAATTTTTGACATTGTTTTCAAATCTAAAATAATGTTAGTCCCAATTTAATTTTTAAGAAGTCTTTTATACAATTTTTTTTTCTCAGCTTGTCTTCTTTTCAAGGGGTTTCTATTTTTTTTATTCAATTTTTTTTTTCCAAATTTCGATATTTCAAAAACGGGTCAGTATTTTTTAGCGAAATTCAAAAGTTAAATTTTTATTTATAAATAATTCAATATTAAAATATTGAATTGTGCGCAGTTTGGTTTGTCATTTCATAGACTTACTCCTGAACAATATTTTTAAATCACGCAAGTTTGTTATCAAAATAATGGTGCTTATCAATATTTGGCTGACTTTAGAGCGGGATTCAAGAAAGTGTGGTTAAATTTTAAGGGTAGATGTTGATTTTGAATAGAGCGCAAATTATTGTCATTTCTTTTTATTCGTCCATATCCATGTCTTCGAAACTGAAAATAATCACTTTTTGTGGGTGCATTAGTTTTTCGACAATAACTCTTGGATTTTCATTCCCACTAAGGAGACAATTCTGCTTATTGACGAATCCATCTGAGGTAAAAATGCGCCTCATCACTGACGAAGACAATCTTCTTCAAAAATGGATTATCAACTTCCATTGCCATTTCTTGCCACCATTCTGACCATCGACAACTCTTAAAATGGTCAAGAGGCTTAAGTCTTTGGGTCAATTGCACCTTGTAAGCGTTTAAATGCAAGTCTTTATGCTTTTTGCACTATGTTCATCAACGACGAGTGTGAGAGGTGCAATTTTTGTACACGACGACGAGTTGAGGTGGACGGATCTTCAGCCACATTAAAACAAACTTTCAGGCGTAAATTGCTCAAAAACCATGAGAAAAAAACATGATGTAAACGATTTAAACCCACATTTTCATAATAAGCCTGAATAACTTGAAAACCTTGCTCGGTTAAATAGCTTTCCATAGTTCAAAGTGAATTAATCTAAAATTGAGAAATTTAAAATATAGTGCAGAAATAAACTTGACAATTAGGTGTAGTTCTCATATAACAGGGGCCTTTAAAATTTAACAATTCTTTTCAAAACTGATCTGTACAAATTTGAATACCTTCAGTTGTTATTGATAACGAAAAGCGTAAATGCTAAACTGAAATGGGGTTAATTCTTGTTTCAGACTTTTTTGAATCGTTATCTTTTGAACTTCTTAAATTCTCATCTGCTGACTATTTTAAATTAAGGTTGATAAGTGATTTGGATCTTGGGATATCAGTTCGTAACTTTAAGTTTAACGCTGAAATTTTTAAAATTAATCCATCCACTTCTTCTTTCTTAAATCATTCACACATTTGATTGCTCTTCACACAGTTGCAAATTCCCTAGAAAATGGAAAAACACCCAAGTTGTTCCAATCCACAAAGACCATTACTCGAAAAATCCTTCAGAATTAGGGCCCATCAGTCTTTTGTAATATTTTTCGAAAACGTAAGAAAAATATTGGATCAAGAAATACTAGAAAGAATTTCAAAATGGCAATCACACAGATAGCTTAAATAACTTTCTATTCTGCTCTTCTACCCTGTGTTCTACCTAAACTTCAGCTAATCTTGATACTTACTTAAGAAATCGTAGCATTAGAACTTTAAATGTCTAATCCATTTCCAGTAAACACAGGTGTCCCACAAGGATCTGTCTTAGGTACTCTTCTTGTTATATCAATTTCCTGAAGAAAGAAAAGAAGTCTAAGTTTTTCCAATCCTACAAAACCCTGACCCCGAAAGTTTGTCGTTATTCTTTTATCATTTCTATAGAAAACGTTAGAAAAATTATTGGTTGAACAAATACTAGGAAGTCTGAACAAAAACTATTCAAAATGACAAGCACTTAATGTAGTAACCGTGGCGTGATGGTTAATACGTATAGGACTGTCATGCTAGAGGTTTTGAATTTAATCCCCTCCTTAATGTAATGAATGGCAGAGGTAGGCCACTTAAAGTTTTTTTTCCACGGGTACTTCATCTTGACAAAGCCTCCAAGAGTAATTCTTGTGATGAAAAGTGCCTTCTTAAATTACTCGTTCGGAATCGGCATATAAACTCTAAGCTTTCTTTATTCCTGACATTCCTCACACAAGGCCCTGGTTCTTTAAGAGATTTGTAGCCTTATAATTAAAGCTCTCATGCTTCGCACTACAGCTATAATAATAAAAGAAAACCTAAAAAATAGAACTTGGAATCTCTAATTAATTCCTCGTCAGCGCAGATGTCCCACAAGGATCTGTTTTAGGCTCTCTTCTCTTTTGCATGTTCATAAATTATCTAACTGATGTTTTTGCAAACTATGAAATGCATATAAATGTAGAAGATGTACACTATTTATGGATGACCTATGGGTAAATGAGACCTTTAAATGAAGAGCTGTTGTGACGCTATTAGTCAGATTCTATTCAAACAATTTACGGTTGCTTTTGGAATCTTAGAATATCTCGAATCCTAACATGCAATCAAATTATTTACATTTTCGAACATTTTATGAACAAAAAAAAATATTAACCCAAAAATTGAATTCTTCTGAAATTTCAACACAAAATGCTATAACCAATTATAACCTAAGCCAATAAAACTGTACTTTTCGGAGGTCCTTAAATAACAATTTGGCTTATTCCAAATGAAAAAAAAAATATTATTTTTAAGTTCACCAATGGGAAGTTAGCCTCTTTCTTTTCCAATTTGAATCCAAAATGTAAATTAATTATAAAAAAACACATATTTTGAATGCTGATAACTTAAATTACATTTATTTTTGTTTTTTTCATATACAAAATTTCATCTTGAAGGTTTAATTAGTTAATAAGATTTTCGGGTTGTTCTTATTTTCTTCTGGATTGAACTTTAAAATGGTTTGCCTTATCCTGAAATACCATATGAAGGTTTCAATTGGACGACTTTCCTAACGGGTGCAATAGGTATGACTTTCTGTACTACTGGAACTGTTTTTACAAGAACTGTTTGCCTAGGAGCAAGTGGAAGACCTCCTGCACTGACGGCAACAAGGAACAAGGCAAAAAAGATGAAGAACTAAAAGTGAATAATAAAAAATAATATTAAATTAATAAAAGTACAACAAATTAAATATATGTTTTTTTTTAATTCTATACCTTCATGTTGATTATAAAGGTAGTTTTGTGATTGATTGATAAACACAAAGCGACTGATGACAATATCGAATTTTGACGCTCCTTTTATACAACAAATTTTGTTTATAAAATTAAAGATTTTAACAAAGACAATAATTTAAAGAATTCAAAACAGGATTTGGTATAATTTAACGATCTAATTCGACTTGAGTTGTATTTTCAATTAAAATTAGTACCACTACGTCACATGTGCAGTTTAACAACAATAATATTAAGTTTTATTAACTTTCTTTATGGAATACAAGTATAATATATTCATTACTTGATAAACTGCCTTATTTTGAGTTTATTTACTTGTTTAGTGCGATTTTTTTCAAAATAAAAATAAAAACGTAATATAATAATAATATAATAAATTTCTTTGAGGGAGAAGAAATTATTTAATTTTATTAACTAGAATTATTTTATAGTCATTACATTTGAAAAACTTATTGAATTTCGGTATCATTATTGAGTTTCTTCAAAACTACTTAAATAGCAAAACTAGTTAATCAGTTTATTGATATCTATTAGTCAAACACGTGAAAAATATAAAACTCGAAAACCCTTTCCAACTAGTTTAGATATTGTAATAGTTTTGAAGCAATGTTTGTTTTGTTTTTCCTTTTTTACATATTTCGAAATTATTTTTTAAAAATGTTATTTTCTTGTGGAAAAAAAACAAACATTGCTCATCTTTTTTGTTATTTAAAATTTTGAATATATTATACATATATATACATACAATCTAATTGCACAAAGGACTATTAAAATCATCAACAATTTGATTAATAATAATTTATTAGTTATTTAGGTTAAATAACCAGTTAAAATCTTGTTTTGTTTGGAATAAAAATTAAATTTGATTTTGAGGTTTTTTCTTGAGAACAAGTATTGCATTCGTAAGAAATTTCAAATTCGTGATTTTAATCAAATATGACATTATGATGATAGAGAAGTCAAAAACGTGGGTCCCCTGATTCCAAACTCGGAAATTCAGGTTTAAAGCCAATTCGCGTTAAGCGTTTTTACATTTTCTTAAGACAAAAATTATGTCCCTATACAAATTTTTTGTTCTGTAATGGAAAAGTCGAAAATTCTTTTTAAAAAAAAATAAAAAAGTACATATTTTTGTGTTGCCCCAGAAGGATACCTCCATAGAACCGTTATTTTGTTGGTGTTACATTTTCTAAGGAACTTATGAACCGATTTTAATAGTTTTTGTATGTTCTCCTATTGTCTTAGTAACATTTAATGAGTAAAAATGTCAAAATTTTAATTTTGGATTTAAAATTTTTTTTTTACATTAATTGCTTTAAAATTCGATATCTCGAAAACGGGACATAAACTTAGAACCGAAGGCTGCAAAGAAGAAAGTGGAAACATCTTAGTGGAACCGCAGTCAATGCTGAGGATACGGAAGGACCATTTCTGCAGACTGTATAACGGCGACGACAAACTGAATTCCGCTGTCAGGCAGGATGATCCATTCAACATAGACGACGAAAGCCAACAACCCCGTCCTCCCGACTTAGACGAAGTTAAGATTGCCATATCTAAGCTGAAGTCTAATAAATCCGCTGGAGTGGATGGCTTGAATGCCGAGCTCTTTGAAACAGCTTGAGATAAGTTGGTTAGGAGCATGCACCAACTTATCTGTAAGATATGATCGAAAGAAAGCTTGCCCGATAAATGGAACTTCAGTATTGTTTGCCCGATCCTGAAAAAGGAGACCCTCTAAACTGCACCAACTATAGAGGAATCAGTCTACTTAACATCGCCTATAAAATCTTCTCTGCCGTATGTGAACGTCTAAAGCCCATCGTCAACAACCTGATAAGTCCTTATCAGTGTAGTTTTAGACCAGGAAGTCCACAGTTGATCAAATATTCACATTACGGTAGATCCTGGAAAAAACCCAAGAACTCCAAATCGACACCCACCATCTTTTCATCGATTTCAAGGCCGCATATGACAGCATCTATAGGGACAAGCTGTATAGAGCAATATCTAGTTTTGGCATCCCTGCCAAACTCGTCCGTAAATGTTGGAAACAACCTAACAGAACCTTTCGATGTTAAAAAAGGTTTTAGACAAGGTGAAGCGCTGTCATGTGATTTTTTTAACATCGTGCTTGAAAGAGTAGTGCAGAGCTCACACGTCAACACTAGAGCACTATCTTTCAAGAGTCTGTCCAATTACTAGCATATGCTGATCAAATTGATATAATCGGAAGAACTAAGCGTGATGGCAATGGGGCTTTTGTGAGTATTGAGGCAGAGGCGGCAAAAATGGGTTTAACTGTTAAAGAAAGGACATACAACACCGACGTTTTGGTCAATAACTTCGTCTACCTAGACTCCGCTGTAAATGCAGAAAACAACACCAGCGCTGAGATCAAACGCAGAATAACTCTTGCTAACCGCTGTTTCTTTGGACTAAGAAAGCAATTGAGTGGCAAAGTCCTCTTTCGAGGGACCAAAGTGTTGTTATATAAGACCCTTATCATCCCCGTCCTGCTATACGGTGCAGAAGCATGGACTATGACAAAAGCGGATCAAAGCACCTTGGGTCGGTTTAAGAGGAAAGTTCTTCGTGTGATCTATGGTCCGGTATGCATCGAAGGGGAGTGGAGGAGAAGATGGAACGACCAGAAGGGTAAAAGTCTAACTACTAAGATGGCTGGGTCACGTAGAGCGCATGGAAATCAATGCTCCGGTCCAGAAAGTCTATGAATCCACACCCACAGGACAGCGCAGTAGAGGAAACCGTGGATCAGGTGGCGCGCACAAGTGGAAGGTGAGCTCACCCAACTTGGAGGGCAAAACTGGAGACATCTAGCTAGGGACACAGGATTGTAGCGCCACCTTAAGTAAGTTAGTACATATTTCGAAAACGGGTAACTTTTTTTTAAGGAAAACCAGATATAATGTATATTAAATACCAAAAATATTTTTAAACAAAAATTGAAGAATTTTATTTATAAAAAATTAATTAAAAAAAAAACGCTCTAACGATTATCGAAAAAAAAATCTGAAAAATAAAGTTTTTTGGATAAATCAAAAATATTTTACATTTTTAAAGATGAACTTATTTTGAAGGTATATTTTGAAATCTTAAAATCTAGGAATTCTTGAAAAAAAACACTTTGGAAACAGGAGCAAGTTCGTGCGATATGGTCATGCATCTAGGAATTCTTAAAAAAAACACCTTGGAAACAGGAGCAAGTTCGTGCGATATAGTCATGCATTTTATCTTTAAATACAGTAAAAATCGGTTAAGTATTAAAGTGCAAATTATTTTGTTCGGAAAACTGTGTTGTTATAAATTTGTTTTGCTGTTTTCTTACACTTTTTAAAACAAAACTTAAATCATGGCCAACGAAGAAAAACTAAATAAAACATGATTACTTGAAATTAATTAAAATAAGCCTGATTTTCTAATTTGAAAAATTTAACATTTATTGAAGTTTTAAATGTAATTAGGATCTATTAGTAAAAACTACCTCGGTGTAAGATTCTGAATAAATTATTAAATAAAATAGAGAATTGGGAAACAGATGTTCAAAAAACATCTGATATCAGTTCATTATTACAGCATATTAAAGAAAATTGATTTTTTCAGTTTGCTACAGAAATAAATAATTTTCACTTTATACACAATATTATTTTTAAAAGTTGGTAAAATTAAAAAGAATATCTAAGTGACAGATTTTTCTAAGAAATAAAATAAAGTACGATGGTAAAACTAATTGACAGTTAAAGCTTTCAATGCTGTTTTTGCCCCTGTTTTTGTTTGATATCAGAATGAAGCTTTCAACTTCTATATTTATTTAATTTAACAAAAATACTTTTATTACCAATTTTTAACTGATGAAATCATTTTCAATAGAATGACCTTACATATCACAATTCGGAACAAAATTTTTATATTCCATTGAAAGCTTCCCATATTATTTGTATAGTATTACCGCCTGTCAGTTTTATACTTTCAATAATCATCTCTTACCTCAAATACTTGATTGCAATTAGAAAGTGCTGGAATTTCTTTTTTCAAAGACAGACGTTTTTAATGAAAGCTATAACCAACCAAATTCCAATGATTGATTTCAATGATGAAAATAAATGATCGCTATAACTATAATTAATTGTCTCAAAGATCTAGACAAAAATTACAATTTTGGATTGTTTACTTTATTCCTTAAATTATAATTTTGAATAATACGCACAAAAATTCCAAGTTTTTAAAGTTACCAATTTAAGGGGTTTACTTGAGTTTACCACTAAATTTCGAAAACCATTATATAGGACGCAAAAATTTGGAATAGAAAAATATCGAAAACAAAAATCTAGAAAAAAAAGAGAGCACCAAAAATGGAAACAAATAGATTAGTCTTACCTTATCTTTCCTTAAAACATACCCTAATAGTAGATTTATGTTCTGTGAAAGAACTTTTTTGTGTTCAAAGCCTCTTCAGTAAAATGGAGTTTCAATTCAGATCCAAATGTTGAACACCAAACCTTTTTTTTTGCTCAAAAAGTTCTTAACAGAGTCCGAGAATATCGAGCATGATTTGAACATTCTCTGAACGAAACGTGTTCTGAGCACTCAAAATTAGTTTTGTAACACACCTGAACAGTACATTTAGACAGTTGTCACATCTCCATCTCTGATGATGTTGAAAGGCTTATGACAATTGACAATTTTAGCTATCAAGTTATCAAAAAAAAAAATTATAAAAGATTTTCCGTTGGTAAAATAAATCAATTTATTTTTGATCTAGATCTGTCAAAACACAAATTTCCTCAGTTTTTGCATTCCAAAGTGCATACAAATTAATAATTGTAATAAGTCCGATTTGTCGAATTGAAAATTATGACATTTCTCGACGTTTCAAGGACTCTAGAGTCGAAATAAGTATTTTCAGAAAGATGTCTGTGTGTGCGTGTGTTGTGTACGTATATACGTTCGTACGTCCGTACATTCACAACATTTTTTTCATCGTCCATAGCTCAAGAACCAGTAAAGATATTGACTTCAAATAAATTTTGTTATACAGATAATAGTGAAGAAAGATGCAGAAAGGCCTCTTAAGAAAATTGCGTGGGTGGTTTTCTTACCATATCAGTTTAAAAAAAAGGTGAACAAAAAAACTGAAAAAAAATATGTCATCTCGAAAATTTTACGAATTAAAAATGGTTTTATGTCCAAAATAATTTTGTGAATTGAAAAATAACGTTTTGACATCTGGAACAATTTTGAGCAAAATCAAATTTACAGTTTTTTTTTATAAAAAATAAAACCCTAAAAAAATTATTCAAAGTTGGTAAAAATTGAATTTCGACTCAAAAGTCTTTTCAAAAACTAGAGATTATGGCTTCAAACTTATTTTATCGTATAAGAAATATTGTTTTCAGCATTCAGTAAGATTTTGAGAAAAATTGAATAGACAGTTCTTTTTTACAAAAAATAAAAACCTAAACAAAAATTAATAAAAGTTGGTAAAAATTGATTTTCGACACAAATAATTTTTGAAAATTTGAGATTATGGCTTTCAACTGATTTTCACTCATAGGAAATACTATTTTTAACGTTTGGAAAAATTTTGAGAAAAATCGAATTGACAATTTTTTTTACAAAAAATAAAAACCTAAACAAAAATTAATAAAACTTGGTAAAAATTGATTTTCAACACAAATGTCTTTTCAAAACTTTGAGATATTGGCTTTAAACTACTTTTATCTTTTAAAAAATATTTTTGTCAACAATCAGTTTATTTTTCATACAAAAATTGACAGTTTTTAAAATTAAAAAAATATAAATTAAAACTTAAAAAAACGATACTAAGACTTGGTAAAATTTTAAATTAAAAAATTAAAAATTAAAACCTAAAAAAAACGATACTAAAACTTGGTAAAAATTTACTATGGACTCAAATAGCTTTTCAAAAATTGAAAATATTGTCTTTAAACTTTTTATTTCATAGAAAATATTGTTTTCGATATTCAGTAGTTTTTTTTTTATAAAAATCCAACAGTCTGTTTTTTTCCTAAAATAATGTAATCTACAAAAAATAGTAAACAAATTTGATAAAAAATAAAAATTTGATATCTCTCAAATTAATTTCACTCAGTCAATTTTTAAAAATTTAAGAAATGCTACTAAAATTGGTAAAAATTTGTTTTAGACGAAAAATCTATTTAACAAAACTAGATATTCAAACTTAACTATTTATTTATATGAAAAATATTGTTGGTAATTTGAAATTTTTTAAGAATAATTCAACTGACAACTTATTTAACCCAACACGAAAACCTACAAAGTTTTAGGCAAGACAAATCGAAAGACGGAATGGGAAGTCATCAGTATGGGTCGCATCCCAGCCTCTTTTTTTTTTGCAGATGTGGGTGTTTTCACAGACTTACCCCTCTTTTGTAATAATACTAACAGAGCACAAAATTTTTAAAGATGGAAATTCGCCAGCTAGGAAGTTACATTAAAAAAATGATAAGAAAAACAAAATAAATCCAATCGTGTTCCATGCGCCATGAACAAAATTTTTTTACCGAAATCTGAATCTACCCATGGAAAACTCCAATAGATTTGAAACTCTGAACGTTCAAAATTTTTCTGACAGTTTAGGTTCTGCTTTGAACTTAAAACGCTGCTTAAAACTGCTAAACTATGAAAAAGCTCAGCAATTAAAAGGTATTCAGGAATTTCTTGTATATATTGCTATATTAAAGAACATATCAAACCTTGTTAAGCTGGACCTTCTAATTCTACACTACATCGTCTAGGTCTACTTACATCATAGGTTGACAAAAACAAGAACCTACTACTGAAGGATAATAGACTTGATACAAAGTAGCTTGTTGTTTTAAGTTATTCTGAAATGCAGGTTAAATGCATCAGTTCTCCTAATGGACTGATTTGGTACCAGAATCTGCTTCCCTTTTTTTGTTTACAAAATTCAGCAATTTTCACCAATATTCTTAACCTTCTTAACTGAAAAGCAGCATCTTTTAATTTCTCACTCAATTTTGAAAATATTTCAGAATATCACCACGAGTGTGAAAAACTACAGAAACATACTCCAACAAAAAAAATAAGACGAGGTGACATATGCGCAGTAAAAATTTACAATCATCAGATGATTCATCACTTTCCCATTATTATACAATTATTTTCACCAGTTTTGCTTGAATATCCTTGCAATCCCAATCACCCCAGAACCGGAGCGCATCCCATATAGGACGAACACTTTTTGTGTCACCTACACTTCGTAGAATCTCCTTTAGTTTTAGGTTAGAGGTGCGAGGAATAGTTTTTCATCGTCTCGAATACCATCTTCAGGAACAATGTTAGGCAACAGCTTCTTCTTTCTTCTTTTTTTTTTTAAGTCAAACGAGAGCGCAAGAGAATAATGAATACCCACGTTCTTATAAAGTGTGTGGTATTTCAGGAAAACGACGAAGAACAAAACTTTGGTCCTTGAGGTAGGATATACATATATAGGATATATAGGTATGTAGAGAAGATATGACGGTACGTAACCTACCTAAATGGTAATAAGGATACGAAAGGAACATGATTGTGTGACGGAGAAGTTGAATTCTAGCAAAGCATTCAAAAAGGACAATCGAGAGGGGTCATAAAAGCCATCATTAATTGTTGGCGGTGCAGAATGACGACACGACAACGAGGCGCAAGGACGACGACGAAGTGTGACACGTCACAGGAAGGAGTTGAAGTTGAAAATAAAAATTTCCGTGCAGGAAGAATCCAATATACGAGTAGATAGTACAGCCAACGATTTGAAGTCGAAAAAAAAAATCCTTATAGGAATCTAACTATATAATGGGTATAACCAAACGAGGCTTTACACTTGCAGACATCCTTTACCTACCTGCTATATCTGTCTATATAACAAAAAGGACGTGGATGTGTTCAACAATACCCATTATTTGTTCTGCCATCTTCTTTTGGTGCTCCCTTAAGTGTGTGTCAGGATTTCGAAAGGAAGAAAACTTTATACCCTCAGGTTAATGGCATAAAATTGTATTTTTCTTTTTTACTTTTGCATTCGTTTCGTATATCCTTAAAGACTTCGAGGATTCTTTGAGAATTAGAACACCCAAAAATAAAAAAGAATTGAACTTAATTCGTTTGGCAATCACGCACAAGAATTTCAATTTTGCTATGCAATTTATATGATGTAGGTAGAGGAGGTTGGGGTATAAGACACCCTCCATAAAGGATACGAGGCGAATTCTGGTTGTCTCGAGTTTTTTGTATCTTTCAAATCTTTTGGTGCTCGGGATGGTTTAGTTGGTGATGCCGATGGTGATGGGAAAGGTCAGGAAGAAGAGATATGACGGAATGTATAGGGTTAGAAAATTATGTGGGTGGAATATTGATGCTGAATGTTTTTCTATATTTTTGTGTTTGTTTGGAATAAAAACGAAATGAGGTGTGTTTAGAAAATCCCTTTATGATTGGATTTTATTTCTATTTTAGTTTTGATATGGGCGTTAGTTTATGTATATGTAAACAATTTCAAGGATATACCCAATCCTACCATCATCATAAGTTTTGTTACATATAGAAAAGACATTTTAAAAGCATATGTGGGTGATATGATGATGATGATGATGATGATGATGATGATGATGGTTTATGGATATCAAAGGGAGGCGGAAAAATTGCGTGGGATGCAAAAATGAATCCCAGACGCAATATACAAAAAACTCTTTCATTGACTGCTTTTTTTATGTGTTGTGCATAGCAACTTTATATTTACAAAATTCATTCAACTTTTAACATCAGAACGAAAAACCCAACTCTTGACAACAACACGCAGGTCAGTCGTTCAGGAGCGTGGTGCAGTACTTAGAGACACTCAATAAACACTCAAATTATATAAAGCATTCGAAAAATGGACTGTCGAAGAGGTGATGGTTTTTAGAGTTGTCCTGACCTTGGATAGGTATGATGTTGGTGTACCAGGACTTTTATAGAGGATTTTAAGGGTTTTTCTTTGTAGTGGGGGTTTTGCGATGTCCTGGAGCTTATGATAAGACATTTTTTTTAAAGACTTGAACATTTTTTATTGAAGGATCAAAATGGTTTCCAATGCCTTATCATTTTAAAAGATTTACGTAAAAAAGGTGAATTTTCTGGGCTAACAAACGATTTTGTACGACACACAACTTCATGGGAACAACCCCTTTATCCACTGATAAGGTATTGATTTATATAATGAAGTATATAGGTAGTCACATAATAGTTTTACCTCTTTATAGAGCTAGGCTTTAAGGCCTATTCCACAACTTTTTTCTTGTTCTATATAGTTCTAGTAAAATCGTAGAGAATCAATATACTCGTACAGGTTACTTTAATAGGCCAATATAAAAGTTTTATAACAAATAATTTAACACAATCACGATTGTTATTTTTTTTTGTTTAGTTTTGTTTCCTAGAGACAGGGAACCTACATAATATCCGCAATAAACACTTAAGTAAATTATGTGTAAATTAGGATATAAATAGCTTGCAGGACTATTTCCATACACATAGTAAAGTTATCTTCTATAATTCAGTAGATGGGTTTAAGTGGAAAGAAGAACTTTTAGGGAAGGTTTTGGGTGGTAGTTCCACCTCACCTAATGAAGGTTTTTTGACTTATTTTATTCATTTGTTGTCAATTGAAAACAATTATTTCTTATTTCTGGATAGCTTATTGATGAAAATTGATAGCATTGTTTTCGTACGAGCTAGATGAATGACGAAGAAACTATTTTTAATGTTTCCAACATATTTCATAAATATCGGAGCTCTTGTCAAGTTTTTGTCTATTTTGACTGAACTATATGATATATTGGTAGTACCCGTGGCGGGATGGTTAGTGCTTAGAACTGTCATGCCACAGTTATAGCTTTCTCAAACGAGCAGTTCGGATTGAGAATAAAAAATTAAGGTCCCCTCTATACCTGACATTAATCGCACACAGGAACGGCTCTGCTTCTCTACGAGCTATTTTATTAAATTTGTTTCCAATTTTTTGCTTCCTTTGATAGTACCGTTCAAACAAATCAGCAATACAAAATTATATCATGATTTTTTGTAAACATTTTCTTGTTTTCGGCTTTTATTTTTTGTATTGATAATTGCTAGGTATCAGTTTTTTTGGTAAACTTTGTAGACCATCTTTTATATATATAAAAAATCTCAAATACAATTTTTTACGAGCGATCGAATATGGAAAAAACTAAAATGTACGAGTATGTGTAATTTTTCAAGCTAACATAATTTTGAACATGAAGGTATTTGGGGAAGACCAATTTATATGTAGATATTTACTACACGTGGGAGGTCTGTACATTGCTACTTATTTGTTAAAAAGAATTTTTTAAACTATAAATTGAAATTTCAAAACAATTTCAGTAAGTTTTTAAGTTTAAAATACGATAATTTAAAATATTTGAACATCTTACTATCACTAAAGGTTAATTAAAAATTAGCTACGAGCAAAATTATCACTTTGAGAAAAAATTAGACAAAGTTAAATTTAGGTCGCGAGCTTTACTTATGCGTCCTTGACATTTTCAAAAAAGTTATTTATTTTGAATCGTAGAACAAAATTTGAGTTCTGCGGGTATGAAAGGGGATCAAACGGAATTTCTTTTGCATGCTACAAAATCATATTTTTGGTTTGTGATTTTTTTTGAGTATTGCTTTGATTCTGTTATTTTTATTAATAAGAAAAGTTTCAGAGTTGTACCGCCTTCTTGTTTTATTTTAATACCCCCACAACTGGCCTAATTGTGTCCTACTCTATCACGGACATCCACTTTACCTAACCTAATATCTACCATCAAATTTTCTTGAGAAAAAATATATACATATATCAAAAAAACATGTAGACAATTCGATTATCTACAAAATGAGGTTTAAACTTAATTTTTTCCTCAAGATTTATTGGATATTGCTCGAAATTCCCTAAAAGTCCTCGTATTTTGGACCGGATTACTGAACCAGCGAGTAGAATGATCTGCAATTTTTTCAATTGGCGATACTATGTCCGATATTCATGATATTGGAGGATTTTTAAGCTTTTTAAGTGTTCTACAAAGAAGGTTATGATTATGTTGTAACACTTTATTACTTCAAGGGCGGATCCAGACTTTTCATGAGGGGGGGGGGGGGCACACACTTAGATGAGTTTTTACTCTCCTTAAAAATGTTCTTTAATGTTTTGTAAAGGAGGCTAACAAAATTTAAATAACAGAATGTGTACGAGCATAGTAACCTAACCTTTTCACATTTGAATTGCTTAAATGATTACTTTAGTTATCAAATTATTTTAAAACACTGTTGTCCAGCAAAGTATGGTCTCACTATTTAATTTTATGACTTCCTACATATGAAAGCATTCCCAGATTCCAAACGTTTTCTAAATATGCCATATTAAAGAGCTAAAACACAATAGTTTAGAGGGTTTCTGCTGCATTTCACAGAAATGTAAGAAATTGTTTTGAAACATAGCTTTTTTCCAAAAATAAAATATACGTCACTTGTATCCATTTCTATTTATGCTAAGAACGCTAAAAAAAATCAAAAATCCAGAAAGTGAGAGAGGATCTCTGATATGAAGAAATGCCGGGCTTTTTTAACGAAGTTTTTCGAACTTTATTATTGAGTTGGGAGTCTATTATTACTATCGCTATCAGTCTGCTTACTCGTATTTTGATATTAAAGGAGTCAACAAAACTTAAACATTTTAGAGAGAAAAATGTTTGATACTTGAATTTAAGTATATAGGTGCTTTTGAGTACCTACATAATTTCTCTAAAAAACTAAATTAAAACAATTTAAGGTAAACAAATAAGTTGGGAAGAAACGTTTGTGTGGTACTCACAAATTACACGTTTCAAAATCTCTTTTCACTTTAAATCTCAAGAGATTCAAAGCGTGTATGTCAATAGATATGACCATTTATTATGATTTTCAATTAGCCATTAGTTTGACAAAAGTGTCACTTTCGCTGTTTTTGGGACATTTATATTATTGAAATTCGTGTTTAAATATTAGTTCTAGAGCATCCAAAGCAAATTCACTTCAAAAGTAGATTTATTTATTTTTTTAACATCTTTTAAGATCTTTTGTATTCAACAGAAAACCAATTTTGAAATAAATAAATTGCACGACTCTGTCACTAGAACTTGCTTATTTCTTCCAAAAAGTCTGTTTAAAAATATTTCATATATTTTAAAATTTAAAAATGTTTTTTGGAAAAAGTTTTTTAATTTTGATTGTAGCTCATGTTATCCTACAAAAAAATGTGTCACACTTACATATATTAGAGTTTTGTGCATTTAAGCAAAAATGTAATAAAATCATGTTTATAGATAGGAATTATTTTTTGTAAATTTATACTGGCATTTTTTGAAACAAAGCAAGTTTCATAGTGAAATTAATACCCCTGCCTTGACAAAAAAAATATTGTATTTAAATTTTGTTAAATAACTCTCAAATATTTTATTTCTTCCCAAAATTATCTGAAAACATTTGCAGGGAAATAAGGCCACTTGGTTTAAAATTGGATTTGTGCTTTGTGAAAATTTCGAAAAATTATAAGGTTCAAATTTCCGCTGACTTTGAAATTAATTCCCACTTAATTGTAGCCAAAATACATACGAATGGATAAACCTAAATATAAAAATACAGTTTTCAATGTCCTGTAAATGATTAAATGCATAAAAATACACATACCATTAATGTTTCCCAAAAGACCAAAATGCTGCTGAAGACATTTATTTCTGCATTATTGGAAATTCAACAAATGCAGAAGCCAAGATGCATCTTCGTCTGCATCAGTTTTGTTTTTTATTTTTTATTTTTGATTTTTGTTACATTGTTAGGTTTTTTAAGTTTTGTTAAGCTTTTTTCAAGAATTTTATCTAAATTGCTTTTTAATTGAGAGGTTAAGTGCACGAATTGCATTATTTTTCTTAAATATTTTCCAATAGTTTCGCCAAGTCTTGCGCCAAAACTGTCTTGTAAAGAAGTTATATGATTTTATAGGAAGTAAACAAAAAACCACTGATATCCTCTCAACTACTTTATGGTTTCGAAATAAATGTATCGGCCTCCCTTTACTAAGAGACTAGACTTATC
Source organism: Eupeodes corollae (assembly GCF_945859685.1). Lineage (NCBI taxonomy): Eukaryota > Metazoa > Arthropoda > Insecta > Diptera > Syrphidae > Eupeodes > Eupeodes corollae. The sequence continues at coordinate 144,798,138 of NC_079148.1, read as the reverse complement.
AAAAGAGAACAACAAGCACTGCAGTTTTAAGCTCTTTTAAGTTATTAAATTGTTCGAGAAAGAAAATTTAATACGCTCTACGTAACCCAGCCATGTTAGTAGTTGGACTTTTACCCTTCTGGCTAAGTCGCTGTACAGCCCGTACAGCTCGTCGTTCCATCTTCTCCTCCACTCCCCTCCGATGCATACGGGACCGTAGATCACACGAAGAACTTTTCTCTCGAAGGGACCCAAGGTGCTTTCATCCGCTTTTGTCATGGTCCATGCTTCTGCGCCGTATAGCAGGACGGGGATGATAAGGATCTTATATAGCAACACTTTGGTCCCTCGAGAGAGGACTTTACCACTCAATTGCTTTCTTATAGTCCAAAGAAACAGCGGTTAGCAAGAGTTATTCTGCGTTTGATCTGAGCGCTGGTGTTGTTTTCTGCGTTTACAGCGGAGCCTAGGTAGACGAAGTCCTTGACTACCTCAAAGTTACGTCTGTCGATTGTGACGTTTTGACCAAGACGTCGATGTTGTATGTCCTTTCTAGACGACAGCATGTACTTTGTTTTGCCCTCATTAATCGTTAAAACCATTTTTGCCGCCTCTGCCTCAATAATCACAAAAGCCCCATTGACATCACACTGGGTTCTTCCGATTATGTCCATGTCATCAGCATATGCTAGTAATTGGACAGACTTTTGAAAGATAGTGCCTCTAGTGTTGACGTGTGAGCTCTGCACTATTCTCTCGAGCACGATGTTAAAAAAATCGCATGGCAGCGCATCACCTTGTCTCAAACCTTTTTTGACATCGAAAGGTTCTGTTAAGTTGTTTCCAATCTTTATGGAGCAGCGTGAATTCTCCATGGTCAAATTGCACAAATGGACGAGTTTGGCAGGGATGCCAAAACTAGACATGGCTCTATACAGCTCGTTCCTGTAGAAGCTGTCATATGCGGCCTTAAAATCGAAGAAAAGATGGTGGGTGTCGATTTGGTGTTCTTGGGTTTTTTTTTCCAGGATCTGCCGTAATGTGAATATTTGATCAACTGTGGACTTTCCTGGTCTAAATAAGGACCTATCAGGTTGTTGACGATGGGCTTTAGACGTTCACATATTACGGCAGAGAAGATTTTATAGGCGATGTTTAGTAGACTGATTCCTCTATAGTTGGTGCAGTTTAGAGGGTCTGCTTTTTTCAGGATCGGGCACACAATACTGAGGTTCCATTCATCGGGCATGTTTTCTTCCGACCATATCTTACAGATAAGTTGGTGCATGCTCCTAACCAACTTATCTCAAGCTGCTTTAAGGAGCTCGGCATTCAAGCCATCCGCTCCAGCGGCTTTATTAGACTTTAACTTAGATATGGAAATCTTTACTTCGTCTAAGTCGGGAGGACAGGATTGTTGGCTTTCGTCGTCTATATTGAATAGATCATCCTGCCTGACAGCGGAATTCAGTTCTTCGTTGCCGTTAAACGGTCAGCAGAAGTGGTCCTTCCATATCCTCAGCATTGACTGCGGTTCCACTATGATGTTTCCAGTTTCGTCTTTGCAGCCTTCGGTTCTAGGCTTATGTACCTGTGAATTTCGTTTCACCTGTACACAAAACTTTCGAACCTCATTCCTGCTTATATACCTCTCAACATCTTCGACCGCACGCTTCTCATGCCCTCCCTTTTTCCTTCTGAGAAGTCGGCGTTCCTCTCGCCTCTTCTGCTCATAGAGCTCACGAGCAGCTCTCGTCCTTTTATGCATCGCCGCTTTGCGTGCCTCTTGTTTGGCTGTATTTGCCTGCCGACATTCCTCATCAAACCAGGGGTTCCTTGTTGGTGGCTGTTTGAAACCCAGGACATCAGAGGCGGCTTCTCTGATTGCATCTTGGCAATGTTGCCACTGGTTTTCGATACATTGTGTTGGCGGCAGAGAACTTCGAGAGAGGTTACTTGTAACTCGGTCGGAAAAGGATTTGGCGATCTCTGGCGATTGTAGCCATTCGACGTTGTACCTTCTCCCAGCACCTCCCTGTTTTGCCTTGGGTCTGGAAATCCGAAGTGCTACCTTGGCTACAACGAGGTAGTGGTCCGAGTCGATATTAGCTCCTCGGAAAGTTCGTACATCGATAATGCTGGAAGCGTGTCTGGCGTCGATGGCAATATGGTCAATCTGGTTGACGGTTGATTGATCTGGAGAAGTCCAAGTTCCTTTGTGGATGTTAAAGTGTGGAAAACGCGTACTGGCTACCATGACGTTTCGCCCCGCAGCAAAATCTATGAGTCTGAATCCGTTGTCGGAAGTGTTGTCGTGCAGGCTGCTTTTCCCGATTATTTCACCAAAGATGTCTTCCCTTTCTAACTTGGCATTAAAATCGCCCAGGACTATTTTAATATCGTAGCTAGGGCACTGCTCATATGTTTTGTCTAGGAGCTCGAAGAACATATCTTTGGTGTTGTCGTCTTTCTCTTCTGTGGGGGCGTGCGCGCATATCAGGCTAATGTTGCCGAATTTAGCCTTGATGCGTATGGTCATGAGGCGCTCGTTGATGCACCTATAGCTCAAGACTTCTTGCCTTAGTCTGGCTCCAATGACAGAGCCGCATGCAAATAAGCCCTGTTGGTTTTCGTGGTAGCAGTCACCATAGTATTTTCAAAATATTTTACAGAATAAACAAAATAGCTAAGATGGTGGGTAAGGTCTTTGTAATGCAAGGGGTTTTTGGAATCTAGATTCAAATCTATCAAGGACCAGGTATTAAAATAACAACAATGTATTTATTATTCGCTTTGGTTAAAAACATCCATTAGGAAGACAATTGACCAAGAATGCGGAATGGTCTTAACGTAAGTGACCTTACTAAATGTCCTATCTAAATGCTCTAAATAAATACTCAAAAGCACTGTCAAAGTTTGCTACCCGAAAAATTTGAAAGTTGGTATGCCCTTAACATCACCGATTGCAGTTTCGTTGCGTTGTGGTTGTAACATTGCATTTGTGTGTATTCAAAATTTTAGCAGCTATTCCTTTTGCAACTCCATTGTCTTCAGCCAGTAAGGGCATTTTTAAATATTAAGAAAATTGGTACCTATGTACATACATATACTGCTAAAATGACAAGTCCTAACAAAAAAGTTGGTTAACATATTTAGAACTTACCTTTTTACTTCAAAATTATATGGTAAATTTTAAAAACTTTTTGTCTTTTAACCTTATATCTTTACCTACTACTTACTCTAAAAATAGTGTGAATTCTCATTCCCGAAGCCCTTTAGCAGTCACTTTCAATTCAAATCATCAAAAATCCGTTTTTTCACTCTTTCAGTCGTGTTTATAAAATTGAAGAAGACGACAAGAGGCGAATGCAGGGAATCAATTTAAATGCGTATTGACAATATGTCAATGTCAGTGTCTTCCGCCCATTCAAAACAAAAAATATTATTGCAAGGATACGTCCCTCTTGTGTTTTTTCTACCCACGGCTCTAACACCGGCACCGCCCCATTAAACAACCCATCCTCATCCTTTTAAAGATGCACAAAACTCAACTCAAACTCAAACACCACACGGTTATTATGTTATTCATTCTAACACCCATATTATCGTTATCTTTGCATTTTTCTTTTTATTATTTATTCTTCTTTCTTATATTTCAATCTTATAAAAAATACAAAAAGAAATCAAAAGTAAAAGATAGGAAGGTGAAAACTGAGGAATACAAGAACAACAACAACAAAAAAAGGAACCATCAATACACTCCGATTCATTCAACAATGCATCATCACAAGTTGACGAGTGGAAGTTACTCTATCCTATCCCCAGGCTCGGAGTGTTTAGCATTACGTTTTGTTGTTGGTTTCTTGTGGTTGAATTTTGATTCTGGTCTGACAGGTTCCACTCTGACTGCCTTGGTTAATAATTCCTAATTCCTTTTTTAGCCGGTGCGCCTCGCAGCTTACACTCGCACCGTCATCCATCCATCCTCCACAGCTGAGCCGAGTTAAAAAAAACTCAACCCCTCATACTTCATACTCCTTACCTAAGTTAAGAAGGCCAATGCACAAAAGAAAAACAACTCAAAAGCAAAGTAAGAACGAAGGAAAGGAAGGAGACAAAAAAAACAACGTGTATCACTGTCATCTCTCCAAAGTAAAAAAAAGAAGCAAATATAGACAAAAAATGTGCATCAAACATGTTTGAGTGATGTTCGAAGATTCAATCTCCAACATCCACTCAGTTCACAACAAGTTTGAGTGAGTTCGATACAAGTTCGAAGTAAATAACCGTGTTTTGTGTGGTAAATTCTCTTTGCCATTGATGTTCATTTTCAGTTTCGGACGAGTTATTCAAACGGTGAGGCAAATTTGTGCTGTCTGTGTGTTCAAAAATAACCGAGAGCTACGCGATTCCGTTCCGGGATTTTATTTTGCATTTTTCCATATCTACAGTTCTTTTTTTCTATTCTAATTGTTGTTGTTCTTACGTATCGTATCGAGTTGTTCTCTAAAAAGATATGTGAATGGACAACACACTTAAACTCAACACGCCAAGAAAAATGTCAGTCTTGCAGATAATTTTGCAATAACAAACAAAATAAATATATAAAGAGTTCAATTTCATAATCTAATCATTTTGCTGTCATTGTCGTATGAAAGCCGTTATATGTCGTTCGCCTGAAGAAGAGAGATAAAATAAAGAAAAGAAAAAAATATTTACGTTTTTTTTTGTTGTTTTTCTCATTTATAATTAAAAGCCCAATAAACTTTGATTCCCTAGATATAAATATGTACCTACCTTTGTAATTGTTTCGGTGTATCGAAAAGTGATAAGGTATAAATTCGAACTGTCAGAGTGTAAAATTTCGTTATTTTGCGAAAGAAGTACGAGACACCGTTACCGTTGCTTTTGGTAGTTCCATTGAATTGGACAATTCTACGCAAAATAATATTCAAATCAAGTGTAATCGAGTTTATTCGTTTGGCATCTTATCAACAAATTTCGAATTAAACAATCATTTAAATTCGAATTCGAACTTTTAAATCATCTGTCAAAAATATTGTCGGCGGCTTGTATTGTGAACTGACAGCAGCATAAACTCTCTAACATATAAATAATATACTGTTAATTTAAGTGAAGCTAAAAATATATCATATCCACGCAACGCAGTAACGAAACGAAAACGTAAACGACCAGCGAGTGTCGAGTGGTTTGTGTCTGCCAATTTGTGTAACCCCCCTCTCCGGCCCCAACAACATCTAGCATATTTTATCGTTCACCTCCGCCCAACACTTACCGCGTTTACAAGGAGAATTGAATCCGAATTGAATCAGGATTTAGCGCCGTATTAACCTGGATCGAATCGAAATAGGATTACTCGATCCGATCCCACTGAAAGAGGTGAATCGAATCGAAAATTTGTTTGTAAACCTGAATCGGGGAATCGAGTTATTGGTGTGTGAGGTCTTGCTTGTGTGCGTGCGATAAGTTTTTTTTATCTTGTTTGTTCTAAGCAAAAATACTCCATTTAAATGAAGTATTTTTGGTTATAAGCTGAATTTAATTTGGCGCTCGTCTTTGTGTTGAGAGCATTGTTTTAAAATTTGAAAATTATTCACGTAGCAGTACGCACACAAATACAACCCAAATGTCATTTCGATTCCATTTGAATTCGATTCCTCGATTCAGTGCCACCATATACCTGGATCGAAATCTCAATTCGATTCGATTCGATTCCTCGATCTCCTCTTGTAACCAGGGTAACTGTCTGTCTATATTCTACATACAAAACAAAAACCCACTCCAACCCAGAGCAGCCAGCAGCAGCAGCAGCAGTAGAACATCACTCGAGTGGTATTTCATGTGTAAATAAAGTAAAGTAAAACAAAAATATGCAAACGTGAAAAAGGTGCAAAACTCACTGACGTCTACGTATTGGAATCGAAGTCAAAGTCGTATTCGTATCGTATTCGAATATCGTATCGTTGTCGTTCACTCAGCGTGTAATTGTTGTTGTTGTTTAATTCTCTCGATCGTTATTTGAGTGGTGCGTTGTTGTAGTTCACCACTGCAGCCCGCCTACCCGCCCACCAACAAACCGACACAACTGTTTTACTTTTGCTTTGCTTTTTTGCACATTGAGCTGCATACACAATTATTCGTTTTCGTATCGTGTCGCTCGCTTAACGTCGTCGTCGTCGTAGCGTAAAGTATCGTATAGTCGTTGTCGCCTTAGCCTTTATCGCTTGTGCTGCATTCGCATTGCGAATTGGTCGGTGCTGCCCTCTATCTATTTTGGTTTATTGTTTGTTTGTTGATTTTTTGGTGAAAAATAATAATAATACAAAAAATAGTGCATTCTCGGTCGTGTGTTATTCAAAAATAAATTCGTTACTTTTTTTTCTTATCGATCAACGAATTTCAATTTCGATTTAAATTTAATTTTTTGTTTATTTATTTTTTTGGGATACAAATTTCGTTTGAATTTCCGTTTGTTTGTTAATATATTTTTTGAAAAAGAAAAATATTAAAAATTTGTCAACATGGCCTCATTAAAGTGTTATAATTATAATCATAATAAAAAGTGCAATTACCATATGATGGTATCGTTATTTTGTTTTCAAATGTTATTTCTATTAGTAAATTCAAAGAATTTGGATTTGGATTCATCTGGATCGAGTTTATCATCATCTTCATCAACATCGCATCATCATTTGCATGCTGATTCGAATAAGGATACGATACGCGAAGCATGCAATTCGGTTAGCGGATATTTTGAGTCGATTGATGTTAAAATTGACGATGGAAATTATGATACAAGAGGTGAGTTTGATCATTATAATGAACCAATTTATTTCTAATAAGAATAATAATGTGATATAAAGTTGATTGTCTATTTATATAATGATAGATATCAGTGCACTTTTTATTTCCACGAAGTTCTTTCGAGAATTGTTGGAGTCCATAAAGATAATAGTTAAAAGCATTTATTTATTTATTTGATTAATTTAAGCTCATGGAGAATAATAAAATAGCTTAAACTAAAACTATTTTAATTTTAAACCATCAGTCTAGAGGGTAAATGAAGATTAGAGTAAATTTGTCTATTAAGGGACAAGATAATTAAAATCTAGGCAAGATAAAGTTAAGAAGGTGGTTTTTAAGTACACTTAAAATTATTGGTCTCACACAAAAAGTCCTCCCAATTTTGGCCAAGCTTTGGAGCTATTGACAGCCCAAAATAGATAGGAAAACCAATTGGAACAATTTTTATTGCAGATTTACGAGAAATATCTTGGTTCTTAGAATGTTTTGATTATGAATTCAGAACATTTGAATTTAATTTCAGATGATTCAGAATTTCATAATTTTGGATTAGAAATTCTAAGGATTTTATTAAATTTATGAATAATTTTTCATAACAGATATGAATACATTATTATTTTCATGAATTGCATAAAAGTATTCGTAGATTGCTTAAAATTATTAGTCTCAAACAAAATGTCCTCCAAATTTTGGGAAAGCTAAAAATTAGCAGAGCTATTGACAGTCCAAAAAAGATAGGAAATCCAATTTGGACCATTTTTATTGGAAATTTTAATGAAACAAAGCTTTATAAACTTCAATATCTTCGTTCTTAGTATATTTTGTCTTTATATAAGAGATAGACAATATCATTTTATAGTTTAAAATTGTTTATGGTACGAAAATCATGTATTTAAAGAAGCTTAAAGAGTTGTAGTCAATTTGAGATAGTTCCCATTCTTAGCCTTCTATAAGAGATAAGGATAAGTCCATGCATGAATTTATTTCATGAAAGATATTAAAAATGTATGATCTTAATTCCTTCCATAAAATAACTTTAGTAATCTAAACTTTGTTGCAAATGATATTAATTTCGTTTTAATTGCATGAATTACGTTCATAGTCTTTTTCATAAATAACATAAACGCGATGTTTGACCACCTCGACATTTAAAACTTTTATCCATTCTAATAAGATTTAAAAAAAGAGTAAGAATGTTTGAACTTAATTTCAGATGATTCAGAATTTTCAAATTTTGGTACAGAAATTCTATGGATTTTATTAAATTAATGAATCATTTTTCATAAAAATTATCGATACTTTATTATTTTTATGGATTGCATAAAAGTATTCGTAAATTGCTTAAAATTATTGTTCTCAAACAAAAGTCCTCCAAATTTTGGCCAAGCTAAAAATTAGCAGAGCGATTGATAGTCCAAAATAGATCGGAAAACTAATTTGAACGATTCCTATTATAAAAAGCTTCATCATCTTCAATATCTTCGTTCTTAGGATATTTTGCCAGTGATTGATGATAACTTCAAAACGTTTGAATTTAATTTCAGTTGATTCAGAATTTCCAAATTTTGGTACAGAAATTCTATAGATTTTATTAAATTTATCAATGATTTTTCATAAAAGTAATGAATACTTTATTATTTTTATGAGTTGCATAAATAAACAAAATAGCCAAAATTAATTACCAAAAATGAATGAATATATGAAAATTGTAAAATTATTTTTTTTTAGTCGTATGAATGCGTTCATAAATTTATTGATAAGTTGAATAAACGATTGTCCGTTTTGAATATAAAAAATTCGTAGGAAATAGGATGTGAGGAGGGAAACTAATATAATATCAGATAACTCCGAATTTCTGGCTCTTTTTACAGAAATTCTTAAGAATTTGATATCCTTAAGAATTTTCCTTGCACAAGTTATGAATACTTTATTATTTTCATGAATTGCATAAATAAAAAAAAATAACCAACATTCAAAAATGAAAGAATGTATGAAAATTGTAAAAATAAATCTTCTTTAGTCGTATGAATGCGTTGATAAATTTATTCATAAACTTAATAAACAATTATACGTTTTTAATGGATAAATTCATAGGAAATAGGATGTGAGCTCTAAAACTTCAGAATTTCGAAATATAATATCAGATAATTCCGAATTTCGGGCTTTTTTTGCGGAAATTCTTAAGAATTTCGTATCCTTATGAATTTTCTTTATACAAGTTATCAATATTTCATTTAATTTTTTTATCATGAATTGCATAACGTTTATGAATACGATCATAAATATTTTAATATCAGATATGTAACTCCTTATTTCGACCACTTTTTATAGACATCATTCGCAAGATTTTATATATTTTTGATTTGTTTCCAAAACATTTTATTATATTCTTATCGTGCGTAGATTAACTAAAATAATAAGAACTCAGTCCCAAACACACAAATGATGAAACTGTATCTTTTTAGTCATATGAATGCGGTCATAGTCGTATTCATAAACAACATTAACGCAATCTTTTTTTTTTACAAAAAAATGTCATAAGTAATACCATCTGATATGATTTCCAAATTTAATTTGACAAATTTACCAGTTTCAACTTTTCTTCAGTAATTCTTTAGGATTTTATGAATTTATTTTATGAAAGTTATGAATTTATTATTTTCATACATTTCCAAAAAAAATTAAAACTTTGTTCCCAAAAATTATTTAAACGGTACAATTGTGAAAAGGTTCAGATTTTGTAATCGTATGTATGCCTTAATATACTCATTTATAAATTACATAAACGCTGAATTGGTTTGAACAGTAACACTTTAGACTTCAAATCTCAACAAGAACTCTCAGAGTTTGAAGATCTGTGATATTTCAGCTATGTATGTAGCCGGTCAATTTCCAATTCTTTTCAGAGCAAATTTTGTCACTGTCAAAAAACAAAAGATATTATTTAGAATGAGTTTTTTTTATTGGAAACCAGAGCTTCCTTTTTTCATTAATTTGTCTAAAATTATTTATTAGTGCAGATAAATCTCTAAAATGTTGTTTTTTGTAATTTTTTTTAAACGCTATCTATGAAAACTTCAGACTGAAATGTGTTATAATAACATAACTTCAAACTTCAAGTACCAACTGAGTTTTTTTAAAGCGAAATATGTACATGCTTCCAACATGCACAATTTAAAAAGAATAAGCAAATTGTTTTAACTGCCTTAAGAGAGCCTTTGATTGTTAAAATCAATTTACTTCTTATTTAGGTCTGTCAAAATGCAATAATATTCGCATTCGTGTTCTATTGGAACACCAATGGATTAATTTTCGATGTGAAATAAAATGCACAGATTAAAGTATGCTAGATAGAAATTAACCTCCCAAAAAAGGCGAATCTTCCTCACCCTCTAACTACCGACCGATTGCACTTACGTCCCTTCTTTCCAGGTCATGGAAACGCTGATTAATTATCAGCTCAAGAAATATCTTGAAGATCAAAAGCTTCTTAATGACCGGCAATACGGCTTTCGTAGCAATAGGTCCACTGGTGATCTCATGGTTCATCCCAAAGAACAGTGGACCAAATCTTTACATCGTTTTGGAGACGGTAAGATTATTGCACTTAATATTTCAAAAGCATTTGATAGGGTTTGGCATCAGGTTCTCTTATCGAAAATGCGTGCTTTTGGTTTTCATGAATCCCTATTTCATTGGATTAGTAATTACCTTTCGGTTCGTTCACTACAATTAGTATTGGATGGATTCAAGTCTGAAAACTATAAAATAAATGCTGGTGTGCCCCAGGGCTCTGTTTTATCTCCAGCACTCTTTCTCATTTTTATTAATGATCTCCTGTCTGCAACATCTAATCCAATACGCTGTTTCGCTGACGATAGTACTCTTAGCTTTTCATATTCGTTTTCAGACTCACATCCCTCTTCTTCGGATGTGGAGCTGCAACGACAAAGTATGATAAGCTCATTAAATTCGGACCTAAACAGCGTTGTTCAATAGGGATTAAGAAACCGCGTGAAATTTAATGCTTCGAAAATCCAATGCTGTCTTGTATCGTTAAAGCGAGATATACCCCATTGCCATTATCCATTCATGGCACTTGCATCAATGAGACTGAACACCTCGATATTCTCGGTATGTGTGTCACCAACGACCTCTTGTGAATTGATCACATACGCGATGTCGCCAAAAATGCCACAAGGTGTTTGGGTTTCCTTAGGTGAAGCTAGTGCTCCTGCAACTTACTTAAGCCTCTTAGATAGTATTGAGCGTAGAGCATTTAAATTGATAGATATCATCTATGTATTGATATATATCATAATAAGTTCATTTACTTCGCTTGAACATCGTGGTAAGGTCTCTTGTCTGACCCTTTTTACCGTTATTTTAACGGCTTATGCTCTAGTGAAATAGCTAGTTGCATTCCTCCCCTTAAACAGTTCAACCGTAATACTCGCGCTTCTAGGATTCTCATCAGTATACCCTTGAGCCCAACTTCGGTCGTACTGTCAAATACAGAGATTCGTTCTTTAGCCGTACTACCCGAATGTGGAATGCCTTACCACACTCTGTCTTTTCTAGTCATTGCAATATTCAGGAATTCAAAACATCTCCTTTTAAACCCTCTCTCCTCTTCCTCCTGCTCACACTGTGCCTCAGCATAATATAATAAGGGTAGTAATTGAGTGTGTGTTTATTATAAAAAAAAATTCAATCGAATTCGTATCTGTCAGTTTGACGTAAAATGCAGTTTGTAATTTCAAGGGTTAGAATCAAAAAGCCATTATGAATGAAAATTTGACAGATACACTGACACTAGTTCCACTGACAAGAGGGTGAGAGTTCCATTGACTACGAAAAAAATCAATTTGTTTTTGATTGAAATCTATATTTTCCAATAGATACCGACGTTTAATATGTAGGTTAACTTTAAAATACAAAATTTTCTTGACCTCTTCTCTTTCTTTTTTTATTGGGAAACACTTTTACCTACCTGTTTCACTTGACGAGGGAAATAATTTAGCATTAGATTCTTACCTGTAGTTGTAATCGTTAGTGGCGTAGCACTAGCATGTCAGAGGTCTTGAGTTCAATCAATTTCGGTTTTGTCTACTCTTACCGCCAGTTGTGAGGAATTGACAAATCCTTCAAAAGTAATTCTTGTCATGAAAAATATGCGAGTCCAACAAATTATCAATTCCATCGGATAAAATCTATTGATTTATTTTTGCATTAAAAATGAAATTTACAGATCAAAACAAGGTGTTCGTGTGATTTAATTTATTTATTTATTTAAAATGTATACATTTTGTTAAAGACATTCTTCCCCAACTTTAAAAGAGTCTTGAATTAATGATACTTTAAGTTCGTCCTGATTTCATGAAAACCAATTTGAATACAATACACTAACATGACACTAGCTACATTAACAAAAAAGAATGTCAAAGCAATGTTAATTCTTTTTTTTCTTAATTATGTATAATAAAAGTAGATCAACTTTAAAAACACCTCTTCCCTGCCATCCTTATTCGCAAATATTTGTACCCCTCCTTACCTATTTCAATTGATCAAGAATTTACTAATGTGATGTCAAGTTGCCTGTTTAATGTGACATATTCAATATACATATATCTTCAGGTACATAATATGTAAATTGTAGATGTAAAATATCTGTCAAATGATGTAAAATGTGATGTTTCCTTCAATGTTATGTTTTGCATACGCAACTATAAATTCCAATTCCATCTAATTTAGAATTTAAAATGAATTTGTGTGTGTGTGTCGAAAGTTCGATTGTTTTCACATTAAACTATACTCGTGTCGGTAGTACTAACAGCAATTTTACAACACTTGATTATCAGCTGTGTTTTGTGCGTGCCTACGTAATTTATTATAATTTATATACACAACACAACAAACGATAATCAGAATTTATGGAAATATTATTATTGTTTTGTGTGCTTTGCTATAGCTTCACAAGCTTTGTTGGATTTGCTGGCTTTTGCTTATTATGTGTTATTGACCCTCCACTTTGAGTGTTAACAAAGTCGGTTGTTTAGTGAGATATATTTGCGTATATAAGTTTAGTTAATTTAGTTGTAATATGACATTTAGTAAAGGAATCTCCTCTGTATTTCTGTGTGTGTCCTTTGAATGGTATTTCATTAGTGTAATAATTTCGTGCAGGACTATTGGAGTAGTGTATAATTTATGGATAGGCGCATCAATATCTGGTTAATTAGAGGAATTCCTTTATACCACCCATGAAAAGGGTATCTTAATGCACATAAATATATATGTGGCTTTTCTTAAATTATGATATCCAAGTGACAATTTAAATGAATATATCTACACAATTTAATTTTAATGAAGCTTTTGATGAAATTCGATAAATATTTAATTAGATTTCTATTGATTGGGTTACACTAAAAGGATTTTAAGCGATGATAAGATGCCTAGTCTTACTAAGGTTCTTACTCACAAAGTATAACTAGTCCCAGATACCACTTTCCAAAGGCTGGAGGAAACTTAAAAGTTATCAGTTTAAGGTTCTTATTCCGAAGACTTTGCAAGAAGCAATCCATATATGAAATGTCCAAAAATGCTGCTAAATGTTTTGGTCTTCTTGAATGATGCAAATAGTTTTTGTACCCCTTCTGTATTTAAAAAAAATCATTTATTCGTCCCAAACATGAAAAGGACAGGTGCCCCAAACTCTTTAACGGAATTATAAAAAGAACTCTAAAGATTGTTGTAACCGTTGCCTAACTAAATATTTTAAACTATTGTACACTGTCGTAATATTTCATGCCTGTCATTATTATTTCGCTATTTCCATAAATATTTCTCAATCGAAATAGCTTTTTTCTATCCTCCAATCCCTTTACCTTGAGGTTCATTTAAGACGTATTATGTACAGAGATTTTGTTTTTAACCGCACTGCATGAATGTGGAATGCCTTCTCACTCATTCTAATGTGAATCGGTATCTTTTTTCTTATTCCATTCTCCTTTTTTAATTGCTCGTATTGTGTTCAATGATTTTTAGGGTATTCATAACCCCTTAAGTGCGTGCACAACATAAACAGAATCTCAAAACTAAAATGGAGATTCCCAAACTTCTAGACAAAAAATGTTTGTTGATATTAGATAATGTTTAAATGATACCAGCCAAATGTTTTAACTAATTTTAAACGAATTTAACATCATTTTTAAAAGATTTAAATCACTAAGTGGCTACTTTAACTGTTAAGTTTTATATTATCACCCATAAAAGACATTTTGACAATCATAAATGTCAAAAAGGTTCTTTTATGATTTCTTAAAGTCACATTCAGTTGATGCTTGCTATAAATAAAACCCATAGGTACCATACAAAATTATAATGGTTTTCGTAAAGTGTTTTTAATCTAGCAAATTGACATGTTGTACATTTTAAAATATTACAAAATTACACCCACTTCAAAAAAACCTATAATAAAAGTTCTATAAAAATAAATATCTATTGAATATTACAAAAAAAATATGATTTAAGTTCAAATTAACCAACCCCCCCCCCCCCAAACAAAAAACAACTAATGATTCCTATAAATTTTCATGTAAAAATCAAAGCAACATGTTATTGACTTTTTCTTTTATTTTAACAACTCACAGATAAAAACAAAATAAACTCAAAAGAAACACACAACAAACAAAACAACAAAATAAAAACATATAAATATTTTATAGCTTTTGGAAGTCTCTTGAATTTAAATACAAATAAAAAGAATCATATATAAAATAAAAATGAATATAAAATTAATTTATTACATGCATTATATTTTCTCCGCCATCATCCTACATATATCGCTTTTAAATCGCTGTGCATGTTAAATTCAACAACCGCGCGAAGTTTTTTTTTTAAAGATACATATGTATAAAGTTGAGTCTGAATTTCATTAATTCAAAACGGAAACTTGCCAAAAAAATACGAAATCAAAATCAGCAAAGTAAAAAAAGATATATACAGAAAACCCACAAACAAATAGCTATACCATATCACTGAAACTTCTAGTTAGATATATAGATACGCTTGTTAACGTTACCATACCGATGATGATGATGATGACAATCAATGTTACTGACGCATGTTGAAGCTAAAAGACATCCATCAAAACAGCATGAACTCGTAGCTGACCTGCATAAATAATATCGCAAAAATAAATATAAACCAAAAACAAAAAAATTACAACACGTGCTTCGTATTAAATTTAAAAAATAGGAAAATCTAATGAAAAGGAAAATTGCAAAAAACTGCTAATAAATATTGTAATTTAAAGGTATTTTTACTAAGCGTGTGTTTTTTGAAAATGGAGAAAATGAAAGTGTAATTTTAACAATGCCCTTATAACTCGCACTTTTAGGAATTTCCATTAGCATAAACCATTGCTGTTGGTTAAAGAGATTCGTTCTTTAGCCGTACTACACGAATGTGGAACTTCTTACGACTCTCTGCCATTCGAATGCTTTAAACCATATTTCAGCAACTAAGCACAATGCGCCTATGGAACCTTTGCTTTATTTTGATTTATTTTTTATTTGTATAAAATCCAAATCAACCTACTTTCCAATGGATATAGAACCAAGATGAAAAAAATACATAAATGACCATAAAAGGATTTTAAATAAATTAAACCAGTCTGGCAGCAAATAGATAGATAGATAGTTCGTTAGAGAGAAATACAAAAAATAAATAAATATATACTGTGTGCATATTCATATATGCCTAATTAAGATAATTTGCTGGATAGGTAGACAGGTATCTGTGTTTCCGTATTCTATATTTTCCCACCAAACAACCTAAACGATAGCAATAACAACAAAAATGACTATGTTACGGATACCGTATACGATAGCGTGTAGCGAGTTAAGAGTGTAGACAGTTTGACACCAACTATCTATACAAATGGCGTCATTTTAATGATGGTGTTAATTGATTACTATACTTGCGATAGAGTACATATTATGCATAGCCTAACATTAGGTATTATAATTTACATATACTCGTACATATATAGACAAATGAAAATAAATAAATAAATTTATTTTTTTTAACAACGACAATAAACAAAAAGAAATACTCATATTAATTTGTATATTCACGTTTAATTAGTGCAGGTCACATGGATTGATTTATTTCTACTATTTTTTTGATAACATACAAAAAAGAAGAGAAATTATAAATTGATTTTTCAAAGTCTGCCGACAAATGACGAGATCGGCTACGACGACGACACCGACAACGACGACATGATGGTGATGAGAAGATTTAATAACAGTTGACATAAGACAGCTGGCAAGAGGTGATCAATAATAAACGTTCATTTGTTGTAAGGAAATATTTAAATGAAGTATCAGATTGAATTTGATTTCAAGCAGGTAATGACTGCCTTAAGTTAATGTCAACTTTTTAAAAAAACAACCAAGTTTTTTTTTAAAAGAAGAGAATAAAAAGCACTGCATCATTCTTTCGACATAACATGAAATCATGAAACTAAAAACAGGGGTTAATGTTAGGTACAGAAATGCATTGATTTTTCCAGACTTCTGTTATAGATAACTTTCGACTTATAACCTAAAATATTTTTGACCAATTCCAATAACATTAAATGTTATTTCATTCAATTTTGTATTCTTAACAAATTTCGTTCAAATTTGTCTTCTTTTTTAGACGGATTGACAAAGCTGGTTCGTTCTTGTTGATTCTCATTCTGGAGAGTGAATTGTTCATTTCATTAAGAACACATGGTTCTGCTCACACCATCCGCTACAGATCGTCATTAAAAACTAATTAAACTTATAATGTTAGCCTCAGATATAATATTTTTAAAATACACTTTAAAATTAAACCAAATACCTAAGCACTATCCTTTTCAACAAGTTACATAGTTTAGTTGGTCAGAAATTTAAAAATAATTAAATTTAGTTCGAATTAGATTTTTGTTGGACAAATGAACGGAACATCAATTGAGATCTAAAGATTATTATGTTAGTTTATTACAAAAAATGGGATTGTTTTGGAGATTAAAATGTGTTAGAGATTATTTCTTATTTTGCTAATAGTTCGAGAGTTGAAATCTTTGTTATAATTTTAGAGACATTCCCTTTAAGCTTGAAACTGATTTGAGTTCGAGGCTTTATGTAATAAAACTTTTTCGTAATTTTATTAGCTGACATGATTTGCTTAATAAAATAATATTTTCTGTTTATTTAAATTGAATTTCATTTCAAACACGATTATATTTTTCCTTCAAAAAATAAAAATAAAACAAAGAAATACCATTAAAAACGTTATTGTGAAAAATCGATAGTCAAGAAGTAAATAAGTTTTTCTAAAGGGTTTGCCACTAAGAAGTTGATAGATGTAACAGCTGCTATTTAGTCAGCTGTTACTTTTGGCGTTACCACGTTTTGAAATTTTATGCGACACTCTTTGGCAACGAATTAAAATTAACTAAAAACTTGTGAAAATTTTCAAGCCACAGTTTGCAGTTCTTGTTATTTAGAAATTCTAGACTTTTTTTTCATGTAAAAGATAAGGTCAGCAATTCAACTGAAGACCTTGAATATAGAATTCTTGAATTTATCAAGGACATTGAACTGCAAATTTGCGAATTGATAATTTGGAGCCGTGGTGGCAATTTGGCTGATATCGTTCCCATTTTTGATGACATATCTTATTCTTTACCGTAAATCATCCGATTTCGCTCAGATTAGATTAGGTTACGTAAATGGGTTGGCGATTGATAACGTTATCGCTATTTTAAGATCAATGTAGATCCATTGTAAAATCAAGAAGTATTGAAATTTCCTGAAAATATAATATTAAAAATTGATTTCTTTTACAAATTACTCGTTTCTTTTTAATATACAAATAAAACCTCTTATTGGAAAACCCATATCTGAAATAGCTAACATTTTTACTTAATATTTTAACAATTTCTTGTATTAATTCTATTAACTTTATGATTCATGTTAACCCGGCACTAATGTTAACCACAAGAAACAGCATTAAATTTTGTTATTAGAGCAATAATTTGCATTTAATAATCGTCTAATAAAAATGTCATCGTAAAACCTTAATTTAGCTGACCTCAGCTTAGAGGGGCATTGTTTAACTTTTATTTTCAACGGTGGAACTTTTTAAGTATATTTAATATATCTAATAAAATATCAAATTCACACATAATTCGTGATGTCAACAACAAGGGCAATCTTAAACGCATAATTGTGTGGTTATAAAATAAAATAACATATTTTTCTAAAATGTTACCATACTTTTTTTTTTTTTAAATTTGAAATATAAAAATAAAAACAAAAATATTTAAATTAATATTATTAAAATTTGTCATTTCTTCACAATTATTTATTTGTGGTTTCAAGGTTTTAAGAAACACATTTTATAAAACTATATAAATAAATATTAATTAATTTATATATGTAAATACCAAAGATGCCTATCATTGAAAAAATAGATGATGATTCATTTTATAGAAGCTTTGGTGTGGGAGATGATCTTTAATTTTGACCAATATTTTGTTTAAAGGAAATGAATTATTCATAAGGCACCCATTAAAAGGTGTAGGTGACAATCAGTAGAATTCAGCCTTAGAAACAGAATTCTGACAAAATAATTCATAAGCAACACACCCAATAGTTAAATCAAATTAAAATACGAATTTTAAGTTTTTATGAAATCATTTATATTTTTATTGGTGAATTCGTTTTTCTCAATTTTTCTCAACTGCTCTTGTCGATCTATAATTTCGACTTCCTTACTTAAATATTTTTTGTTACAACAAAACTTACAACAGAATTACAAACTTATTCATACATTTTAAATGGCATACAATTTGTCTATGAATTTAGTGAGAATATTCGTTCTTGTTGATTCTCAATATTTAAAATGTGGTATATTTATATTCTTTTTTTTTTATTAATTTTTGTTTAAATTAGGTGTACATGAAATAAGTTTAACACAAATTAATTACTAAATTAATTTATATCAAACTTTTCTGAAAACAAAATATCCACCTTTAAATATTAATATATCACAAAAACTTTCTAAATCATTTTGTTTGTTTCTCTTCTTTTATTTTATGTTAAAAGTTGAAAAGCTAAATTTAGCATTTAAGAGATAAAAATAAAATAGATGTGTATCAACTTCTTTCCTAACTAGTTTTACTCGTTTGTGTTTGCTATTTTTCGCTCTATTTTTGACTACTTTGAAAAGATGCGGATATCTAAATCCGGCTATTCAAATTCCATACCTTATCCAATCATCTTTTTTTTCTAGTTTTCTTTTCGTACATTGTAAGACTTCAACAATTTAATCGAAATAATAAATTTCAAAAGAATCTTACAAGTTTTATTCAATTAATTTTTTTGTTAAAACACGACCACACAAGATGCCTAGAAGCAGCTGCACTTTTTACAAATTTATTTAAAATAACATTTCTTCCAAGTCTTATATCCTCACTGCAGCAAGCAAGCACAAACTCTTTAAAGCAATAATTGCTATGTGATTTGAATTTTAAGCCTTGAGCCGTTAAACAATTAACAACAAACTACAAGCAAGTCTCACGATTGCCTGATGTTTTAAATTAATGTTTTCTAGAAGGTACCTCTAAACCTAAGTTTACGGACGACGACCGACACAAAAAATCTAACGATGTCAACACCAATTAATTACTCGTGTTTCAACTCCCAACACACCACCACAACACTTATCTAAGGTATTAATCTCGTAGTTTTTGACTTACCAATATAAATATAATATTACCAACTTGCAAGCAAGGTATTTAGCTATAAGTACCTATAAAATTTAAGTATTCTTGTTTTTTGTTTTGCAAAAATTAAATAAATAAAGTTAAGCAAATTATTTTACGTGTTTTTTTTAGATAAATTGTTTATTTTATTCAAATGGGCGTAAAATTTAACATTCTCTGTCGCTATATTATAGTTTCACGGTTGAAATATGAGCCAAATAAATTGCTATTAAAAAATCCAATAAACATTAAGTTTGTTTGTGTGGATATTTTTATGGAGGAAACAAAATCCAGTTCCAAAATGCAATTTCAACTTGTGAAATATCTTTTATGTGTGATGTGGTTTGCTTGAAAAAATCCATTAATGAAATCAAATATCTCTTCTTCACAACATCACAACAATCACCTTTGCATAACTTAATTTTTCATTCATCAACACAAATCCCACTCAAACGAAAAAAAGTAACAACCACAATAAATACTCATCTATCTAAACCGGCTCAACTTTTTGTAGATAGGTATGGAAAGGTAAGGTACCTTATACCTTTTACTAAATGTCTGTCATTTTTGGCACTCCTCTATCGTCTCGTTTTCATTATATACCGCAGCCGCCGAAGTCACTCGTACTCGTATACCTACCTGAACTTGAACATCTTCTAATTCATTATCTTATCGATCTGAGTATGCAAATTAAGACTGAGCCGTTTGTTAATTTAATTATACTCCTACAAATAAAATAGATGAAATGGAATGAAAACAAAAAAGGAACAAAAAACAAAACATAATAAAAGAAATAATAAAATACAAACGAAATTAATTCAAAAACAACTTTGTTCAATTCCAAACACAAGAACCAAACATGCTTTTCAATCTGAAAATCCCAAAACGAAAACCAGGAACAAGTTTTTGGTTTGTTTTATCAATCCGACTGACTTTATTACAGTGGGACAAAATATTTACAACTTAAGATTAAAATTCCACAAAAAATGTCCTCAAAAACATATATCTACTTACTGTTGTTCACTTCCTTAAAACGTCTCCTGTAACATTTCTTTCAATGTTTGCTTCAAATTCAACTTTCAATAGTTGTTATGATGTGTTTCATCTGACAGCTGTCAAGTTAACTGTCACTTTTGACGTTTTTGCCAGTTGACTAAACTATTTTTATACAAATATTTGAAATACACAATTCAAAAGTATTTATTTTGAACTGAACTATTCTAAATCTTTAGTTCTATCAATTTGTTTGAAATTTTGTTTCCAATTTTTAACACAAAGTGTACCACAGTAAAGCGGCGCATATTCAGAAAAACCAGTTCATAGAGAGGTAGGACTATGGCACAATGAAAATAAAAGTATCTGACAAATACCTACATTTCTATTGTTGAACCTAGGTCGCGTCAACGTCATATTGTATAAGAAAAAGACAAACGCGACAAGGCATACCTAAATATATATCTAAACGTATACAATATCCACCTTTAACAACATAAATAGATATATTAGGCCATATAAAGTGACATAGGTTGCGATAAGGTAGGCAAAGTTCTATTTATAAGCGAATGTCTTCTTCCTTCAGGGTTCTGGATTCTGGTGGTTTTCATTTTTTTATTTTCGGAAAAGAGATAAGATAAATTATATCTTTCGTGTCATAAAAAATGATATAAAAACAAATCCACATAATAATCGTGTGAAAATTACAGGTAGATTGTGTCTACCTAGGAAGGTACAAAAAAAAGAACGGATAGATGGTTCTATAACCCCTACAACAAGTACACCTTGGTTCTTTTTTTGTTGTCTGTACACTGCGCTGTGTTATTATTATTTATTTAAAAAGACATGTATTACTCATGTAATCAAAAAGTCCATTTCGTTTTGTTTCTTTTTGCTTCTTCTACTTCTTCGAAAAGAGGGTTTGTTTAATTTTTTGTTGTTCCTTTCTACATAAAAAATATTGCATGAAAAATAAATAAAACAAAATTTTAGGTACCCATAAAAAACGTCTATCCTTTAATAGAGAGATGTAGTTGCCACTTTAATAAAACAAAAATAAGAAAAGAAAATTAAAGGAAATGGTTCTTATAAAATGTGTATATTTTTGTAAGGCGTAGAAACTTGCACAAATTTAAATCTCTTCACAATTTTTGGTTACCAATACATCCGGATGACATAAATAGGACATTTAAGATCTATATTATTCAGATAAGGATGAATATCCGGATTGTCAAAAGAGATACATGAAACTTGATCCTATGAGCATAATTTCCGATTCTTGATTCAGATATACGGATAAAGTTAATTATTTATTTCAACTACTTACTATTCTGATAATGCCGTATAACTCAATATCCGGAAAGTAAAAATTCAGATTGCAATATCCGGATGAACTTGAATGAGTAAACTGCGATATTTTCGTGTATTCTTGTGTCCAGATACCTAAATGATAGATAGAATAAGACGTTTGATTTTTTTAATAAGACAAATCAAAGTTCATCCTATCAAAGGCATTTGATAGAGTTTGGCACCATGCTGTCTTATCGAAAATGCGTGCATTTGGTATCGATGAATCCCTTCTTCGTTGGGATAGAAACTACCTTTCGGACGGGTTCAAATCTGATGTCCACAAAATAAACGCTGATGTGCCCCAGGGCTCCGTTTTGTCTCCGACACTTATCCTTATTTTTACTAATGATCTTTTGTCTGAAACTTCTAACCCACTTAATTATTACGCTGATGACACTTAGCTTCTCATATGCGTTTTTAAATTCTCATCCTTGTTCTTCGGATGTGGACTACCAACGGCAGCGTATGATAAGCTCATTAAATTCTGATCTTGACATCATTGTCCAATGGGGAATCAAAAAACCTGTAGAATTTAATGCTTCGAAAACTCAATGCTGTCTACTGAAACCAAATCGTAACCTTTCCTCAATGCCAATGTCCATGAGTGGACTTGCATCGAGGTGACCGAACAGCTTTCAGTAAAAAATGTGTTTAGGTTTTCTCCGAAGATGCAAGAAGCTTTTACCCCTACTGATCTGGCTATAATCTATAAAGCCTATATTCTTTCGAAACTCGAGTACAATTCCCATAGCTCTGCAGGTGCTCCTATAACCTACTTGAGTCTCCTAAACAGAATTCAAGAGAGAGCTCTAAAAATGATAGGCGACCGTTGTCTAACTGAAACTTTTGCATTTCTCGAGCACCGTCGTAAGGTTTTCTTGCCTATCATTATGTTATCGCTACTTTCATAAACAATGCTCTAATGCAATAGCCATTTGCATTCCTCGCCTCAAACAATTCAAACGTAATACCCGTTCTTCTAGGAATGCTCATCTGTTTATCCTTGAGCCCAATTTCGGACGTACTGTAAACAACAGAGATTCTTTCTTTAGTCGCACCACACGAATGTGGAATGCTTTACCAGACTCAATGTTTCAAACTCAACACAATTTGCAGACATTTGAAACCATTGTCCTTTCTAATCCTATCCTGCCTTCCTAGTTGCTCGCACTGTGACTAACCATTATTAGGGTATTCATATCCCCTTGAGTGCGCGTATAATATAAAAAAAAATCTGGATAGTGTCCGAATTAAAAATCAGATATACGGTTTAACATGAACGGGTTTATTGACATTTTAAATTTCGGATCCCGATGAAAAAGATTGATCAAACTTAATGCGCTCCGGATAATATAAATTATAATAAACCTAAAAGAACCAATTAAAATTTGAACTTTTCGGATAACGTATTGTATACATTGATAATTGAATAATGTCTGAATCTATATTAAAATTAGGGGAAACTTGAATGAGCAAAATTCGATTTGAACAATTCGGATATTTTTGTATATTTGTCTGAACATTTTAATTAGGCTATTATTACGAATAGTTAAATACAGGAAGAATAGACTCTATTAATCTCCCATTTCAGAATATGATAACCGGATAAGCTTGAATGAACCAATTGAGTTTTAAACGATTCGGATATTAAAGTTAATTTTGATATCGAAATAATTGAATAAACTATACTATCCGTAAAGTTTCCAAATTCAGATTCAGATATCGGAGTGAACTTGATTAAGCCTTGACATTGGATTACATTTGAATTCAGTTTCAAATATCTGAATGAACGTTAATGAGTAAATTGCGAATACCAAATACTTAGCTGAGACATTCAGATCTAAAATTATCCGAACAGTGTCCGAATTAATGTTCAGATACCCGGATGAACTCCAAATTAAATTTTGAACTAATCGGAAAGTATGTGACGTGCATTTCAATTTTTGGAAAGTTTTGGACAGTGTCCGAATTATTATTCTAATCGGAATGCACATTCAAATTTGTGTTCCGTTTAATGTTTTATGTCTCCTAAATGCCATCAAGTTTACCTGGATCTATAAGGTCTTCTTCAAGCTGGAACCGGATAAGAATTTAAACCCTGGTATCCAAAACTATCCAGATAAGGTATTGAATTTCAAAAGTCTCAAGTAACTATCCGGATACTCATTTCCGTTCCAAAAAGTCCGGATATAGAATCCTAAACCCGAATCAGGTTTTTATTATAAAATTTGAATAAAGTCAAAGTCAAAACTTGAGCTTAGACAAAACAGTAAAATGATGCTTTTCATAGACATTGATTTGAAACAGAAAGTTGAGCAAAGTGTACCACGTTCTTGAAGTGCGGCTAAAGAACAATTATCTATACTTGATGGCATGCTCAAACTTAAACTCAAGAGTATTACTGTTGAATAGGATTGAAGGGGAAAGGAGGAATGCAACCGGCTGTTTCGGAATGACATTACTTAAACAATTATCGATTAACCAAATTAAAGCTATCAAACATTTCGACAGTACTGAAACGAAGTAAAAATGTCGGTTAAAATTCTGTCGCCTTTAATTTCAAACCAGTTTTAAGAACATTGTAATACATTGGATAAAATTGTTATTCTGTTCTGTTCTGTTCTGTTATCGACTTGTTGCATTTTTTTCTTGGCGTAGAACATCTTAGCTCGTTATGTGATAATGTATTATAGCCTCTCAATATTGGATTTTGTTTTGAATTGTTATCCTTCTGACCTGAACCGTTCAACCCTTTGTACAGAATTTAAAACAATGCAATCACCTTGATTCCACACTTGCAAAAGATTGCAGCCTTTTAGGAATGCAATCTTTTATGACTTCAATATACAGATAACATTAATTGAATGCACCTTAAGATTGTGATTTTAAATTTTCCAACCACCAATAATTTGACCTTAAAAAAAGACATCAATCAATTCCTCTCGAATCATCTGACTCCATTCATTAGAGACTTAATGCGTTCTTTGCATTTGACGTCATAAGTCTTCGTATCCACTTGAAGTCATTGCAAGCAAAAATGCATACATTCGAAGTTTTTGCAATCAATTAATTGCAGAGTAATAAGAACATATTATTGCTGTCATTTTAAGCTTAAATGATTGGCTATTGAAAAATTGGAATTCCTAATCTTTAAGTGAAATCATGAATGCAATGATTGCATTTCCAAAGGATTGAATTCTTTTTAATTAAATAAATAATTTAAATCGATTGTATAATCCTATGAGTAGCTGCAGAGATAATGAAATGTCATATTTTGACAATTCTCGTCTACCGCAGTAAATATGTCAAAAAATCAATACAATTCTATCTCTGACTCATCGGATTCAGTAATTCTTTGAAAAGTCATCTTTCATCCAATATTCTCCTTTTGCTTTCCTTGTCTGAAGTTTTACCTAAGGCAAGTTTGGTTAAGTCGTTCTCATGTCACACAATACTTTTTTTAGTATGCCAATAAACACCCTTTAAAAAATAACTAAAGCTCTTATATCCAACATAAATTGTCCAATTTCAACTTCAAATGATTTTTTCTGTCTTCAAAGTGAAAAAAAGCGGAAACAATAAACCGTAGAAAGATACAATTTTATATGTATACACAAACCTACCTTTAAAAACATAGTTAACAGAGATCGAGCTCGAGCTCACAGGTTCAACGTTCTTCATAACAAACTAACATTTACTTTGACATGACAAATAAAAGAAAATAATATAAAAAGGAGAGAAAGAAAAAATAAAAATAAAATCAAAAAGAAACAAAAAAAAATACCCATACAGAAACACGACGAAAAGCAAAGTAATTACAGACCATGCATTTGACTTGTGACTATGAGAGCAGCAAGATTTAAGGATTTCAACTATGGCTTTGGCTTGCGCACTCCAAGGTTGCTTTGGTCGTCTATGGTCGCTTGTCATCCTCAGCCTTATACTAATAAATATATCTCCCTACATACATACCTATGTTGTAGTAGTCCTTTACGTCCTTAGTCGAAGGCACAACGAGGGACGAAGTTGGTTGGTTTGGTCGGTTCGTTTGTTGAGTGAAAATACTCAAGGACATTTGTGGGAAATAATTTTTGCACGAGTTTTCCTCTTATTGTTATTGTTTTTGTTATTCTGATGGTTTCTTTGGTTGGTTGGTCCATTTGGAGAAGGAAAAAGAAAAATCATTAGAAACAGCAGTTTAGGTGTCATATCGTCGTCATCGCCGCCGTCCGTCGTCGTCCTCACACAGTTGCATGTAATTTTTATTTTTTCATCAACTATTTAGAAAGAAAAAGGACGAACGAATATACTTCCATACATAACTAGGAGAAAAACTGCATGGTGGCAGTTTTGTTTTTAATTTTAGAAAAGGAAAAGGAAGTGTGTTTCATGGTGCAACAAGATTACTCGGTTCGTCCTTGATGTTTTGATTTTCTTTCCTTTTTTACTGTTTTTTTTTCTTGCTGCTGCTGCTACGTCCTTTTTTAATGATAAGCAATTAGTAAGAAGGATATAAGTAGGTACCTATGTACATACATTCAGATATTTCTTTTAATTATTTTGTGAATGGCTAGATTTTTGCAAAAGTTTTTCTCTAAGTGTCAAAGTCAAAGGATGTACACACATACACACATATTTTTATTGAAAGGAAGCAAAACCTTAAGTAACCATCATCATATGGTTCTGGGTGTGTAATCAATGGGATACTACACTTGTTAGTGGAACTTGTATAGAAGGGATTAAAACGATGATTTCGTTTCGAAAGTCAAAGCCAAAGGTTGGACAAAATGGAAAGAATTGTGGGGGACAAATTTCATCACAGAGGTTATAATGGGTCTTTTGGTTTAGTACCTACCTATTTAGTTATGTGTTTATCGGAGTAGCACTAATTTCTTATGTATTTTTTTCCTTTAACGTTTAAAGTTAACTTATGTTCCTTTAAGCTTTTTATGAAAAAATTTCTTCTATTTTTTCGAATGGCTGAGTAAATTAAGACTTGTAGCAGACATCAAAGGAATTCAGGAGTTTTTTCTTCTTCTGCACTGTTAAAGTTGAATGAATTTCTTGATGAGTTTTTTTTCTCAAAGTTGTTGAGTTTTTGACGACGACGATAAGTTCTTGTGAGGTATTGATACAGGTTTTTCTGTTTCTTCAATAAAATTTTATAGTTATTGAAGAAATAGACAAAGCAATTAACATTTCGCCTGAGGAGGTGGCGTCAGTAATTTAATAAAAAAAATATATTTGCTGAAATATGTTTATCTATCTATTTTATTGTCAACACGTGTAGATTGATATGTGACGTGTTTTTTGAATTTGAAAACATCTCTATAATTAGAAGCAGACATATTTGTCTATTTAGTTATTTTGTATGTGATTGATTAATGTGCCAATTTTGTAACTCAATTTATAGAAGTCATGAATTTCTTTAACAAAAAAAAGAAACTAACGAACACTTGTTTTTGTCTGTATCTGATGTATAGTTAAAAGATTAGAAGAGGTTAGATAATTATTATAAATATTTTATGAAAATTGTCAACATATTTGCACCTGATGAATATTTGTATTTTCTGTGCAAATTCTCAGCTGTTTTGATGAATACCAACGTTACTATAGATAGACGACAGAATTTTAGAATTCTTGTTGTATTCTTTGGTGACTTTGCATTTTTAAACAATTAATAGAATTTTTGGCTTATATTATTATCAATTTGAAAGTAAGTATTGTAAGCAATTTTGGAAATCTAGGAAATGTTTTAGAAAAAATAAAAGAATGAGGGAAATGTTTGCAGCTGTGAATGTCACGATCGAGATAAATTTATCATTTTGTGATAGTAGAACTTTATAGAACAGTTATAGAGTTCAATACTTGGAACGTAAAACTTTTAGTTCGTTTTAGTTGGATTCAAGCCAAGGATCATTAAAAAAACGCAAAAGTTATTTGAATAGAGACTTATGAACTTGACATTTGGAACATCTGTCGAATTGTCTCTCATTTGTTCAGTCTTTTTCGTACCAAATCAGAATCGATGGCTTAATACATTAGTCAGTTAAATTAATTTTTTTTTATCCAAAAAAGGCAGCATACTTTTTGACAGGATTAAGTTTTCCTGAATTCGAGTCATGACGTATAAGATTTATTTAAATTGATAATGCAACCAAATGGTGTTTTTAAGATTAAGGTAAAGCTCAACATAGTTTTTAACAACAAATTATAAGATGGTTTTGAAAAGAACAAATCTTTTTTATTTTCTAGATACAGTATCTTTTTTTGCTGAACATTTTTATTATTTTTAACATTATATGAAATTTTCAGATACTTGGAATTAAACAATTCCATGATGGTTCCGAAATGTAGTTAATTTTCGGTGCTGAAATCTGCTCAAATTTGCAAAAATATTCGTTTTCGTCATTGTTTTCACAACGTTTAAATATAATTCAAAAACTTAGCCTTGTTTAGACGACTGATTCGGTACAAGAACGAATATTAATTTCAAACTGTTTTGCATTTTTCTGTTGAAAAACGTCTCTTTGAAAAGATTATTCTAAGTTTTTTTTTAAATACAACCAATATTTAAACTAAACTGAAAAAACCACTTCATGAATTTAGTAGAAATCTTCAAAAGCCTTATGTAAATTAAGCTTTCGAAAGCTTAAAAGTAATATATCAAACAAATGACGTTGAGTGATTTTGTCGTATTAAAGGATTTTATATACGAGACTAATCCATGAACAGGCTCCTCTGTCCAAAGTATCACAAAAAAATTACTTTTACTGCTTGGAGTTGCGAATGGCGTTGGCCAGTTTATAACTAAGCTAAGAGCTAAAAATAGATGATTACGAATTTCGGTTGACCTGGATTATACTAAAAGCCACAAGCCACTGCTGTATTCAAAGACATCTTTACTCATGCCATCGCGTTCGGTCGAACTCAACATCTTTACTGTCAAAACCATTAAACATTTAAGATCTTTGCATCTAGAATAATAAGTATTAAATATTAAACGATGTTTCATTCATTGCGATCCTGCTGAATTTCTTATTCATGGGTATAGCTCGGTGCATTTATTCTTTTCCCACCATATAGTCTCGCTAGGAATGACGTTGCTTATCAGCTTTTATCACAATATGGTCCTTGCATCAATTCCTTTTTTAATTATATGTGGTTTAAATTCTCCGTAAATAAGCAAATCATTTCCTACTGATTCCTTTATCAAAGCCCAAATTTAGACAAAGTATCACCTTCTCGTGAATTTGATGCTTTTTCTGATTCCATCCAAAGAATTGTTTCATTCTATCCTCGCACTGAAATCGTTGTTACGGGCGATTTCAATGTACACAATTCTTCACGGCTTCAACATTCAGGCCAGACAACACCCGATGGAGTGTGTGCAGAAATCTTCGCTGAGTTGAACCACTTAACTCAGCTAGTGAACGAGCCCATCCGAATATCGGACGTTGAAGGTCGAGCAGAAAAGACTCTTGACTTGTTTCTTACCTCTGACTCTGAGATGTGCCTAGAGGAGATGGAATATTAAGTACACTGTTAATATTCCATCTCCTCTAGGCACATCTGACCAATTTGTTATATCAGCAAATTTCTCGTGTCAAAACTGTTCAGTTAAAGAAAGAGAACCATTTGGCAATATGAGAAAGCCAACTGGGACGGTCTCAATAATTACTTCAGGATCTTTAACTCGATAGTGACGTTGATGCTAGCGTTGATATGATCAAAAGTTTAATTCTCCTGGGAATGAGAACTTTTATATCGAACAGGGTTAAGAGTATCAGACCCTAGGTTATTAGGGCCAAAGATGTAAGTTTCCGTTGAGGAGAACCGGTAAAAGTTCAAACAAGCCAGGAAGGCAACGCCCATATTCGACGGAGCGAATTTGTTCATGACCAAAAGTTAGGGCAAAAAATACTGCAATGTCCCAAAGACAGTACCAATTTTTTGTCATTTTTAAAAAACATAAGGTATTCTTCCTCTTCTTCGGTTCCTACGCTCGTTGTCAATGACTCTCCTTTTGTTAGCTCTTTAGAGAAAGCTAATCTCTTTGCTAAGCAGTTAGCCGCCAATTCTACGTGAGTGTTATGACTCCGCCTGTACTTGAGCGTGTTAGTGATTCTATGGGACCAATCTTTTTTCGCACTCGTACTGTGGCAAGAGTTCTTAGAGATCTAAACGCACATAAATCCGCTGGTTCTGATTATATACCCGCTATTGTTCTGAAGAGATGTTCTTCAACGCTGACAAAACCACTGCGTAAGCTTTTTCATCTGTCCTACTCCTCAGGTCTCGTTTCGAGCGGTAGGAAAACGGCATTTGTCCAGCCTATTCCCAAAAAGGCGAATCTTCCTCACCCTCTGACTACCGACCGATTGCACTTACGTCCCTTCTTTCCAAAGTCATTTAAACGCTGATTAATTATCAGCTCAAAAAATCTCGTGGTTCATCTCACCGAACAGTGGATCAAATTTTTACATCGTTTTGGAGAAAGTAAGATTATTGCACTTGATATTTTAAAAGCATTTGATAGGGTTTCGCATCAGGCTCTCTTATTGAAAATGCGTGCTTTCGGTTTTCATGAATCCCTGCTTCATTGGATTAGTAATTACCTTTCGAAATAAATGCTGGTGTGCCCCAGGGCTCTGTTCTATCTCCAACACTCTTTCTCATTTTTATTAATAGTCTCCTGTCTGCAACATCTTATCCAATACATTGTTTCGCTGACGATAGGACTCTTATCTTTTCATATTCGTTTTCAGGCTGCAACGACAAAGTATGATAAGCTCATTTAATTCCGACCTAAACAGCCTTGTTCAATGGGGATTAAAACACCGCGTGGAATTTAATGCTTCGAAAACCCAAAGCTGTCTTGTATCGTTAAAGCGAGATATACCATCATTGCCATTATCCATGGATGGCACTTGCATCAATGAGACTGAACACCTCGATATTCTCGGTATTTGTGTCATCAACCTCTTGTGGTTGGTGACTGATCCGTCATATTCTGCTTCTTACCTTATCCTACAGAATCGCTTGATAGCTGGGAAATTTGTTAGGATCCCAAAGAAAGATCAGAGAAATACCATTTTTTATTTTTTATATTTAATTTAATTTCAAAGCTTAAAGGCTTTTAAAAGTTGACCTCCTTCGTTTGAAAAATTCACTTTCATCTATAAGTTCGAAAAAAACATTAAAATTGCAATAAGCAAAA
Organism: Eupeodes corollae; assembly: GCF_945859685.1. Classification (NCBI taxonomy): domain Eukaryota; kingdom Metazoa; phylum Arthropoda; class Insecta; order Diptera; family Syrphidae; genus Eupeodes; species Eupeodes corollae. The sequence goes on along the minus strand of NC_079148.1, from coordinate 144,766,966 downwards.
ATTCAAGTTTCTTCTTTTAAAGCTTCTCCACCAAACATGACATCATTTTGCACATAGGAGTTTTATAAATACATGACCCCATTGACAACGCGCAATAAAATAATCTTAAGCGATGTAAAATGTTTACAAAAAAAAGTACGCTGTCAGGGGCAACTTGCAACTATACATATACTAAACCGATTGCCTGTGCTATGCAGTAATAGCTTGCATTTAAAAGAGAAGAAAAAGACGCATGACATAGGTATACTTGCGTTGAATTGCAATTTCAAGAAGATGTAATTCCTCAGGAATGCGGACCACCGCAAGCATGCATGCATGCGTTTATGGTCAGTCCGCATTGCATTTTAATTTGGAAGTTGTCCAATTTAAGTGTATGCTGTATAGTGTTCAGTGTACATATCAGTTTAGCGTTGCAAGAAGCAAACACACTTGTAATTACACCGTAAATTGCGTGAGTCAAATAATCTTGTCTTCCTATATTTTTAAAGTGAGTAATTCATCTAATGAATGTGAACAGACTCGAAGAAAAAACTAAATTAAACTTAAAAAAGATAGAAAGACCAACTCTCTTAAACTCTCTATAGGTGGTACAAGGATGGATACTCATACTCCTGAAAGAAAAAAGAAGGGGAATTAAAGAGGGCTTTAAACTATCTCAACAACTACAAACTCGATTTTAATTAAATTGTTTGCTTTTTTTTATTTTTTATTTGTTCTGTTTTCTTCTCTAGCTCTAGTCCGATGTGTTCAGGCAGAGATTGTTGTTGTGTAGAGTTTTCTAAATATCATTTTTCTTTTTTTTTAATTTTCCACTTTGCACATGTGAATTTGAGTTCAGTTTTGTTTGTTTTTTTGAGTTTTTTTTTTTGGGAAGCATAGAAAAATTACCAAACAATGAGTCAGCTCCCTCTCTTATTCATGTTCCGAAACCGACAAATTCTATTTCCGACAAAGCGAATATAGAGAAGAATATTATAAAAGCTAACGAAATTCAAGACAAAATAAAAAGAACCAAAATCGATCGTATGTTCAGGCTAAAGAATTCCCAGAATTTTGGCAGAAAAATTACCTCCGAATCTCGTGTTTTCAACAACAATAATAATGACCTGGCACATAAGCCAAAAACACTCATATCAAAAAAAAAGGAAAACAAACAAAAATAGTTTCGTTGTGTTTGTATCTTTTTTTTGGTTGTTGTTGTTTCTTATAGAATCTATAATGTTAAAATTAATTAGCCCCGCTGCCTTCCTGTCGACTTATAAGACAATTTAAATAAATTGTTCATTCGTGATGCAACGAATGGAAAACTTAGACTAGACGTCGCCTCATATTTGTTAATTATACCACCACACAAAAACCAACCCCCTTTTTAACAGCTTTTGAACCTTGGGAATTTTTTAGTGTTCATGCCGCAATGACGAGGGACGAGTTAGGTTATGAAGCCGGTTCAATTCTCAGCTCTCAGCTGTTACGAATGAACGAACGAACGTAAAAATTATGTACAATTTAATTTGAAAAATTTACTCAAAACTTTTTTTTTGTGCGGGACTTAAGCGATTGCCTAGCGAGTAAGCGAGCTTAGGTATATATTCAAATTTTTGTAATTTATAAAATTATAGGTATATTGTTCGTATTTTTATTCACATATCTAAATACGAATCTATATTTATGCCTTGAAGCGAAGGAAAATTGATTTTATTTGCTTACTAATGAGTTTGAGGTGGATTTTAATTTAATATTTTTTTTTTCGAAATGCTCGTACTTGTAGTCTACTTGAAATAAAATACCTGCGCAATGTAATTTTGTTTTTAATATAAAAATAAAATTAGAGATATGTACGAGTACATATGGGCAATTTGGTCAAACGTTTTTAAGAGGGATACCTACCTATTAGAAAAGAAAAATAAGATATAAGAGGAAACAAGATTTTAATTTAATGAACATGTATATAAATTCTTTTGAGGTTATTTTTAGATACTTTCTTAAATATGTTCTTTTTTTAGCACAAAATTTATTTTGAAAGGAAAACGATTTAAATACTTTATTGTGTTTGATATCGACACACAGCTTGTACTGTATAATTATTTCATCATATTTAAAAAACAGCAAGTGTGTTCGTTATTTAATCTTAAAGAAATTTGTTTGTCTTCAAAAATTCGGGGACCAGTTTTTCTTACCGTAAAATACTTATTCGTAGTAAAGTTGATTTTATTATTTATTTGTTTGGTGTTTAAAATTCAAGAAAAATATTTCAAAAATCACTTTTCTTAAAATTTCTCATAATGGACTCAACAAATTTTGAAAACTGTTCCTAAAAAGTTAAAAAAAAATAATGTTTTTTGAAAGCTGTTTTCTAAACCAACGTTTAAAGTACTTTTTTTTACTCTTCAACTTTTTAAAACCATCTATTTTTAACTTTCCATAGGAAGTTATTGTAAAAGGTCCGATTTGTCGAATTGATAATTTTGACTTTTCTCGACGTTTCAAGGTCCCTAGAGTCGAAATAAAAGATTTTTAGAAAGATGCCTGTGAGTTCGTACGTTCGCGACGTTTTTTTCGTCGTTCATTGCTCAAGAATCAGTAGAGATATCGACTTCAAATAAATTTTGTTATACAGATAATAATGAAGAAAAATGAAGAAAGGGCACTCAACGAAATTCTGTGGGTGTTTTTTGTACCATAACAGTTTAAAATAAGATGAATATTTTGGTTAACCCTAAATATCTCATGCACCAATTGCGCTAGATATTTGAATTAAATTTTATATAACATATCGTAACGTAATACCAAACAAGTATATTTTTTGAAACCAAACCATTTAACGGTTTTAATCAAAACAAACTGAAACAAAAATTGTAACCTCGAAAATTTTACGAATAAAACATAATTTTTATCTCCAAAATAATTTTTTGAAATGGCGAATTACGTTTTCAACATCTGGTAAAATTTTATAAAAAATAAAAAAAACATTACTCAAAGTTGGTAAAAATTGAACTTCAACTCAAATATCTCTTCAAAAACTTGAGATTTTGGCTTCCAACTTATGTTATTTTGTAAGAAATATTGTTTTCAACATTCGGTAAAGTTTTGAGAACTTTGACAATTTTTGTACAAAAACAAATTAATAAAAAGTAGTACAAAAAGATTTTAAACTCAAATAACTTTTTAAAACTTTAAGACATTGGACTTAAACTAATTTTATTTTTTAAAAAACATTGTTATCAAAATTGAGTACCATTTTAAAAAAAATCGAACTGTCAGATTTTTGACAAAAAATTAAAACCTAAAGAATAATTAACAAAAGTAGGTAAAAATTGATTTTCAACTTAAATATCATTTCAAAACTTCGAGATTTTATTTTAAACCCAATTTTATCTTATGAGAAATATTTTTTTGAAAAATCGAATTAATAATTAAAAAAAAAAATTAAACCTAAAAAAAAATAACAAACTTTGATAAAAATTGATTTTCGACTCAAATATCTTTATTAAAAGTTGAGATTATTTCTTCTAACTAATTTTAGTTTATAAGAAATATTGTTTTTTACAAAAAATAAAAACCGAAACAAAAACTAACAAAAGTTGGTAAAAAGTAATTTTCGACTTCAATATCTTTTCAAAACATTGAGATATTGGCTTCAAACTAATTTTATCTCATTCAACATTCCATATCGATGTTCGGTTCTCGATATCACGTGAACAATAGAAGGTATTGACTTTAAATTAATTTCATTCATCCAATTTGTATTTGTTTATATAAGTACTAAAAACTTTTAAGAAATGCTACTAAAATTGATAAAAATTGGTTAACGACTAAAAAATCTCGTTAACAAAAAATAGATTTCGAAATCAAACTATTTCATCATATGCAAAATATTGTTATTAATTTTTGAATTTTTTTGAATAATTTAAGTGATAACTTTTTAACAAAACATAAAAACCTGCAAACTTTTAAGCAAGACAAATTGACAGACGGTGCGGTCGCATCCCAGCCTCTTTTTATCTTTTTAATCGTGCATTATTTTGACAAGCTCTGTGAACTTAGGTTTAATTTTGATAAAAGATTTTTTGTGTCTTAATTATTCATGGGATTTTATAAACCGATCTGTTTAACCGTTTTATATTGTAATATATGATCAAAGATTTAACAAACAAATATATTTAAAGATACATAAAAAGATTTTAAAAATTTTCAAAGACAAATTTCCCGACCTGTTTTCCCAAAAATATATCCCCCATACACCTTTTTCAAGCGATTCTAACAACTGAGGAAAATTTCTTCTTATACAAAGATATAATTAAAAACATTTTAACGAAATTTTTTACGACAAAAGCAAATTCGACGAAATAACTATTTTCTATGTTTTTAAGAATTCTTTAAAATGTAAACAAGAACCGCAATTTTTTGAAGTTTTTTTGTAATAATTTTGAATTATATTCATAATAATACGACTTTAAATATTGTTTCCTCAATTCTTTTAGTTTTCCAGTAGTTCTTATAAAAATTTGTTGGTCAAAAATATGTTCTTTCAATATAAAGAATACATTTTTGCATTGTGCCAAAAAGGAACCCCATAGGAACTAAAATAAACGATTTGAATATTATTTTTTTCTAAACAAGCACTGATATTGTCTTCAAGAAGATCAAAAATGTGTAGTTTATTTTTTTAGAATCTGATATCTCATTTTTACTCGCGATATATAGGAACGCTCCTACAGCCTAAACCATTGGGTAGATTGAATTCAAACTCCGAAGTTAAGGTTCTGAGCAGATTTGCGTTAGGCATTTTTTTTTAGATCAAAACTAACAGTACATAAAAAATTCGAATTTTTTCAAAAACAAACCGATAGATTTTCTTTACAAATTTTACCTTTTTTTGTTTTTTTATTTTCTTAGCAACTTATGAACCGATTTCAATTTTTTTTTGAACGAGCTCTTATATTGCCTTAACGATATTTGATTATCAATACAATTTAAAAAAAAATATTATTTATATATTTTATATCTCATAAACGGGTCTACTAAATTAATTTATCAAAAAACCGCTTTAAAGATTTTCGAAAAAAAAGAAAAAAATCAAGGGTTTTTTGGTTTATAAAATGGCATTTAAATTTTTGAAGGTACAATCTATTTAAAGTGTTTATCAAGAAGTATTATCTTGGTACCATTATATATATGATTTTAAAATATTATTCTTTAAGAACAAGGTTGTTCCACACATATTTTAATTACCTTCGCCAATATCAAAGAATAAATACTCAGTACAAGTTAAAGAAACGGGTCAGAAAGAGTATAATGTATTTTAATGTATTAGAATCACTTTTTCATCGTATACACAGTATATAGGTATTAGGTACAACCTCTACAACTACTGCTTACGTGTCACTTCATAACTAAAATCCACAACGCACAAGAGCCTTGCTATTAACAACACATGAATAGCAGTTTTTTGTACTGTTCGTATGCTTGTTTTTTTTTTTTTAGTTTGCGCTGAAAACTTGTAGGAAAGAAAGAAGGTGGTTGGATTGTATTTGGTACCTTCTACCTACCAATAACATTTCTTTATTATCGTCATAAAAATGTCTTGATCTATCTATTTGCATAAAGCTGAGCACGCAAATAAACTATTCTTTATTCGTTTTAGATACCTACCTAACTACACAACGAATAGGCGATCGCTTTACAATTTAAACATACATGTTCTGCCTCTTTCTTATCTTCAGATAATTTATTTTCCATCCTGGTTCTTCTTATATAAAATTAAAATAAAGCTATCCAAAGGAAAAAGCTTTTAACGAACTAGTTGAATACACAAGCAATTGTTTTCGTTAAGTATGCTTACAACTATTTTTCATTTTCGGGATGAGTTGTCCTAGGATGAGTTGTGTCTTGGGATAAAACTAGCTTACCGACAAAAAATGGTGTGTATTCGATGAGTTTATTCAAATACACAAACCATTTCTCTTAATAGAATATATTCCGAGTATTTCTTATTTTTATTATAATAAAGTTAAGTGTTTTTTAACAAATTATAAATTAATATTGAATAAAATGCGTTTCGCATAGTCTACGAAAAATTCCCTTTGTTTTGACACCTTTTTTGTTAAAATATTTTCCGTATGAGAGCCGAAAAAGGAGACATGCTAACGAAATAACACATATGATGATAATGATTCGTCCAAGATAAATTTCTATTCAATCACTAAACAACTGTATAACAAAAATATTTTTAAGAAAAAATGGAAAATTTTTATGTACTCGTATATACAAATTTATTTAAATAAAACCGGTCTAACGATTTTCAAAAAAAAAAAATGAAAAATGGATGTTTTTTTGACAAATCAAAGGACATTTATATCTTCTCGACCAAATTTTAAAAATTATGTCGTATTACAAACCTTTAAAGTAAGGATGAGTTTTCGAAAAATGTAACCGTATGACTATTCCGCTTGCGTTTGTTTGCCTCAATGTTGCTTTTTTCTCAAACCCAAAAATTTAAAATTTTATAAAAAGTCAAAGTTTCTTACCTTTGAAAATAAGTTAAATGATTTTTTCCTGTTAACTATCTGAAAAAATTGTATCATTTAATGATCTTTATGACCAAAAATATGTACCAAAAATTTAAAATAAAAAAAGTTGCTCGATTTGAACAATTTTATTTTGTACAAGCAAAGTTAATAACTGGTGAATTCTTCAACCACCCGTTTGTTAATTGTTCTTTAAGGTTCGTGTTTTGAAAGTGGTAATAATTCCATACGATGATAAAGTTCCCTCACATTAAGAAAGACTTCGTAAACAGTTCATCACAATGAGCCCTTCAATTGAAGGCAAAGAAAAATGAAATAAGGATATTCTAGTGTCTAGGAGACAATAGATAAACTTCAAACCTCTAAATTTGCAAGTCCAAAGCAAATTTTCTTATTATATTTCACAATTAATTTCAAAAGCATTTCTTTTTTGAAAAAGCACTCACAAAACTTAAACATTTAAGCCATTTTTATTTTTCCTAAATTATTAGAATTTGAATCAAATCAAAATTTGCTGCTATTGAAAACTATACATGCATAAATAATGTACACATAGATCTAATGTTTGCTTTCAGTGTTTTAAAACAAGAAATAAAATTCATAACCCTTTTTCACTATAGTTATATTTTTTACACGGAAGCGGTATTATATTTCCTATACGACCTACACCCTTATGGTCAACCAACAATCTCAACACTATTAAGCTTTATTATTTGAACTAGAAGACCCTTTTCAAAAAAGTATAAAAACAAACAAAAAAACGCACCCAAATCACATTCATGATTATTTAAATATACTCGAAATAAAAACAGTAACCCTTCACAAGTGACAACTTTATTTGTCATTGAGATCTTATATTTCTAAAAAAGTATATGAACCTCTACCTATGTAAACTTTTAACTCCCTGAAATTGACATAATATTTAAAACAAAAGCTGTTTAAATATGATATATGAACAAAATGGGGTTAACCCCTAAGACCAAACCTATCAACCCCTTTTCATAATATCAACCCCAAAAACCTTACCTACAAAAAGAAAACAAAAAAGAAAGTTGAAATATATGTAAACTAAAAAAAACATACATGAGACAATAAATAACACATAAAGGATGTTCATATAAATAAATATATAAAATATATCAACTTAAACGACTTTCCATTATCACTTGAAAAATTCTAACAAGAAAAAGAAAATAAAAACCAAAAATATAAATAATCGATTTGTACTGTAGTAAGGAACGAAAATTGTGACTTATTATCCTTTTTGTTCTAAATTGAACACAAACATTTACATTTACAGCAACCCCTTTCGAAAAGTAAGTAACATAAAAGACATTAAGGGTCTGTATAACTTTTTGATTTCTATCCTTAACCCATTGAGCCCACACAAAAACTTACCCTATGATTTGACATTTAAAAACAAAAGACTACTCTGAATTTCATTGACCTCATCAAAAATCCTTTGAAACAAAAAAAATAAAGACGAACAATCTAAAAAGTCACTTAAAAAGTTGACATACGTATAAAATGTCAACCCTGTCACGCAACAGAACATAATCTAGTTCGAAAAATCTTATGTTACGATACATATGTATGATTTTTTAAAAAAGGGTATTTTTAAATTCAAGTATCTCTACCCCTTTTAGTTTACATTTATTTTTTTTAGGGGAAATATACACTTATACAGAGATTTACATATTTAATCTAAAATTAAAAAATAAGTTCCCACTTTAGATCCGAAGAACATAGTCTGTCATTGATATCTTGATAATAGGACTCCCAAACGCATTTATCATACTAGCGAAAGCTGCCTGAGGGTTGATTATATGTACAATATACAAAACCAAGTGACAGTGACAGTTACAGTGACATTGACCTGCCCGATTCTGTTAGAGTGTATCTCTATATCAATTAAATTGTAACCCATATCAAATTCAAACAACCATCTATTAATACCATATACTCGTATTTCCCTTTCACTTTCATATTCGAATTCTCGAATGAGCTGTCATTAATTAACCACACTGTGAATCAGAAAAATTCTTTTCAATTCCAAATCGAAATGTGCGACACATCATCCCTAATAAGAATCTTTGCTTAGAGATAGAAATCATTAATTGAACAATATCTACTTCTCTTTCTTATCCATGCATACATAATAAAAGAGAAATAGTTATAGAGTAAACCATATAAATTCTTGTAAGCCATTAATTTGTGTCATTTGACAGATACTTGACAGGTAGAGTACTATTTATCTGTAACAAATTACTAAAAAAAGACAAAAATTCCAGTATTGTCCAATTTCATTATTTTCTTCTTCATCTTCTTTTCCTTAAGTATAAATTCATTAGGTAAAATATAGATTTTTATATATTTATATAAGCTACAGCACGTGTCTGACACATTAAGTCCATATATACTTAAATGAGTTCAAGAAAATAGCAACAAAGACGAAAATATAGTCCCAAGTTTTCTTGTAAATGACACATGACATACTGATACTGACAGCTCATATAGTTATTCATGTTAAGACGTTTTCTATGTTTTGTATATCTTTTAACAAAATATATTCACAAACAAAATAAAAATAAAAGTAAAAAAGCAAAAACTAATTTTGGTATTTCAATTTAGCTTGACACACGTAACGTAAGGAAAAAACTAACAAACTTATAAGAAGAACGCACCACCTTCTCTTTCTCTTTTTTTATTGTAGTCATTTTCATCTCTGAAATGACATTTTGGACGATGACATTTCAAATTTACAAGTTTAAAAAAAAAAACTTCTGATAGTTGTACCGTTAAAACGAGGAGAAATGTCAAGGTGACATAGGAAAATTCATAATTTAAATTTTAAATTACTTTTCATTTTTAATCCATGTTTTGTATTTTATTTTTTTATTGGGTGCGTTCAGGGTTGAATTAAATACAGACATTTTTTAATTAAATAAAATTCGTTATATTCGTATGAGTTTGTCGTTTGATTGATGTTTTTTTTATTTATTGAATTTGTATAAAAATGTTGAAAATTAAAAACGAAAACAAAAATCTATGCAACTGAAACATTACTTAAATAAATAATAAAATGTTAGGTATTTTGTTGATGATGGATGAAATAGGTGTTTTTTTTTTAAATTTTGTTTTTGAAATATTATTTTAAAATGTTTTTCAATTTTATGTGTGTACATAAAATCACTAACTGGACTGACAGGGTTAAAAGGGTAGGTATGTATGAATGTTATAAGTTGTTGGAATTTTAGATTTTTGTATAAATCATTAAATATATGATGAAAGAGAAACAGAGAGAGTGAGTTGGGGAAAAAAATCAGAAATATTTTCGGATGTATACATTTTTAAAATGAAAAGGACGATATTTGAAATATTTATTTGGGTTGGTAGGTATATTGATTTTTAAGTACCTATGTAGACGAAGTTAACATGAATAAAAAATTATAGGTATCATGTTTTTTATTGTTCATCAAAGTTTAAAGTGATCCCAAAATAAAATAGGGTATTTTTCGTTTCAGGGTTTTACATCCATTCATATCTATCTCTGTTTTCGCAACTGGATATTGTTTTTTAAGTTCATTTTTAATGTTGGGAAAAGTTTTAAGTAATAAATCATTCAAGTAGGCCTATTTGTATGACGTCCAATAGTTTTAATTGGTCCCCTAAAAAACGACGGAGTCAAAGCTTCTTTAAACTAATATTTACTTTATCGTCACTTACTCGTATATGTGGTTAGTCTTTAGAGTGTTAGATCTAAGATATAAACATTTTCGAAAATGTATGTTTAATTTGTTTGGGTTGAGCCTTTAAAGATTGACAAAACTATAAGTAAGATAACAGTAAGACTCGCTTAAGAAATATTTCTTTCGCTTAATTGAAACGATAACGTGTTTGAAATTACCAAAAATAAAATACAAACCATTAATTTAAACTTTTGTTCTACTCTATAAAAATCAACATACGTTATTTTACTCTGTTACTACAAAGCGAGTAAATGTCAGTTCGATATCAATATTTGAAGCATCAAAATCTTGATTCCATATTTGTCTTGGACTTAAGAGATTTTAACTTTCCAATTTCAGTGAATAAACTGAGGTTCAAAAGAAGTTCAAGAAGTGAAAATTCACTTTTATTACATGTTCAAACCGTGAATCTCGATTGAACCCCTAATTTTTGGATTGCTGAACCATTGGTCGAATATTGAAATACGATTGTGCAACTGACCGTTACAAAAAATATAATTTATATCGCATAATTTGACAAGTATTGGTTTGTCAAGCAACGAGTATATCATCAGCGACTAGCGCATCGGGTAGAGCGGCGAGCATAAAGGCGAAAAGAACAGCGAACAGTTTTTCAAACAGCGAGTAAATCAGTAAATAAAGAAGCGAATACAGCTAAAAGCATAGAAGCTAGTAGAGAAATTTTTAGAGTAGCAAATATAATAACGAATAATTTGACAAGAAGACACTATAACAGGGAGTAAGGCAATAAGTATTGATAAGAATTGAGCATTATGGGGAAACGAACAGCGAACAATTTTTCAAACAGCGAGTAAATAAGTGAATAAAGCATCCAATACAGAAAAAGTAAAGAAGCGAGTAGAGAAATTAGTAGAGCAGCGAATATAATAGCGACAAAAAATGAATCATTAAATCTAACTCTGTGAATTTGCAAAGCAGTGAATACAGCAAAGGATTAAGCGATTACAGAAAACAGTGTAGAAAATTGAATAGAGCAGTGAGTGCTACAGTAAATAAAAAAGCAAATAATTTGTCAACTAAAGACTAGATTAATAAGTAAAGCAGCGAGTACTGTCCACAATAGAGTAGCGATTAGAGAAGTCAGTAAAAAGAAATGTATTAAGGAATAATTTGACAAGGAAGCACATAGCAGAAAGTATAGCAACAAGCAAAGCATACGAATAAGAACAGTTAGTATTGCAACGAATAGAACAGCGAATAATTTGCCAACTAACGACTAGATAGTAGTAAGAGAAGAAAAGTAAGCATAGCACGGAATATAGCAGATAATATTGTACAAATAATTTGACTAGGAGAGACGAAGCTCCGAGTATAGCAAATAGAAAAACAGCAAACAGTGGAATAGCGAGTATTACAACAAATGTTAAGCAAATAATTTGGTATGTAACAACTTAAGCAGCGAGTAAAGTAACAAATACAAATGAGAGTAAAACAGCGAGTATTACATTAACTAAAGAAGCTAGTAATTTGACAAGTTGTGCAATTAAACCCAACTCGCTGTGAGTTACCCGTTTGTGTGGCCACTAGGTTAGTAATGGTCGATGGATATACAATCTATTTTAAGTCTATCTGGGAGCGTTCAGGTTTGTAATTTCATGTTTTTTTTTCAGAAAACATTTATAAAAATTGTTTTGATTTTAAACATTTCTCAAAAAATAGCTTAAAACATCGTGCTTGAATTTTTAAAGTAATTTTTTATCGTTTATCAAGGTAATTGGCTGACTTTTGATAAAAAAAGCTACTAAAAAAATGCATTTTTACGACTAGCATTTTGAAGTCAGTTGAAAGTTTTTCAGGTTTCTAGCTCTCATACAAAAAAAAAACAACAGGTTCTGAATATGACTTCTTGGAACTCCTTAGTTGCAATGTAAAAAACTTAAGCAGTTCTTAACTTGAATTCAAGCAGTGTTCTTAAAGTCAAGTCGCTCTAGTCATCTATTTTGTAAAGTTAAATAAGTGTTTACTTAAACGTATTTAATTTCTGTTTCCAAGAATATTCGACATTCAATGGCAAGAAGTTGTTTTATTTACCATTTTGGAACTTAATTTTCTCCTTTCTTTTCATTTGCAGTTGTTTTTTGTGTAATACAAAATAAATTTTGATTTATTTCTTCTAATTTAATATTCTAAAAATGTCTTTCTCTCTTACTCGATTTCTCTCTCTCTTTCTTTCATATTTTAGGCCAAATTTAATTGCTTCTTTATATGGTTCGTTTGCACTGAAGACGAAGACAAAAAATCTCCTAATGACTTCTTAGAAAACAAAAATCCTACATTTTAAGTACCTGCCATATATTTACTCGTACACCACCAACAACCAACTTAAACAACTACTAACCATTGAAGTCATAATTAATTAGAAAACTAGGTCAAAAAGCCAACCCTTGCAAAATGAGGTCTATACAAAAAAACACCCACCATACATCATACCACACACATAAACTATACCCTATATAAGAGAATGAACAATCGCATGACTGAGATTCTTTCTTCACAAAAATTCTATACCTACTCTCTCTTCTCTTAACGTTAACTCAACGAACTCGACGACTTTTGATTGATTGCTATGTAAAAGCACTTAATTTCGTTTTCTGTTCTGTTCTTTTATTTTTATAAAAATAATAATTTAATGCATTTTTGAGGAGTTCTGTCGTTAAATGGAACATAATTTTTACATTAATCATACATACTTAAATTTTTAAGAGATAACACATATCATAAAGCATTTGGAAGTTAGGAGTAGGGTCTTGAGACTGAGACTGACCGAGAAATTATAGACAGTTTATATATTAACGAAACTAAATGAAATTAATAGGCATGATCTTTTACACCCTAAAGTGATAAATTTTAATTTTTAAAACATGAAGACGATAAGAAAGACATAGAAGAAGAAAAAAATGGTGCAATTTATGTGACTGTCTGCTAAAAATTTTGATACCCCCACACACACACCTTAGACGTCAGGCAGAAGTCGTAGGTATAAATTTATGGACTTCATGAGCTCTAAGAACGTCTCATCGTCGTCGGTCTTCAGAGAGGCAAAGTAGATATCCATCCCATCAGACATCAGGTCTTCTGTTTCTGTTGGATGGAATAATAATCTCATTTGCATAAATACTCAATTAAATCACAAATGTAATTCATTTAATTTCATCCTTCTTCTCCGTCTCGCATAAACTGTCGCCCCCATTCTAAATACCCACCCCACCCCACCCCATCACTTACTGTCGTCTACCAGAAACAATAAATAAAAGAATCACTTTCAATTTAACATTAAACATTGCCCCGGCTGGAGCTATAGGGACCGAAGCGTATAGACATTATAACAGGAAAAGGGGCTGTCTCTTTCTGTTTCTGTTTCTCTATTAAAAGCAAAGAGCGACTTACAAATTACAAAAATATTATGCTAGGCAAACTTCTCAACTCAACTTATCATCGTCTTCTTCCTGAATTTCACATTTCTCTCCTTCTTCCGATATTGACAGGGCTGGATTTTATAATTTCTTCAATTAGGAGCTTCTAAAGGTTCAAAGAGGCATAACGAAGGCCTAGTATTAAAGCTTTTAGTCCTAGCTAAGGAACAGTGTCTTTAAAGATCGATTTTGTGGCTTAAATGTGTCGAAATAACGTGTTTGTCAGGATCTTTAAAAAACTTAACGAAATTCAAATGTTGAAAAAAATCGTCTACTCCCCACACTTTAAGTCAGTAAAAAACCGAAGTTCAAAGGATGGAACTTATTGGTAAAGGAACTTAGGAATATGTTTACTTCGTATATGATTGAAATCAACTTCTTGGAACAATTCCAGGTGAGATAAAGCACTTAACGAAACCCGATAAATTCGAGTATTTAAAAAAAGCTTTTAGCTCCAAAACTGTAAGTCAATGGCACCGCAATATTTTTGAGGGTGGACCTTGCTGTAACAAAAAGATTTATAATTGATTAACTTGGCCAATGTTTGAAGTTGGCCTAATAAAAGAAAACGTACTTAACGAAATTCGACAGTCAAATTCTCAAACAAATCCAACGAAAGAAGACTAAACCTTCAAAGTTAAAACTGTAAAAAGTCTGTAAAAAGTCTTAAGAACTTTGCTTAGGAACATACCTTAGGAAAGAATTTTAGAGAAGAAAATTGAAATGTTAAAACAATGCTTCTAGTCCCAAGGCTTTAGGTCAATAAAGACCTAACAATTTTAAGGAAAGACCTTCGTGCACAAGAAACCTTAGACTTGACGAATGATTGGAATTGAATTAAGGAAAGAGATATTTATTTAAGTATTTTCCTTTAAGTTGTAGAAAAAAAGCTAACAATTAAATTGACTTAAATGGGGACAAAAATTATTTAACGAAATTCGATAAATTGAAATGCATACTTAACTCAATGAAGACCCAAAAATTTATAGGGTGGACCTTGGTTTAAAAGTAGTAAAAGAATAAATTAACTTGAAGGATGATTAAATTTGACTCTAGGGAAGATTTGTAGAGAAGAGAACTCACTTAACGAAACGTAATACAATGCCCAAAAATGATTAAAGTCCCATTTGAATTGAAAGGGAAGAGACAAAACTTAACGAACATCGAATTCATCAATTCACAGAAATGTATGTAAGTCAAGAACCAACATTTTAATGGTGGAGATTCTGTAAGAGAAATTTTAGAAAAAAATTACTTGTGGGGAATGATAGGAAAAAGCCGTAGAAAAGAATGGAGGAAAATCAACGTAATTATTAACGAAACTAATAAACTAAAATGATCAACAAATTTTCTAGTTTCAGCCCTTAAAGCTTAATAATTACCAACAGTTTTAAGACTAGACTTTATAAAAAGAACTTGACGAATAATTGGAATTGGCTTTCAATTTTAACGAAATTCGATCATTTTAAGTGCTAATAAAAGGCGTCTTTGCCTGATTAAAATCCGGCTATGCAAATACCTAATGACAACAAGGACGAAAGCAGCAGATAGTGAAATTTAAAAAAAGAACACACACAAAACGATGAGAAGAATGAAATTAAAAAAAAAAAACAACAAAAGCAAATCGTAATATCTGCGCCATCTAAATTAAACAACGGAAAGAGGATTCCACTTGTACTAGGACAATTAATAATCTCCTCGTTGTCGTCCTGTATCTTTTCCATAGTCCATGTATAACTATACTCTATTCTCCGGTGTCAGAAACATCCTTTTAAGCCATCTATGCCACCCTTAAAGCACTTAGAATTGTGTGGTCGGTTTTCGTTCGTCGTTCCTCGTTCAAAGATAGGGAGAGAAAAAAAGTTATCCTTTTTTTCTGAAAAACAAAGAAAAAGGGACCCCCGTTTGTAGATATTTCATTTTCTGTTTGTGCTGTTTAGTCTTTTTGATTTTTGTGTCTCTCACTCGTTTTTGGCCATGGTCCTGGTCCTGGTCCTCGTCCTTTCCCTATACTGATGAAATGAAAATAGTTCTGCTACTACTTGTCGTCCTTGTTGTCGTAGTCGTCTTCATCCTCGTCATCGTTTTCGTCCTCGTAGTCGTCGTCGTCCTCGTCGTCATCATCGTTAGCTTGGATGGTCTCCTCGTAAGTTTTTTTTGGGGAATGCAAATTTGATTTGCGCCCTCACAATCATCATCAGTTAGATTGAAAACTCCAAGTCCAAAACAAACCCAGCAGCAAGCGAACTACCTACTACCTTCTCTCATCACCTTGCCCTGTCCTAGTTGTGTTTGTTCTTATTCTGGGTTCTGGGGTTTTTTCCTAATAAGGGGGAGATTGGAATTTTCCAAAATTACTTTCTAATTAAATTTAATTGCAGTTTCTCGTTCTTAAGTTGTTTTCCATTTAAATTTGTTCTTATTTTTGTTTTTGTTTTGTTTTAAATTTGTGTTTCATTTAGTTTTGTTGGTTTTTAAAATATTTTGTTATTTTTTTTATTTTTATGGAATGTTTATGAAATTTTAATAATTTTTCAATTTGTTTCAAACCAAACAAAAAAAAATATGAATAGAGTCAGGAAAGACATTAAATTGTGAGGGAAGAAATTTCTATTTCAGATGGTTGAATTTTGTTGTTGTTGGTTTGTCTCTTGTTGACTTTTTGTTTTATCTTTTTGTTTGAATATTGTTTAATTTTGTTGTGGGAGTATTTATCCGGTTGTTAAATATGCAAATATTGTTTATTCTTTTTTTTTATGAATAAATTATCATTAAGTATTTGTTAACATTCGAGTTTCTTTTAGTAAAAAGAAAAAAACTTTGCTAATGGTGTTTTACGCATCAAAGACATAAATCGAATTCGTGTTATATCAATAATACTCATAATATGCAAACAAAAAGTTTGAAGGCAATAGATCAGGGGCGTCGAAAGTATAGACAATAATTTGAGTCAAATGAGTTCTTAAGAAATAAAAAGGGTTTTGTTTTTAGGCCTAAGATATTAGCATTTTCTTAAAAAAATGTTTAAATTCTTTGTATGGTTAAGAATTTAAGCTCAAGTGTCTAAAATCCACAACAAATATTTTTCTAAGATTTAACAATTTCCTTTACTTAACCTTCTTTTCAACGTTCATTTTTATTTGTTCTTATTTTAACAGAACCGAAATTGAGAACTTCAACTTATTCATAAATTTGACTTTCCATTAGAATTGAATTTCAATTCATCAAATTGAAAATTTTGACAATTCCCGACGTTTCAAGTTTCTTTGAAGTTACAATTTAAAATCATAGTTTACCTTCGTACGCAAAACTAGTGAAGACATCGACTTCAAATAAGTAAAAAATAAAAATTCGAAAACTCAGTAAAAAGTTGTTTTTACAAAAAAACTTATTGTAATTTTTTTACAACGAAAACATTTTAAAATCACGACAAAAAATATCTTGACAGAAACAGCTTCATCTTTTATTTTTCATTAAATTCATTTGAATGAAATTAAAGCTTATTGCAAAAATTTCAGTCGCAAAATTTAAAAGGCATCAATGGGACATTATCAGTGTGAGTCACATCCCATCTTCCCGTCCTGAAGCTTCAAGACATCTTATGATTGAATTAACTAAATTGTAATCGATTGAAATGCGTCAACTCTACGTCTTGTTCATGTTTAAGAAAGTTGAGAAAACTAATTTTTACCTTTGCATGTTTCAAAAAGTTGAGAAAACTAATGTTTACCTTTTATTAATTTTGTTTGATGAGGCTTAGTAATTAGGTAGCAAGGTTAAGAGCACACTTTTTGCACAGAACAAAAAAATCATCTTATTGACTATTTTGGTATCCAATACGACAATTTGGCCAAATTTCAGGTTGACTATCGACGATTGTTAATATGACATCTTTTAATAACAATTATTGTCTCACACAAAATCTAAATATGTCAAAAATGTACGCAAAATAAATATGAAGCAAAACAAAAGTAGAAAAAGACAAATTTTTGTTTTCTAAACTTCGACAGTTTATTTAAATTTTGTTTTTGAAGTTTACATTCTACGACATAAGAGTTGATAAAATTGAACCTTAATTTTATTAAAGCTTTTCAAAATGTCAGAAAAAGTTTTGTAAATTTTCTAGCATGTACACTTTTTAAGTGATTGAGGGACCCTAGAAGCCTAAGAAGTTGTATTTTTGAGGTCCTTTTTCAAAAAAACTGCACATTAGTTCTAGATAAGGATATGTTAGGTACGACGTGGCTATGCAACTGTTGGTCGAAAAACATCTCTCTGGATCACTGGATACATTGTGGTCCCCAGGAAATGGTAAGGGAGAGGTTAGTTGCAGGAAAGTTTAGGTTGAGTGCGCCTTCCTGACCTATCCTGAATTTCGAGGCATTCTCTAAATTACTGCTTTTTTAAAGCTTTCACGGCCAAACTATTAGATCCTGTTGTCTTTTAATCAAAATTATCCAGTGAACTTTTGTTGATTTATTATAATAACTTCTATGAATTTTTGTAGAAATTGTGCTATAATAATAATTTTTGGCGATATGGCCCATTTTTCAACTAAAAAGGAAACGAAATGCATACAAAAAAAAAACAGATATTAGTTCTTTAGCCGTACTACGTGAATGTGGAATAATCTACTGCCAAAATTAACGCTTTTTCAGTTGCAAACAAAAGAATTTTTTTAAAGGATTAAGATTTCCTAAATTCGAATTTCGCCTTTAAATTTTTCTATCACAATAGGTTTTTAAAAAACGTTCCTTTAAAATGCTAAAAATTACCAAAAACGTGTTTTTGGAACGTCAGCTAAAACTCAAAATATTTGTTATGTTGTATGATGATTTTCAAAAGTACAAATCGTTCTCTCTTTAATACAAGATTATTTATTTTAGTATCTTATTTAGTTTCTGGAAATTCTAATAAGTTATGAGTCTTTATTTTAATTTGGTACTTTAATAGTTCTGGAAAATACAAATTGGACTTAATTTTTAGTTTCGAAACTAAACTCTTATTTTAACTTTTTGCTCAAGTTTTAAAAATACCCGTTTCAACATTATTTAAAAAAAAACTTGATGTAATAAAATTATTATTACAACAGGTTACAAAAACCAAACTTATTTTCAAAATAGTTTTTTCTTTTTCTGTTAAAAACCATTCATGCAGATTTTTGTAATACAGATGAAATGTAATAATTTTTGAAGCTCTATTAAATAATATAAATATTTTAATTAATTATTTAGGAAAAGATTTCATAAATTTGTTTAGCCTCAAAAAGTCTCATTTACTTCGTTTTTTCGAATTTCAAAAAGTGATATCTCAAAAACCTGACGTGATATATAATTTTGAAGTCGGATTTTAATTAAAGCCTCCAAATACCATCGGCAAGTGCAATTTTAATGCAAGTAGGAAAACCTTGTCGACCAGTTATAACTTTCCCCCTCATTACAATGTTCAAGAATTTAGAACCAATGTTCACCGAAATCCCCTTTACAACTCCTCCCTATTTAATTAACGTTCACACTACGTTTCTCAGATGTTAAATGTATTCAAAACCCTTTAGCAGTACGCTTATTAAATGATTTAACTTTCAAAAACAACTAAATATAAAAATTATTTTGAAAATGACATCCCATTTCAAAAATTACTAATAGTAATCCAATTGAAAATGAAGTATTCTATTGGCTGTTTCTTCTATTCTGAGAAGCTAACTTTGTAAGACTCCTTTTCTCCCCCACTGAAATCACATATTTACTCGAAAACCTAACTTTAACCTCTTTAAAGACGTACAAAAAAGAACAAGCTTAAAGATGACTCATATGTATTCGTTTGGCAAACACGATTCTATATTTCACAGTTAGCTGCTAAAACTTTGTTCGCACACATAAAACGACTTCAATCTTATTTAGCATATTTTCTCCAATCTTATTATAAATAGCTATCTTCAACTATAATCTTGCCGATATTTCGAAATGGTTTTTCGAACGCTTGTGGGATGATGATGATGATTGTCTTAAAGTTGCGGCTATCGTTTTTTTTGTCTACCTGCTTTTCTTGACCATCTAACCAACAATAGCAAGAACAACAATAAGGAGTTAAAAAATTCACATAAGATGGCGTTAACTTATCCATAAAAATAATACAAAGAAAAAAAAGAACTTCAATTCACTTCCCAGCATTTATTACAAAAACATCGAAGACCACTTTTGTGTGTGCTTCCATGAATGATCTTGAGAAAGGAATTCGTTTCTTTGTTGTTTTTTTTTGTTCGTTGATTTTTTGGAATCGCGTTCCCTTTTTCCATGTTTGCCATGGTAATGGAGGAATATAATCAAGGAATCAAGAACCGGTTGTACCTTTATACTCCTGAACCTCTAAAGTTGTAGTCATATAATTAAACCACTGGAATTATATTTGTCTTTTTTTTAAGTAAAAAACGAAGTATTCACTCAAAACATAGTATTATACAATTTAATTCACATTATTTGAAATGTAGTTTTTAAAGAAATTTTGAGGAATAAATTTTCCTCTATGCAAATTTTGACTTTTAATATTCCTATCACATCAGGTGTTTTAAATATTAATTTAAGCGGTGGCGTTAAAACGCACGACCTTGGAGGCGAAATTACTGGACCGCATTCCGTACCATGGAACTAAATATGCGCCTCTTGAAATAGTGTTGCCGACTTAAGGTTTCATACATTCTAAAAACCACCCGTTACACATCAATTTAAATCATTTTAGTTTTTCTTAACTTATTTTCAGGAAATGTTCATAAGTTTTGACTTTTCAAAAAAAAAAACAACAAACTTTAGCATAAAGGTCATTTCTTTATTATAACTCTTCACTTAATTCACAACTTTAAAAACAAACTTTTAAATAATATAAATTAAAAATAAATTTATATGCAACGGTACCGGTATTCTGCAATAATATTTTTTCAAGTCTTCAGGTTGCTTGCCTTCTTGTTGATTCACCTTCCTTTTGTGGTTCCCTTATGTCGCTTCGATAAACGTTTTTCGGCTGGTGGTGCTTATTAACAGCTTTTAACTGACTTATCAACGGCTTTTAACCTTATTATTTAAGACTTGTAACTGTCATATCAACTGCTTCTAACCAGTTTATCAACTGCTTTCAACCACCCTATCAACAAATTTTAACCGGATTATCAACGACTTTTAACCGACTTATCAACGGCTTATCAACTGCTTTTAAATGGCCTGTCAACAAGCTTTAAGCGGCTTATGAACGGCTTTTAACTGGCTTGTCAACGACTTTAAATCGGTTTATTAAAGGCTTGTAACCGCCATATCCACTGCTTCTAACCGGTTCATCAACTGCTTTCAACGACCCTATCAACGACTTTTAAATGGATTATCAACTACTTTTTACCGACTTATCAACGGCTTATCAACTGCTTTTAAATGGCCTGTCAACAAGCTTTAAGATGCTTATCAACGAATTTTAACCGGCTTATCAACGGCTTTTAACCGGCTTATCAATTGTTTTTTACTGGGTTATGAACGGATTTTAACTGGCTTGTCAACGACTTTAAATCGGTTTATTAAAGGCTTGTAACCGCCATATCCACTGCTTCTAACCAGTTTATCAACTGCTTCTACCGCCCTATCAACGACTTTTAACCGCCTTATCAACTGCTTTTTAGCAGATTATGAACGGCTTTTAACTGGCTTGTCAAAGGCTTTTAATTTTAACCGACTTATCAACGTCTTATCATCGGCTTTTCACCAGCTTATCAACGGTTTTTAAAAGGCTATTTCTTTTTCAAAATACCCGTTTTCAACATTACTTTTTAAATTTTTTTCAATCTATGCATGTATTTCAAAAACTTGATGTGATAGACTTGTTAAGAAAACGGATTCGTTACAAAGTCCAAAATTATTTTCAAAAAGTTTGGCCTTTTTTTTTGATGAAAATCGTCTTAACGTTAAAAGTTTTACATAGATATTTACACTAAATATTGGAAATAGGGATTCTAGATTTGAAAAACCTTTACGGATGTTATTTGAAAAAAGGCTTTATGAATGTAGATACCCTCAAAAAGCCTTATTACTATATTTTGAAAAGTATTATCTCGAAAACTTGACATGAAAAATTGATTTTGGAGTCGAATTTGAAGTAAAAGTTGATTGAAAACAAAAAAAAAATATTGGAAACATTTAATGTCGTATTCGTTTTGTGGCTCAATTATATGACCACAACTGTATGTTTAGTTTATTTCGGTTCGTTTTGTTTTTGGTTTTGGTATGATGATGACTTGGCCCCGAAAGTCCACGTCCAGTTGAGTTGAGTTCGCGGTCCATGGCTTCGGCATGTGTAGCGGCTTTACAGCCCCCAGACAAAGGTAAAGAATTTTTTCTTCAAAATAAACAAAAACAAAGAAAAATAAAAGGAATATAAGCTAAAGTGTACCAACAAGAAAAACAAAACACAGGAACGAATAAGAAGAAGACGAAAAAAATACCTACAAAAACAGGATGGAAAAAGGGAAGAAAAAGAATCGTTTTTTCTGAGTGGGATTATTCGAGTTAAAAGTGCTCAATATTCAGATCACGATTTAATGTATCTTTAAACAATGAACTATACAAGAAGACAGACAGACATCGCGGGTAGGTATAAAGTATATAAGGCTATAGATAAAAGTATATATATTTATTTTTGTTTTATTTCCTACAAAAACAATAATATAGATACTCCCGACCCGACCCGAGTCCCGATTGGCCTTATAGGTAGATAGGTATTTTTCTTCATCAGAGATTTTACCCTCCATCGCCATCGCCATTGCCATCGAATCAACATGCTTCCGGATTGTATTTCATGTAATTTTGTGTAATTTTTGGGTTAAGGAGAATGTTGATTGTAATTTTGTGTTATTGTATAAAGTCATTGCCAAGTTAAACTTAAGTTAGGTTAAGGCGATTTAATGGAATGTGGTTTTTCTTTAAGATCAAAGTATGTACTGTACATAACTTTTAAAGAATTCCATTTCTCTTGTCCTTATTTGCGGTGTGACTTTGACTATAATCGTATAAATCTCTCCTCGACATAACCTTAAAAGTATAAAAGTTTTTGGAAATGTTTTTGAGACTAATTGGTGATTTTTGAACATTTTTGTTTTATTATTTTTCTTCTTTTGAAAGTGGGTTAAATTAGAGTAAATTGTATTTTGTTTCTTTAATTGAAAATATGTAGTATAAGAAGTAGGTAAGTCATTTACTGTAAAGGAAGGTCAAATGAGACGTAAGACGCAATAAGCCTTGTTTTCAAAATTGCTATACTCAAATACAAAGTAGTTTTAAGTAGGGTGTCCTTTTTGAGGGTTGGGTTTTTAAATTATTGTTGTAGCTATTATTTTGCGGTTAAGCTGCACATGTTTCCTGTACATAACCATTTTTGTGTACTTTCTTTTTAGAAAAGGACGCATAGTGGCAGGTGATTAGTCCTTTTTATAGGTGTAAGGGTTGCATTTAATTTTATTTAGTTTAAGGTCAGCTGAATGTGAATTTGTTAAAGTTTTTGTTTTGTCCAGGAACGTGTGATATTACAGATTTTTCATACGTTTCTTTACCAAAGACATAAGCAACGAAGAATTTCCTATCGAAGATCGTATTTTTATGGGTATTTTAATGGAAAACAAATTTTATATAAAATGAGTATTTGAAATTCTTAATTAATATTTTGTTTCTTTTTTTATTTTCAGGTATGGATTTGAACAAAACTTCTGAATAACTGACGGTTAAAATCGTTTGTATCATTGAAACAAATTTGTGAAATTTTATATTATTAACTTCCTATAGGAATTTATTGTACTAGGTCCGATTTGTCGAATTGAACATTTTGACATTTCTCGATGTTTCAAGGTCCCTAGAGTCGAAATAAAAGAATTTTAAAAAGATATTTGTGCGTGCGTGTGTATTTACGTTCGTTCGTTCGCGACGTTTTTTCCGTCAATAGCTCAAGAACCAGGAGAGATATGAAGTTCAAATAAATTTTGATAAACAGATTATAATGCAGAAAGTGCTCTCAAGAAAAATGCATGGGTAGTTTTTTTGTACCATAGCATTTAAAAATGTCAAAATTTTGGTTAACCCTAAATATCTCACGTACCAATGACGCTAGAGACTTGAATTAAATTTTATATTATATATATAAAAAAATGTGTCACCTAGAAAATTTTACGAAGAAAAAATGATTTCATCTCCAAGATAATTTTGTGCAACGAAGAATAACGTTTTTGACATCTCATAAAATTTTAAGAAAAATCGAATTGACAGTTTTTCTTACAACAAATAAAAACTTAAAGTAAAATTTAATAAAAGTTGGTATTTTCGACTTAAATATCTTTTCAAAAACTTTAGAGTATAGCTTCAAACATATTTATTTTATAAAAAGAAAATTTAACACAAGATGGCAAACATTTATTTTCGATTCAATTTTTTTTTTCAAATTGTGAGATATTGGGTTTACTACTTTAATCTTTTAAAAAAATATTGTTGTCAACGTTTAGTAAAATTTTGAGAAAAATCTAATGGACAAGTTTTTTTTACAAAAAATAGAAAACCTAAACAAAAAAAAAAACAGAACTAAAACTTGGTAAAAACTTACTCTCGACTCAAATACCTTTTCAGAAATTAAAAATATTGTCTTCAAACTTTTTCTATTTCACTGAAAATATGGTTGTCGATATTCAGTTATTTTTTTTATAAAAATCCAACAGTACGTTTTTTCATTAAAAAATATAATCTACACAAAATTTTACGCAAATTTGGTAAAAATTGATGTTCGGTTCTTTTTATCTCTAGAATTAATTTCATTCATCCAAATTGTAAAAATTTAAGAAATGCTACTAAAATTGGTAAACATTTTTTTTCGACTAAAAATCTATTTACAAAACTAGATTTTCAAACTAAACTATTTCCTTACATGAAAAATATTGTTGGTAATTTTAAATATTTTAAGAATAATTCTACTGACAACTTTTTTAACACAACACGAAAACCTACAAACTTTTAAGCAAGACAAATCGATAGAAGGGATGGGAAGTAATCAGTGTGGGTTGCATACCAGCCTATTTTTATTATTTTTAATGAAACTTCATTAATTTAATTTGGTCTATTTTTTTTTTGGCTTGTATAAATATGCTTGACCAAAAATTTTGGTTTTCTGTAACATATTTATTTTTGGAAATGTAAAAAAAGTAATTCTCCGATAATTTTCCTTATTATCTCACCCAGTGAATAGCTCAAAATAAATGTTTTTATTGCGGAACTCTCAACGTTGTAGACGGGCCATTGAACCATTCTTTTCATTTAAATTCGTTTTTCGGACATTATTTAAAAATTAGGACGGCCCACAGGAAAATGTTTCACAACATTTTATAGAAAATTTTGTTTTCTACAAAAAATCCAGAGAACTATACTGCTAAGATCTATAGTTTTGGAGATATTTGTTATTTAAGTTTGAGTAGCGTTTAATTTCCATACATATTAGAACCAAATTTTAGAAAATATCGTAAACGACTAATTCCTCGAAAACAATATGTTTTAGCAACATAGTCCTAAGGATATTTTTGTAATTAATGTAATATTATACATAAATTAGAAAAACAAAGTTTTTACTCTTGCTGTCCCTCGCATTGAATATTCGCTTAGTTTTTGAAATTAACCAAAAGGTTTTACGCAAGGATTTACTCTCTCTTATTTGGCTAAATGCTTCGAGTGAGTTCCTCTTTCTAACCTACCAAGGCATAACAATTTCACTTCTTTGTTAGCCTCAAGCTAAGTCTCTCTATATATTTATTTTTTTTTGAGTAATGAAAAATCAATACCCTATGCATATAGGATAAACCACAGCCACCACGATACTCTCAATAGGAGGCCATCCCAACATATCGAGCCCTTGCCGCCAATTTATCGTAAGTGACAAAATAAATTTTATCGTAAACGACTAATCAAATGCTTATTGCTGGTCCTTGAAACAACTTGTACCCGTAGTCAGTATTGGAAATTATTAATTATGCTTAAGTTAAGACATGACCATAGCTTCCAAGGCTCTAGGTGTTACTAGAAAATTTTAATAATTAAGTTGTCTTTTTTATTGAAAATGTCGCTAACGATAAAATGGCGAAAAGAGCTCGATATGTTCCTGGAATTAACCAGGTGGCTTCAACATATCCCGTGGTACCACATCTTCAGTGGTTTGTTAATTTAGTCTTTGAGAAAGTGACATCTAGGGAAGATAACTCGAAAAGTGGTCCCCGACTTCTTGTGGAATGTTATCCGCCGAGCTTTGTCTACAATGTACATCATTCCTTAAAATGATTTTTAATTCCACTTAAGACTTTTTTTCAACCATATATTAAATATCGATGACAATAGTCATTCGATTTGTGTATTTACTGATACTTATTGGGTTTGTATAATTTTTATCAGTAAGTCAACCCCTGCCCCAGGGACAGTCCTGTGCTCACCATCTTTCGTAAGATTTAATCTTAGGAAGGAAGTAAACCGTAGCTTCTTGCGTGCGCTCACAAGTTGAGAATTTTCTAAGTGCAGTTCTTAGCTGTGCCTTTTTCAATCATTATGAATTTATCAGTATCATTCATCATCGAGCTGCACTGATTTCTCTAACTTCCTCACCAGGAGGCACCACGTAGAGGTGCAAGTAAGCGCTTCTTCCTTCCAGATTGTAGGCAAGCATATAGCATCACCACATATAAACGGAAGTCAGTTTGACCCCCTCCCAAAGTGGGGACAGCACTTGCTAACCTCACTGCAAAAATAAGTTGGTCGTATTTCTCAAGATGATTGGCCTTATTTTACTTTGTCTAAGAGATTTAAGTTCAACTTCTAAAAGTTGGTCTTATTCCACTCGGCGTTATTTTTCAGTACCGGAAAAAATGGTTTTAATGGTCTTAAAACTTTTATGGTAATTATCCTTGATTTTAAAGATTATTTTGGTGGAAAATACCGAAATAATATCTCCACAAACTTAAAAAAAATGAACGAACAAATTTGTTCGGTTTTGCTTGGTTTGCTTTGTTTGGAAGAATTAAAATACAACTTGATTTAAGTTTTTGTACAACAAAATGTATGTTTTTTGGAATCCATTTAAGGCGAAATTGATGTATTGAAAACTCTAATTTTTAGCAAACATTTTTCTGTAATTCTTAACTATTCAAGGTTTAAGATTTTAAGAAAAAAATGTGTAACGATATCTTAGAAAAATCATTTAAATACAGAATTTAAAAAACAAGCAAATAATATCTTTGATTTGTTTATTGATCTTAATGTGTCCATTTTTGACTAATCCTAAAATTTGTATGGAAGAAAAAATGACGTCAATTTTTATATTTTTGAAAAAAAAAAATCAAAATCTTTTTAAAACAACTTTTTTTTGGAAACTTCCATTCATGAAAAATGTGATGTTAGCTTTTTATGTGCTCGCATCAACCTATAAATACTATATTGTATATACGCAGGGAACATTGAATAGGTTAGATTGAGAGGCTGACAGTTGATGTCTTTACCGTCACACTTATATCAATACAGATCCCAGGCTTACTAGAGAGTTCTTCTAAATCCCCGAAGAAATGGTTGCCAAGCAGTTTCTTCCTTTGATGGGAGAGTGCGGGACAGTGACACAGAAAGTACGGAGTGTTTTTATGCACCTTTCGTCACTGCATCCTTTGCATAGATCATTTGAACTGAATCTCATCTTTTTCATATGATAAGCTAACAGATTATGTCTGGTGATTATGCTCACAAGAGATCGAAGTGATCCCTTGTGTAGCCGCATAATTCTTTCCGTTCTTTGTTTGTTAAAACAGGGCCAGATCTTTCTTGTAGTGCCGCAGGTGTTAAGAAGTTTCCAGCTTTCATCGGCCTTGATAGTAATGCATTTTGAGATTTCCTGTTTTAAATAATAGGTAGCGGTGCTAACTAGCTTAGCTGAGCTTGGTCAAGCATTGACCCTAATCTTGCTAATTCATCGGCTTTCTTGTTCCCTAGTATATCGCTGTGGCCTGGGACCCAGGAGAGTCTAATGTTGTGCTGTGCGTCGAGAACCTTAAGCTCTTCGCGGCAGCAAGAAACAAGCTTTGATTTTACCTTAGTTGCAGTAATCGCTTTTATTGCCGCTTGGCTATCAATGTTAAAAGTGATATCAGCTCGTGGTATCGCCATCATTGATACAGCAGCTGTTGTCACTGCCAGGACCGCCGCTTGGAAGACGCTACTGTAGATTGGAAGCCTAAGCGAGGCGGTTAACTTGAGAGATTCAGAATAGAAGCCTGCCCCTACACCAGTGTCCATTTTAGAGCCATCAGTATAGAAAGCTATTGACGACTCACTGGAGTATGGTATATTATCTATCCATTCCTCTCTGCTTTTGATGGCAACCTGGAATGGTTTATGAAAATCAAGTTCGGGTATTTTATAGTCTGCTGTAGTACTATGACCCATAACTTTATGAAGAATCTGGGAACTGTCCTATAAAACTGTTTATTAGTTTTAGTTTGACTAAGTCTCAGGGCAGGGAGGATTGAATAATGTTACATCATTTTTAAATTTAGTAGTTATAAAAAGATTTAGAAATCAGACCACAAAATTATATTATTTACTTTGTAAGCATTCTTCCTCATTTCTTCGCACAATTTAAAACATTTCAAGCTTATTTTTCTCATTTCAAGTAGAAGAATTGATTGGCAATTTGTCTTAAAAAAAATTCTTGTATAATTTCGGCACGAAAAAAATACTTACAAAACTGAAACGAAATTATACATTTTACCCTTAGTTTAGTTCTTTATTTTGTTGGCGATATTGAAATTCTGTAAAATTCAATGAGTAAAGTTTTGAAGTTACAGTTTTTGTTGGAAAAATTGTCTCAGCAAATTATAGAAGTTATTTTTTTGTTGAATTTTTCATCTATAGAATTATTATTCAAAGACTATAGATAAGTTCCAATAAAGTAGCTTCAGTAGTGATGAAGTAGATTAGGTATATGGCAACCACAATATTGAGAGACCCTCTTACCTTCATTGTATTACGCCAAGGGCTACTACCCTTCGTTACACTTATCATATTTTTGTAAATAATTTGATTTATATAGAAACAAAATTGACAGCCAGTGCTTATAGAAATGTGACATTCTGTATACTTTTCAGATTATCAGATGCAAAATATGTGAACAATTTTGTTGACACTATTTCCATATTCATAAATACAGCTGTCAAAACGTGTGTCAAATTCATCAATTGATGTTATAGGTACAAATCTTTTTTGTTTTTTTTTCTCTGTCTTTCTCTCAAACCCCCCCGTCATAAACAGCTTTATATGGATTTTTGTCGAAGAAGCTAAAAGTTATGTATACATTCATAATATGCATATATGTATGTAGATATTTATAATTTATTTCATAAATAGAGATTTACATACATATATGAAATGAAATGTCAAAAATTCAATCTACTGAGTAGATTTCCAATCAAATTCAAAATCACTCGTCGCTGTCCTATGAGTTGTGTGTGATGTTACTGATGCTACACTCTAACCAACCCCATCTTCATCATCATCATCGTTCGTCGCATAAATGAAACCCAAGCTTGATAAAGCTGTCTCGGGTCTTGGGTCTCCGGTCTCTGGTGTAACATTGAACAAAAACTTTGTGTATTCACAAACTAAACTATTAACGTTCGTCGCTCATTGGAGTCGTAGTCGTCGCAGTCATCGTAGCTCGTAGCTCATAGCTCGTTGTCGATTTATATGGAAGAGGAAAAATGGAATTTGTATATGACAGAAGGGTTCCCTATGGAAAATGGGAAATCGTCCATCGTCGTGTCAGTCGTCGTCCATCCATTTGCGTGCGTCACGTCACCTCGGCGGTGGGTCGTCCACCGTCGTCTGTCATCCGTCGTTTGTCATCATCGTGTGTAGGATAAATGTATAGGTAGATCTTTTGGAAGGGAAAAACAAATTTCATTCAATCTATTTTCTCTTATGTCAATGCGGAATGTTTCCCATAAGCTCATGTACTGGAGTACTGGAGTATAGAGGATTGCCTGTCATTTTATATAGCACCCTCGTTCCTATATTCTTTTTTCTATTATATTGGACGGATGATATAGCTTTAGGTAAGGTACATATTATATCGAACATGTACGAGTGGCGACAGTGTTTCTATGATATATTCCTCTCAGTACAATTAAAATTGAAATGAGATTGGAATAGGTAGATAAGCACAGTACATATACGATATAGACCGTATTGGAGAGTATAAAAGCACATATATATATAGGAAAGGTGTTCCATCTCTTAACTGTCGGTGATTCTGATTGAATGGGTTACATATTGGAGATACACCCATTGATACTCGTCGCATACTCTAGGATTGAATGCGACGCGTAAGATAATGACTTAGAACGTGTTGAACATGAGACTTGCTTTTTTTGTATAGCTTCTATATATTTTTTTTAATGTGTCAATCGAAATGAGTTTTTACTTTGTTTATATGATGTACGAGAGTATCTTTATACGGTTACGGTTTATTGGATTTGAATGGTTGTAGATTTTGAATAACTCTCTAACACCACCTGTGGGGACTAAGAGTGTGAAGGTATTTATTTGAAAAAAGGTTGGGTTTTGGTTAAGGTATTTTTAGAAAATCTCTAAAATATTTGGTTTAGAAAGGTGTGGTGTCAGTAGTTCGAAATCAATTACTTCAGGTGTTTTGAAAAGTTTTTCTTTTTTCTTAAAGTAAATGACCGTCTGTATAACACACTGAAATGAATCATATTTCCTTCAGAGTCTTTATAGGTGAATTGGACATAATAAGGCTTTAAGGTTGCCCACTATGTTTTGAAATACAACAACAACTTTATTGTGAATTTCATTCTTCAAGAGTGTGAACTTGATAAAGTTAAGTTATTACAAAACAAGAAACTTTACAAAATGTTCACTATTTTTGAACTAAAATTTAGCAATTTCAATGCGATTTTGAAGCGTACATTTTTCCATTTTTAGTAATCGTGTAGTTTTCACTTGTCAAAAGTTAAAAGATGACAACTTTAAAAGTGACAGCTGTCCAAATAGTGAGTTATTCAATATGATACCTCTTATTGGGTAACCATTTATTAGTTAGGTCTTTAAAATATCAATAAAATAAAATATTTGCACATAAAAAACACCATAAATCAGTCCGTGTGGGATATTCTTTCTCATTGAAATCATTTGTAAATTTTTAAGTAATTAAAACTGTGAGAATATAGTTTTGGATTATCCGGATAGGTAAAGAAGACAGTTAAGATCTGACATACGAACTGATTTCTCAATCGGGATCTTATTTTATGTGTTATGTAGATTTTATATCCACTTTAATAAGAACGTAATGCATCAAACTAGAACTCAATCTGAATTCGGATCCGAACAATATTCGACACTACTCGAATGTCTCGAAGTTAAACACCTGAAACTTATCGGAATAAAAGAATTAATTATTGACTCCATTTATCTTTTTCGATTAATCAACATTTAGCTATCCGAAACTGAGCTATTTCGATAAGAAGAGAAATCTGATATTCGGATCTTATCTTATGTGAAGAACTACAAAATCAGATGCATCAAACTAGATATAAATCTGGATCCGGATTATATCCGACACAGTTCGGACTTCTTAAAGTCAAATATCTAGAACTTCTCAAAATAAAAAAAATATATTTGAGAACCTTTTTGTTTAAGGTTGTTCAAAAAATCGATCCGAATTGAAGCATATCCAGATATTTTAAACTACAAACTGTCCGGATGCATTGTGATAAATACGGATAAGGGAAACAGAAGAAGCTCAGATATAAAGATCTTATTTGATGTGTTTCATGAATTTCTTCTTTCTGTTAAATACACAAAATGATTCAAAATGGATCCAAAACATAAATTTGTATCCGAATTATATTTGACTTTATCCGGTTTATCACCTTAAATCCTTATTTGTAACCACTTATGATAGAAATGTCTATTTCTATTTCTATTGTCAATACTCTAAGAACCATTATCATTATCGATCTGTGTGTATAAATTTCTAACATAAACAAAACGTTATTTTGTAAACCTCTAATAGTAAATCTACTATTAACTCAAAATAAATGCTTTTTTCATCTGTGGCCACGATAATAATCGCTTTAACACATTAATACAAATAGAATCAGGATACAAAAAAAAAAATAGGAACCTTAATAAAGTTTAGTATATAATTTGTCTTATTTATACTTAAGACACATTTCATCGTTTTTCGTTTCTTTTTCTTATAATATCCCAGATCAATATAATATGAAGAAAAAAACACACACCAGCTTTGTCGAAATAATAATAAGGGACAGTTTTTATTTATTTTTATTTCTATCACATATACAATATACTGAAGCCATCATAGTCGTATACTATTTATTATATGAAACATAATAAAATGAATTAAACCATAAATAACATCCTTAAACCCATTTTTATTTTCAATCATTTTGGTTTTTTTTTTTTTTGTTGGTATCCTTATGACAAAAGCTTGTCCTTTCAAATATAAGGAACAACACAACACAAAACAAATTTCCAATCTACACCACGCCCTATAAGTCCATATTAAAGATATAGATATAGACTTGAAGGTACATATACAATATAAAGACATCATGTCTAATTTTATTAAATCCTCAATAGCTTCTCCATAATAACAAAAGCTCGAGAATGGGTATTTGACAGGCGTATATTATACACTACAGACTGTAGACCATATACAGTACACATTTATGTAACTAGCTATAACCTAAATTATATATAAATATCTACAAATAATGTATAAATGTGTATTGTATATGTTCTTAATCATTGTCATTCCACCACACATTGTCGATAAGCCCGTTTTATTGGCATCAGTTTGTTAAAAACACATTGACCGGAGATTGGACCATCTTATCAGCTGGCAAAGAAGACATACGCAATGTAAACACAATTGTACCTTATAGTAACATTGTTACAATTTCTATATGTATGTCTGTGTGTCGTTGAACAATGACAGCAACGACATACGACCAAAGACTACGTTGAAGACGACGAGGAGCGATGTAATGTACTATAAAAGTTGGTATCAGGGAGAGAGAGACTAGAGACAGACATTCTAATAACTAAGAATAGTCAAACGTGTGCTTATTGTTTACCAAAGCCTAACACAATGTAAATATTACATGGGTCTATTGTAAATGTTCTATATGCATAGGTTTGTAGGTACATTAAGTCTTCTATCCTTCCAAGACAAAACCAACAACAAAAAATTATAAAATTATGGTCACAGACACGGATTTATGAGGGTCAAGATTTAAGGCGCTGAAAAGTTTGTGCACTGAACATTTTCTTCATTCAAAAGAAGTTAAATATTTTTGACAACTTGAAAGAATTTGTTATTTTTGACAAGTTGACCAAAATTCGGTTATTTTAAAATGTTGATTTCAAATCAAAATTCCAATGGAAATCAAAAATCAATCGTAAAATTATAAAATATTTAAAATAATGGCTCAAAATGATCCCATAACGATCCTATAACCATACTGTAATAATTCTATGACGATCCTATAATGATCCTTCATCGATCCTATAAAGATCCTTTCAAGATTCTATAACGATCCTATAAAGATTCTATAACGATGCTCCTATGATTACATAACGATACTATATGGTTCCCATATAATGATCCCATAAGAATCTCATGAAGTTCCTATAACTGTCCTATAGCGATTCTTATAAAATCCTTTTATGTTCCTATAACGATTGGAGAATGATCCTATAATGATGACATAACGATACTATAAAGATCCAATGAAGATTCTATAAACATCTTTTTAAGATCCCATAACGATCCTATTAAGAACTGAAAAAGATCCTATAGCTATTCTTCTAAGAAGATCATATAAAGCTCATGTAAAGCTCTTATAACGATCCTATTACGGTTTTAAAATGAACCTGTAATGAACCATTTTCAATCCTATGTTGGCGCCAAATTGATCATTTTACGGTTCTTAAAAAATTCTAAAACGATACTTTAAAAATCTAATATAGATTTTAGAAGACGATAAAAATCCTATAACGATCCAATAAAGATCGAATAGAGGAGTTATGTAGGGCGTATAATGATCTCATAACTATTATATAACGGATCTAAATCTAACCTTTAATTATCCTGTTTCCATCTTATAACGGCTGTATAACGGTCCTATAATGATCTTTTAACGATCTTATAACGATCTTCTAACAATTCTTAAACAAGCCAATAAAGATTCTGTAAGTTTTCTGTATCGTTCCTAAAATATTCTCATAGCGAATAAGGGTCATATAAACTTGAAACAACGATTATAGAGTGATCATATAACGGTCCTACAATGTTCGTTTAAAGTTCCAAACACTCCTTTATAACAATTGTTTGAAATTTCCTTGCTTATCCTTTAACAATTCTATACAAAGATCTTTTAAAAGCTTTATAACGATTCTTAAAGATCATATAACAGCTCTTCAACGTTGTAAATAGTATATATACCTTAAAGATCCTACAATGATCAAATATCAATCCTACGACTATTCTAAAACTAACTAATTTATACCGATTCTTTATTGATCCTCTTACGGTCCTATAAAGATTCTATTAGAGTCGTCTAACGTATCAATAACGGTCTTCGAATGGACCTATTAAAGTCCTATGGCGTTCTCATAACTTCGGCGAAGCTATAACGAATTTTTAAAAGTCCTACAACATTGCTACAATGATACAATCAGGGTCCTAAAACTGTGCGATAACTATTCTATAACGCTTCTATAAATAAAGTTTCTATAATGTTCCTATAAAAGTTTTTTTAACTGTCCAATAAAAAATCAATAAAAAATAAATGGTGAACAATCACAAAAAATGATTATTAACAACTTTTTTGTGACAGTAAGCCTTTAAAACTTCAAAGCTAGTGACGATTTTGATCTAGCTCCTGCCTTATCCCGTTTAGCCAAGCTTCATTCCTGCATTAATTTAAGGCAACAGAAACAGTAACAGAAAATGTGTTTTGTGCGTTTAAATATATGTTTTTGGTATGCCAAATAAATTTAAGTTGAATTTGTTTGTTTTTTACTTCCCTTAAAACACTTGTTCACGGCACAAAGCATTCCAAGTTGTCTTCCCATTACTATCAAGACAGAGAGGGAGCCTAACCTATTAAAAAAAAGGAAAAGGGCGCACTATTCCTATACGAAATACACATACTTTTATACGAGTACACAAAAATATGGGGAAACTCCGGAAATGGGAGACAATTTGTTGCTGTCGCAGCGCACTCTAGCGGTTTTTTTTTTGTTGTTGTTTGTTTTTCTATTGTAGTACAAACGTAGGACTATGTAGACAAGTTCAAATTCTTGCTAGAAAACAAACAACAGAGGGCTCAGCTTAGGAGGCCAAGCAATATAAGGACCTTAACACAAGTTATCCAATTAGAATCTATATATGGGCATTCTATATCGCCACAGGATACAGGAGAAAGAAGGGGAGCCTTGTATTTTTATGTGAATAGGGATATATGTATGAAATTTGTGTATACACAAAGCCGATTGTGTTTACATAGGGAAATAGTTGGAAAACAGTTTTCAATATTTGAACAGTATTTATGTTAACTTTATACACACATATGTATGTATGTATCTGTGGTATGGTTTATTGTCCAAAAAGAGGTAGTAGCAGGATGAGGATGAAAGATCCTGAAAGGAAGAGATACCACGCTATCAGTAAAACATTAACTCAATGAATACTATAGTGTGGGAAAATTGAATGGACCAAGGGGATAATAATAACCCGTAAACCTGGATGGTTAAGTCTTTTAGGAGCAAGCCATAGGAGAAAACCATAGGATATACTACAACAAAGAACATCTTAACTATGTTTATGTTATAGAATGTAGTAGATCCTTTATTACAACATTTAATGATTTATAAATCTTTATATTCTATATAATAAGAGATATATCATATGCAGAGGTTTAGTAAAATGAAGACCTAAAGATCTAGAAGATCAATTGCAAATGGTTTATAAGTTAGTCTTGTTTAGTTGTTTATATTTGTTTATGATTATGTAGGCTTAGTTATTGTTAAAGGAATAACTTTGTTCTTATTGAGAAGACAAATTTTCGAACAAATAATACACTAAAGCAGATATTTGGATTGTTTTTGTTCATTATATCATCAATGAGATAGGTTTAACTGTCAAATATAGATTGTTTCCATTAATTTATGTCTCGAGAAGATACTTCAGATAAATTCAGACAGATATATAAATGTTTTTGTTTAATTTATTAGAACTTATTTTAAATGTATCATTCTATTTGAGTTCGTAGAAATATTTTGCAAAGAGACATACTGTATAAAACACCTTCTATATCTTAATAATACTGCCCGGCAACCATAGCTCTGTTTATTCTCTGTTACGTCCACAATCGGAAATTTGTTAAAAAAAGTACGTATACGCCCAAGTGCACGGATGCAAATAATTCGGCTGCTAACTAAAAATGTTTGAAGAGAAAGAGCCGGTAACTCTACTCCAGCGCCACCTAGATAATAGAGAAGTCGAAAAAAAGTGGGACCGACTATTCCGTCTGCCTGCCTGACATCGCCATTGCAGCCTAAATCCTTAGGTTAATTGAGTTCAAACTTGCAAATAAACTTTTTTAGTAGATACGTTCAATTTTATTTTAATATCAGTAACAACAGAAGGGCCCTCACATGTTTTTTGGTCAATAATTCAAATAATTTAAATATAATTCTCAAAAACAGCTTGATTGGTTTTAATAAAATGTTCTCTTAAACTTTCTATAGTGTGGCTATAGATAATTTATTTTGTTTACTTCTTTAGACTTCAGCTTAGATATGGCAATCTTTACTTCGTCTAAGTCGGGAGGACGGGATTGTTGGCTTTCGTCGTCTATGTTGAACGGATCATCCTGCCTGACAGCGGAATTCGGTTCGTCGTCGCCGTTAAACAGAAGTGGTCCTTCCATATCATCAGCATTGACAGCGGTTCCACTATGATGTTTTCACTTTCGTCTTTGCCACCTTCGGTTCTAGGTTTATGTACCCGTGAATTTCGTTTCACCTGTACATAAAACTTTCACGCTTTCCTTCTGAGAAGTCAGTGCTCCTCTCGCCTCTCCTGCTTATAGAGCTCATAAGCAGCTCTCGGCCTTTTATGCAGTGCCACTTTGTGTGACTGTTGTTTGGCTGCATTTGCCTGCCGACAATCTTCATCAAACCAGGGGTTCCTTGTTGGTGGTTTCTTGAAACCCAATACATTAGAGGCGGCTTCTCTGATTGCATCGTGGCGATGTTGGCACTGGTTTTCGATACATTGCTTTGGCGGCAGAGAACTTCGAGAGAGGTTACTTGTAACTCGGTCGGAAACCCGACCTCGGTTTTGCCTTGGGTCTGGAAACCCGAAGTGCAACCATAGCTAAAACGAGGTAGTAGTCATATTTTTGGAAGCGTGTCTGACGTCGATGACAATATGGTCAGGCTGGTTGAAGGTAGATTGATCTGGAGAACTCCAAGTTCCTTTGTGGATGTTGAGGTTTGAAAAAAGCGTACTGGCTACCATGACGTTTCGTCCCGCAGAAAAATCTATGAGCCTGAATCCGTTGTCGGAAGTGTTGTCATGCAGGCTGTTTTTCCCGATTATTTCACCAAAGATGTCTTCCCTTCCTAACTTGGCATTAAAATGGCGCAGGACAATTTTAATATCGTAGCTAGGACACTGCTCATATGTTTTGTCTAAGAGCTCGAAGAACATATCTTTGGTGTTGTCATCCTTCTCTTCTATGGGGGTGTGCGCGCATATCAGGCTAATGTTGCCGAATTTAGCCTTGATGAGGCGCTCGTTGATGCACCTATAGCTTAAGACTTCTTGCCTTAGTCTGGCTCCAATGACAAAGCCGCATCCAAATGAGCGCTTTAGGTTTTCGTGGTAGCAGTCACCATAGTAAATGTCGAAGTTTTTCATCCTCTTTTTGCCCGGCCAATACCATCGTATTTTCTAGATTGTGGTTATGTCTGCTTTATAGGCAGTCTAGATCCTTGGCTAATTCTTCAGGCGCACGTGGTCTGTAAAGGACCTTACATTCCACGTGCATATCTGAAGTTCGTTTTCCTTAATTCCCGATAACAGTACTTTGAGTGCAGGACCGTCTCGTAATTTTTGGGTCCCAAAATACCTTCTTCCTTTCCCTCGTTTATTCCGCCATGTAATTCTTCTAAGTTTATGAAGGACGTTCTTAGGTAACACGTTTATTCTCTAGTTTCCTGCTTAGAATAGAGAGCTTCTTTCCCAACCGATTATTTCATTTCTACGGTCTTCTAAAGGCGTCACGGACATACACAAAGCTTGTCATGTGAGGATAAGCATCGATTATCTTCTGTCATGGGCACGAATGGAATTCACTATTTAGTCATGTTTATACCGCCATCTACTTTTTCTAAGTCTGTGACGAAAAAGGCTTAGGTCGACCGATTATTTTGTAGTTTGCTGATAGAGGCAGGCAACGCGATCCCAACAATTTATTCCGAGGTTACTGTCAAAGGAAACCTCGAACAAGTCTAGCGCCCCGGCTAGTGTTCCGCTTACCAGTCCCTAACTTTTCTTGGGAGCATTAAATTATTGAAATTTTAAGAAATATCGGAAATTAAAAAAAGCGTACAAATCAAGAATGGATAACATCAATATTTGAATCGATCAAATAAAATCAAATGGGGTGGCGCAACAGTCCGTTGTGAACCAGGGCCTAGTGACTTACAACTCTCAACCATTCCTGTGTGCGAGTACTGTTGTCAGGAATGGAAGGGACCTACAATTTTAGGCCGAATCCGAACGGCTAATTTGAGAAAGCACTTTTTCATGACAAGAATTACTCTTGAAGGATTTGTCAATTCCTCGCAAGAGGCAGTACCCGCGAAAATTATTTTTTTTTTAAAATTAAGGTGGCACAGGCAGGGATTGAACCCAAGACCCCTTGCATGACAGGCCAACGCACTAACCATCATGCCACGGGTACTACTACTATTTGAATCGATAGTACGTTAAATATTGCTCAATATATAAAGATTATTTCACGGAATTGTTATCCGACGCTTTGCCTCAAATAGTCGTTCCTCTAAGTTCAGTTTTTGTTTACTCTTTCTTAAATTTTTGTAGATATCTCACAAATAAATTCTTCAATGTTGACTTCCCAGTGCATCGATCAAAGTGAGCTTGTCCCTATTGACATGAGCCATTATGTACACCATCAAAAAATAGTCTAGAATCTTTAAATCGAACAGCTAATTGGCAGGTCCAAACGTAAAATAAACTGTTCATCGAATTCGCCTTTTAATTGTTCTATTGTTATTCATAACGAGACCGATCTGGAAAGTCAATCTCTTTCATTTTGTGCAAACCAAAATTTATCTTATTGTTTTTATCTTTAAAAATAAAGACAAAAAAATCCCGATATAGCACAGGCAAGGATTGAACCCGAGACCTCTGGCATGACAGTCTCGCTACGGCTACGTCAACATAAGCTTACACACCTGACATATCTAAAAAAACATATATTAAGATTTTAGGAAACTTAAAACGTCAAGAATTGTCAAAACTATCAATTTGACAAATAAAATCGATTACAGTATCATCTAATAAAAATATTGCGTATACGCCCAAGTGTACAACTATAAATAATTCATCTGTAAATATAATAAATTCGCTTATTCTCTAGCTTTTAATAATAATAATAAATGTTTGATAATTATAAACTAAAATTTATCTAGAAGTGAGCTATTTTCGTTTAAAAACTTAGAATTCAAAACCAGCACAACCAAACAAATCAGTTTTCTTTGTTGAAACCAGGGTTTTAGCTTATAACTTTTAAACAATAATCAAAATACCAAAGGTTTCCTCACGTACATTTTGTAAGTCATAAAACTATTTACGAAATAGACCAAGTTTTATTTTTCTAACTTACGGCTTGTTCGTAGTTAAAGCCAGTTTAAAAAAATATGTGAAATGTCAATAAAATCAATCTTTCACATGTGACATGTTGCACTTAAAGAAGTTCATTGCTTCTGACCTTTTTTCCACATCAGTTTTCAATGCACAACTACTACTGCTCCCAAGAGCTTGTTCATTTAAAAAATTTGCATTCATTATTATGCCACTTATACAAAATTTTTCACGCTTGATATCTTTTAACATTGCGGGTTCTGTTTGTTGTCATTCTTTTAAATCAATATCAGGTGTTGAAGAAAAAAAATATCTTTCAACTAAACTCCCATTTTTTTTGTTGTTTTGATCTCACAGTCACAAAAATTTAAACTCAACAAACCTTGAAATATGATATAAGTTTGCCTTTTTATTGAGAAGTACACACATATGTTACCTCCGACGCCGCCGCTGCCGAGCCGCTGTTATGCTCAGTCAACCGCATAGCAAACGATTTGTTGCTAGCTTAATGAATCAATTAATATGAACATACTCAGACCTACTTGCAGCTCACAGCTTGCTCAGCAGGGGGGTATCTAAAAAACCAGCTTAGTTTTATGAGCTTTATCTTTTTTATATTTTTATAAAGCAGTTCAACTTTTTCACAATACAAAAATAGAAAACGAAATAAAACCCCCACCTACAAAAAACCAAAATTTAAATAAAGTGTTAAGTTTTTTGTCACCTTTATGAGAGGTTAACATGGTCTTTAATAAAAAGGTACCTTTTTTCTATTTTTGATTGAATTTCATTTGTGTGTGGAAATGGAAATAAATTAAAAAAAAACAAAA
The DNA here is from genome assembly GCF_945859685.1 of Eupeodes corollae. Taxonomy (NCBI): domain Eukaryota; kingdom Metazoa; phylum Arthropoda; class Insecta; order Diptera; family Syrphidae; genus Eupeodes; species Eupeodes corollae. Next base: position 144,726,392 of record NC_079148.1, on the reverse strand, counting down.
AGAATTATTACAAATGCGTGTGCATGATATGATTTAAGTCAAACAAAAGTTTTTCTTTCAAACTTTTTTTTTTGTTATTTGGAGAACAAAAGACGAAGAAACCTACAATACAAGAAGCCTTCAACTTTTCAAGACATTACCCCATCAATTTACTTAATCGGAACTCATCACCTTAAGGTTGTTCTCACGAATGAACGAACGAACAAATGTTGACTATAAGCTTAGGTAGGGTACATACCGTCGCCATTAACCATAGTTATAGCCATATTGCCGTTGCCATCAACGACATTACCGACGAAGACGACGATGACGAGAAATCATAACAAAAGGCAGTTTGTATGCGGCAGGCTTTCGGCACCCAATTCAATGCCATTTCTTCATCTTGAAGAAAAATAAAAATAAAAACACACATCAGAACCAAATCTTATGCCATTTACACTTCAATAAAAAAGTAAGAAAACCAAAAAGGGGACCAAAAATAACAAACCAACAAAGTCCCCCCTCATCAAATAGGAAAAGGAAATAAAAGAAAGAAAAAAAAGTATTAGAAAAATAAATTGCCACCATATTCACATGATACCTTAACCGAGTTTGTAACTCACTCACCTCCCCCCAAAAGACTCACATACAGCAGTTGTACGTTAGCCCCCTTGGGTTCGTAATAAATTACGCAATATCACACGATGATGATGAAGAATAAAACGATGCGATGGTGGTTTTCCACATTTGCCCACATTTTTTTTTACGTCTTCGTGTGCCTCTGCGTTTTTCACCACACTTCAAAGGAGTCTAAGTGTTTGATATTTATTTAACGATTTTTCTTTCCTTTTTTTCCACATACTAAGATACCTTCGCCTACTGTTCTTACAGTCTCGTCCTTTGCGATGTGAAGTAAATGAAATGTAAGTAAAACAAAAAAAGCAAGACTCAAATCAGTTCAAGACTCAACTCAATACCAATTGATTGTGGTAGTTGGTGGCTAAACGAAACAACACTCGCTACCGACACGACACACGACACTCAGTTAACCGACAAAATATAAACATAGGTCTTTCTGACACTCAACTCCGTCATCATCACGTCTCACTTCTCATCTCTCACCAATATTCAAAGTCACAGTCATAGTCACAGTCACCGTCACCTAACCACCACCCAAGTGCGACTATACACTTCGCTTGATAGATGTGACGACAACAAGCTATAACAGTACCTACCCCATATAAAACTTGGATATTCATATAACCAAAAATCGATTCAAGTCCTTGACATTTAGTTAGGGGGGGGGGGGTTACGATATGCACGAATACGAGAGAATATAACGAATCCTCGAACTCATACCTGTCGTCATACACATAAACACATCACATGTTTGTGTCATTTAGATGTACAATATTTTGTCACGCATTTTTTCCTTATGACGTTCGGAGTGAATTTTTATAGAAGCTTAGACATTGTCGAAGAAGAAGAAGGAAGTGGAGATCTAAAAAAAGCACCGTATTAACATTAACAACTATTAAATCGACAATAACAGCAACAACAACAAAATACTTGAGCTTTGATGTTAGGCTCTCCAGAGCTAGTCTAAGTCTGGAGGTGATAACTTTGTGTATATATTTATTTATACACTGAACCAAATTCTTACGTGAATGTAACAAAAAACTTCGTTAAGTTAATTAAAATTTAATGAATTTTAGTCGGTGAAAAAATTTGTTCACTCAACGAAATGATTTTATAAAACAATGAAACTTTACGTAAAAATTGAAAAATTTCATTAACCCAGTTTAAATTTAATTAAATTTCTTTCAACCGATGAATAATTTAATTGGATCAATAAAATATTCGTATAACTAACAAAATTCTTACGATAAATAAATCTTTCATTGTTAGCTAATGTAAGAATAACGAAATTTTGACATCTATCAACATATAAAAGTCATGAACTTACAATGTTAAACGTTGGGTTTTTAATTTGTCTGCATTGATCAATGAATAATAATCTTTAAATAGTTAATGTTTTTTTCCTTGAAGTTATGAAATTTGACATAAATTTACATAAAAAATATCATTGTTTAATGAAAATTTTCGTTGAATTCATGCAAGTTTTAAAAAACTAAATCCGTTTTATGTCGTGTGATTTTTTGTAAATTTTATGAAAACTTTTCTAAACTTGGTATTTTTTTTAAATTCAACGAAGTTTTTGTTATTTTTATTAATATTTTTCTAAAACTATGCAGAATGCTCGTATATTCATTAAGAACCAATCAACTTTTCGTCTTATTCATTAAGTTTTGCAGATTATTTACAAAAGCGATATTTTTTGGATTTTGATTTAATTTGTAAAATTTGAGATTAATAGAAAATTGGAACTATTAAAGAGAATCAAAAGTAAAAAATAAATACATTTTAATATAAGGGGTTATTCATTTTGTGGTTTCAAAAGGGCTGATATTCCACATCTGTCAAACAAGTTGTTATTATAGAGCTGTCAAAGTAACGTTAAAATGAGTACCCGTATGTATACGTTACTTTTGGTATAAATATTCGGTACAAATGTATCGTTACTAGTTACTTTCGTTACTTTCATTGAAATTGGTATTTTCGTTAAAAATGTATTAGGTACATATTTAAGATGCACAAGAGCACAAGCCAAATGATACATTTTTGTTTCGAATTGTACATAAACACAAAGATAGTTCGTGTATGTGTTAATTTGAATGCAGCTGATATCAGGATATTAGTTTTCTCAGCACAGTGAGCGGAAAATATGAAGTAAATATTGAGAGAAACTTAAATAAAAGATGTTAAATGTGTTGCATTGAAAAATATGTATTTAAATGTTTGTGATTTTATCTTTTTGATATTCTTTTCTTTTAAAGAACCAAATTATACTTCCATTGCATTGGCTATTGCATTTGCATTACATTCGTTACCTGATATATTTGGAATTTCTGGGACATCTTTTTCTAGAAGGCATTGGAGAAGGTTGCACATTTGGGATTGAAACAGATTCATACGCCGACAGATGTTTAGACAGTAAATGTTTTTTTAAATTTGTAACTGAACCACCTTTAACAGAATAACATAAATGGCACAAATCACACTTAACCTTGTCGCGTTCGCGACTGTCTTGAATTGGACTAAAAAAGTTTCAAAGTTTACTTCTTTTTCGCTCCATTTGAATGACTTACTAATTTAAATTTGAGATATTCCACTTAAAAAACAACGACGCCAAAGTACCTAAATTCAGTTCGAGATTTACCACTAACTAAAAAAGTAACGACGTTCAAAGTAACTAAATTCAAAAAATATCAATACTGACACAAAGTAACGGTAGCATAAGTAAATGATGCAAAACATACAAATAACAATAACACCAAAAAAAGAAAAAATAATATCAATACCACATATCAGAGAAAGGGAGATAGAAAACCAAACTGTCAAAATAAATTTTGCCTACAATTAGAAGCTAGTGCAGCGGAATGTTGTTTTTTCTCATTTCAATTTGACCTCCGCATTGTCTATCTCTCATCCTACAACCTAAAACAGATACGAAAAATGAAAAGAGAAGTTACCCATTACAATAAAAACGCACACTTAACTTATACTACTCAACTACTTAGCTATATTTACATGTTAACTCAACTCACATATGACACACACAGTTCACAGAAAAACGAAACACAGCACAATATCACAGGATACATTATGACGGTGTAATACCACTTTCTATGCTGGTATGTAATGCGTCATTTAGTATGAAATAACTACCTAAACAAAAGTAACTAGATCATAAAAGTAACGACATTTATTTTAGAGTACCGAAACGTTACTCGGTACAAACTAAAATACCCGTTACTAAGTAACGAATACATACGGTATGCTACAGCTCTAGTTGTTAAGCCATTTTTTTTTAAGTTGAAAATCTGAAATTTACGAAAATGTATCACACAAAGCAAATTGTTAAAATCTACTACAAAAATGGTGATTCTGCCACAGCCACATATCGTTTAATGAAATGAGGTTATAAATAAATTAAATAAATTGGGTGGCGCAACAGTCCGTTGTGAACCAGGGCCTAGTGACTTACAACTCGCAACCATTCCTGTGTGCGAGTACTGTTGTCAGGAATGGAAGGGACCTACAATTTTAGGCCGAATCCGAACGGCTAATTTGAGAAAGCACTTTTTCATGACAAGAATTACTCTTGAAGGAATTGTCAATTCCTCGCAAGAGGCAGTACCCGCGAAAATTATTTTTTTTTTTTAAATTAAGGTGGCACAGGCAGGGATTGAACCCAAGACCTCTTGCATGACAGTCCAACGCACTAACCATCATGCATCGGGTACTACCAAAAATGAGATTATAGTTTATATAACTACTAACTACTCAAGCAATTGCGAAAATTGGAAAGAAATTTGAAAAGACTGGATTGGTTACAGATTTTTTAAGGCTTGTACACAATTATTTCGCTCGACGCTCCTACCACTGAAAATAGCGCTGCTGTAAGTAAAGTGCTGTCGAAGACCCAAATGTGTCTATTCCTCTTCGTTCTCAGAAATTAGGACTGTCTTACGGCGTATTACGACGTATTTTGCATTTGGATCTATTCATATAAAGTCCATCTCACACAACAACTGAAGCCAGCTGACCATTCACAAGGTTGTAGAATCATCGAGTGGGTGCTTGAACAACAAGTGAAGGGCGGCGATTTTTCTAACTAAATTTTCTTCAGCGACGAAGCATATTTCTGTCGGTCCAGAGGTGTTGTTGGCCTTACTTCTTCCAAAAAGAAGATGGAAAGACTGTCACCATCAATTTGGAGTGTTGTGGTCATATGATAACCGATTTTTTTTGACTGCTATTGAAAAATATGGTTTGAAGATATTGTCGTTTCAACAAGACGGTGCGACATGCTACACAACTCGATCAAATATGGCTTTATTGCAAGACACATGTTTTGGCTTGTCCGATTTTCTGGCAATTTTGCTTGTTTACAGTAACTTTTACGTCAAAATGGGCCTTAACAGACATGAATAAACAATTAACCAATGTGTTGTCTTCTTCGGCCATTTCAATCATTTTTTCGGAAAAACTCCTTACAAGCAGGAAGATCCTGAGAGATTGCTTTTAATTTGTACTTTTTTTACGGAAACAAGTGTAAGTTATCTTGAAGTATTGTCCCACTGTTAACTCCAATTTGGCCTGAAAATTCGAGTAGATGTATTGCCGATGCTTTACCTGGTGGCGATTGTATCCTGAACACGATCATTGGGATCTCGATGGTACGATCTTCGTCTATGCTTCCAGTTTGGGCAAACATATTTATCAACCTCATAACTGTTCATCTACTCGGCTGGTACCGCCAAACTCCCGCCTAGATTTCCTTTGAACGGAAATGACGGACTGCAAAGCGTGGTACCGTTGCACTATCTAAATTCTTGTTTCAGTACTCCAAACCTTACAAACTTGCAAAATCAAAAACAAAATCAGATGATTACTCACAACAAACGTTATTGCCTCTAATTTTCTTAGCACGATTCGTGCGCCAACCTGTAATTAATATTTTAAACGTTTTTGGATTTTTCACATTTAATTTTATTCATAATTGCTTGAAAAAAGTTATAAAAATAAGTTCAAAAGTTTATAAAATACTTGAATTGTTTAATACAAATCATCAACACCTCTCAAATAAGATTTCAAAGAAGATTGCATCCCAAGGAAATAAATAAGTTTTGCGGTTCAGGTGTTCTCTTTAGTCTTCAAATTTTTCGGTCTTGAACCTTAAAGCTTGATCTCAGGTGCTCTCTGTAGTCTTCAATTTTCGCGGTCCTTAACCTCAAAGCTTATATCAATAGCGCTGGATCTCAGGTGCTCTCAGTAGCCTTTAATTTAAGCGTTCTTGAACCTTAAAGCTTAAGTTAATAGCTATTTATTTTCGTAAATTTATGAATATTGTTCATAGATTGGTGAATGTTTTCGTTATTTAATAAAAGTGTAAAGTAATTACTTATTTGTACACCTTTTCATTTACTTTTGAAAGTTTACAGGTTAACGAAATATTTCAAAGGATCAATAACTTTTTTCGTACAACAATAAAACAAAAATTCATAATTTTTGCCTTTGTTTATTGAAATATGATTTTAAAACGCAACTTTTTACGTAAATAAAGTGATAGGTTTACGATGAACCAATATAACGAAAATTTAATGTAAAATTTCATAAACCAAACATTTTTTAATTTATTGGGTTATGAAATAAATTTTTCGTTTTCTAAGGAAAAGAATTCACCAAAAGACGAACGATTTCCATATTTTCTTCAAGTTTTTAAATAAGATTGTTAAAATTTCATAATTTAGGGTAAAATTTCAATAGCTCGCGAATTATTTAAAAAGAGTTCTTCTTTAATAATATGTCGGGATTTCGTCAAATAGTGAACATATTAATAAATTGACGGACATTTTTTACATATTTTAACGAAGTTTTTCGTTACTATTATAACAATTGTTCGTAAAGTAATGAAAGTGTTAATTAAAATGTTAGTTTCATCGATTTTTAAAAGGAAATAAATCGTTAACAGAAATTTTCGTTGAGCTAATTAAATGTTCGTTGATCCAAAGAAAGTACAGTTGATGAAGCAAATTTCACACTTTTGCGAAAAATATTTTTTTTCAGTGTATATTTATTAATATGTAGGCACATAATTATTATTGAACGACAAATTGTCACGTTGTTAAATGTTTTCGTTCTCGTTTGTGATTAATAGCGAATAACGATGTTGTCAACAACAAAACGCACGTTCCGTCCCATCTCGTCCGTCCGTCAGTCCATTCATCCATCAGTTCGTGCCTCGGCCATAGTCCTCTATAGTCTATATGTACGATACGTCCATATGAATGACTATCAAGACGATGTTATGATGACTCTTAACTTTGTCAATTAACTGCAAACGATAACTATTATTATTAGGAAACTATTCATGTGAAACATATTCATTACTAATTCCCTTTTGGCTATCAAGCAAAAGAAGCTAGAAGAGAGGAGTGTGTGTTCTCGTGCTGGCTTGCTGGCAGGCGTGCTGGATTAATACTTGAACTTTGTGTAAAGAGCTGAGTGGGCTATTCTATGAGTAATATCGTGAGTATATGACGAACATTAAGTACTCAAGTCGTCTGTCTGAATAAACTTATTGAAGAATTTGTTGGGCGTGACATAATTTGTGAGATAGTTATTAAAACAAAATTGAAGATTTATAATATTTAACGAACTTTTGATTATTTTAATGAAGATTTTGAGTAAATTTACTCACAAATGTTGAGCTTAGGGATATTTTTATAATAAGCGCTTATTATTGCTATGAAGTACATAATTTGAACATCAGTATAGAAGAAGAGGTTTTAAAAAAAGGTGTGGGTGAACATTGGTTTCCTGAATACTTTAATGACCTTAAAACATTCCACATTCTCGAAGTGCGGCTAAAGAACGAATCTCTATACAATCGCAGTTGAGTTCGAAGTTGTGTGATAAACTCTTTGGCCCATCAAAATCAGTTCCTATATTCCCTCAAATCTAAATCTTTTACATAAATAATCTTAACAAAACGAGATTATAATGCACCTTAGTTCTTGTTCACTTGGGCGTACGTGTACTATTTTCGACTGAGTTTATTTTCATATTTTAGACTATGTTAGGTTTATTTTAAACGACGTGAACAGTTCCTTGTGATATGATATACCACATAATTCACTGAAATGAGAATGAAAACTTATGGGTTCCTTTTGGTTAAATTCGTTATGGAATTTCATATGAAGTGTTGGGCGCCACTTAAGTAAACAAAAAACCAACAGATTTTTTACGCAAATAATTGAAATATGTGAAGATAGTTTAAGTTAATAGTATTGAGCTATTTGACGGGCTATGTGGTACAATAAAGATCTTTGCTTTTGCGTACCACTTGTTTCCTGAGATACTGGATTCTTAAATTGGACTTATCCTCTTTACCTTTTCAACTTACAAATTACAAGCCATAAGTGACGGAAGGTTATGATCTACCATGATGTATTTTCTTATACAAATAAAATAAAATTTTAATATTAGGTATATAATATTTTAATAATTTTCTCTAATTTTTGGTTATACAGCTTCATAAGTTTATATATACGAGCATAATAAATTTAAATGTAAAATGAGACTTCTCTTCATTCTCCTTATGGTCGCAGGTACTTATTTTGAGTTTTTGCAATCTGACATAATCATAAACTTAATAATCATAACTTTCCTCCGACGTTCTAAATTCATAAACATATTTCGGTTATTTAACAACAACAACAACAAAACAAATATAACACCTTTTAATCTAAAGATTTTATCACTACCACCTCCACCAACTTTTTCGGCCTCAAGAAAACAAAAAAACAACTCTTTAAAAATTATGTTGGTAGATAAAGTTTATAGCCTCTCGACGAATTGTTATTTTCCTTAAAATCTTCAAAGCATAGAATAATCGCGTGCTTTTGAACAATATGAACAGAAAACTGAAATATCATCCCATTTCATATTTTAAATTTAAACCCATTCTACTAACATTGTATTACATAACATTCCAAAACATTACCCTAATTTAAAAAATATAAAACTTCACTTTATTACTTCCGTAATTTTTAACAAATAAGAACAAAAGTAGTAGAATACCTACAAAATAAAAGATAATCATAACATAAACTTATCCTACCACCAAATTCTCCATTTCATAATAAAATAATAAACTCGCACATAAAACCACCAATCCGTAAATTATCCTAAATTTAAGCTCATTATTTAACATGAAAAATAAAATGAAAGAAAACTTATCTTCGGCAAAGAATAAAAATTGTTATGTTTTTTTGTTGTCCTTTGGGAATGAAATGAAAAAAAAAATAACCTTGAAACCACAAAAACACAAACAGAAGGATACAATAATCCTTATGGAAAATAAAAAAAAATATTAAAAACAACACAAATTTAACACGGAGGCTTTTTTCTGACTCACAAAGGAGAAAGCCCCCAAGGCAGGCCAAATGAAGGCAGTTTGAAAATTTAAGGAACAGCAACATAATTAACAGACAAAATTGTATCGTTGGTTGGCTAGTTCCCTTATTTTGAATTCAGACTTTTGGAATCGAATATTTTTTTTAATGAAAAACCCCCAATATTTTCTGGACTTGATGTTTATTTTTTTGTCAAATAACGATCAGTTCTAATTTGGCTGTTTAAAAACTTTAACAATAACGGCGATACCTGTTCTAGCTTAGATTAAAATAACAGAAACTGGAAAATGGCCCTACAGTAAAGTTTTGCTAAAATCAAAATCAGCAACTCGTTTGTTTAGAAATGTAAAATGTGATACTTTTGAGAATATCATAGAAGACTATACCTTCGTCCAGCCTAGACCAAAATATAAGAACTCCTAAGATTCAGAACAAAAAATACATCCTTACATTGTTTTTCTTTTTTAATACAAACTGACTCGTTGGTTTAGAAACGTCAAAATCTATATTTAAGAAAATGGTATTGAAGATATTTTTTGTTTGAGTACTTAGATCTAACGTAGACCAAAATAGAAAAATAGTAGGACGCACAGCTGAAGAAAACGTGCTGCAAAAGGTTTCTTTTTTACTGACAGTAATATACGTTGACTCGTTTGTTTTTTAAATGACAAAGTCGACGCCTAAGAGAATGACATATAAGACTTTTTTTGACATACATGGTCCGGTGCGTCCAAAGCTATGAAACTTTATAGATGCCGAACAGAAAAAAAACTTCTCCCTACAGTTTTTTTTTTACAAATTGACTCGTTTGTTTAGAAGCGTCAAAACGGACTTCTAAAAAAATATTATGGAAGACCTATTTCATAGTACAACAAAACACAAGAATTCCTAGGAAATCGTACTTTGAAAAATGAACTTAATTGTTTGTTCAGAATCGTCAAAGTCGATACTTGAGAATATGACGTGTGAAACTTTGCTTGGATGAAAGACAACAATTGAGCCAACAACAACTAAACTTTTTTGTTTTTTACAAACAGACTCGTTAGTTTTGAAACGTCAAAATCTATATCTTAGAAAATCGTATACATGACCTTGTTTAAGTGACGAAATTTACACTAGAATAAAGTAACAAATCTTCTGTGAAGCAAAACTGAACAAAATTGCATTACAATATGGTTTTATATCTACTGACCGTTATATAATCCACTCGTTTGTCTTGAAATGACAAATTCGACCCTTAGGAGAATGACATCTCATGCCTTGTTTGGCCTACATTATCCTGTGCGCGACAAAGTTATAAAACTTCTTCGATGCGAAGCTGAAATCAAATCACCTCGCTATAATTTGCTTTATAAATTGACTCGTTAGTTTGGAAACGTCAAAGTTGCATTTTCGGAGAATGAAATGTGAGCCTTTGCTTGGATGATTTTTCTTAATCCAAAACATCTAAATATATAAATTTGGCATCGCTGCAATGTTTTTACAGAGTGATTTGTTAATTTAGAAAAATTTACTTCTAGGAAATTGTATAGAAGACCTTGCTGGAGTGACCTGTCCCAAAGTATACTAAAACAAATGAATTTCAAGGACACAAAACTTGAAAAAATAAGCTTGTATTAGATTTTTTTTTCTAACAGTAACATCCCTTTCTCGTTTGTTTAGAAAATTTGTTTAAGTCGACTCTTAGGCAAATGACGTGTGAAACTATGTTTGGATAAAATGGTCCAGCTTAGCCCAAAACAACCAAACTTAAAAAAAACTAAATCACTATCGCTTGTTTTTCCTTACTTACTCGTTAGTTTAAAAACGTCAAAATCGACATCTAGGAAAATTGTATAAATTGAAATTGAGCAGTGATCTGATCTAACATAGACCAAAGCAATAAAATATCTAAGAGTTGAAATATCAGACTGCAATAAGGTTTTTTAATAACAGTAATATATTTTAGTCGTTTGTTTAGAAATGTCAAAGTTAAATTTTGAGAAATGACATCTAAAACTTTGCTTTATTCAACAATACTAGAGTCCAAAACTACTAAACTTAAAAGAAAAATTACATTGCTTTAGTTTTTTTTTTTGTACAAACTCAATCGTTAGTTTTGAAACGTCAAATTTGACATTGTGGAAAATGGTATGGCGGACCATCCTGTAAAAAAGACTTAAGCAACAAAACAAAACTCCTAGGACGAAAAACCAAAACAGAACCGGCTTGCATCATGGTTCTTTTACTAACAGTAACATCCATGACTCGTTTATTTTGAAACGTCAAAGTCGACTCTCTAAACAATGACATTTAAACATTCTTTATATATATTTTTTTAATTAAACCGAAACCATATTTCTGTATTGGCTTTTTTTTGCAAAAATATCATTTAGAATATTTGTTAAAAGTCTTAGCTTATTTTGACTTGGACAAATCTGACAAAATCCCACTTAAGGTAAAATCAAGTGTTCAAAAGCTTATTTAAGTTGGTAACATCAGATTTAAATAAATCTTATTTTAATAAATACGTGTTTCATGCAGTTACGCTAGATATTTTTTTAAGCTTTTAAATTTTAGAAAGGAAGAAGCCAAAATAAAATGACATTTGTCAAACAAGATAAAGTGAACGAGCTCAACCATTTTTTCTGTCATTGAAGTGCATAATGAAAATCAATCGTCAAAGCTTCTTTTCCTTCTCCTCTGACATTTCTCTAAATAAGTGTCTGACTTTAAAATGTGTACTTTGTACCCTTCTGTCTTAAGATACCAAAGAAAGAGCTCTGAAAAAACTTCCCCACATTTTGCAATAACCAGATCTATACACATCTAAACATTTCCCTCTTTTTCTTCATCTATACCAAAAATATTTATGTTCGCATCTTTATTTCTTTCAAATGACATACTTCATTTCCAATAGCGAACTTTTTTTCTAACCATCCTACACTTAAAGGAAAAAGTTTTAAAAAATCTAACTTTTTTTCAACATCAGTTGTTTCGCGAAAGAAGAAGGAAATTTTCAAAACTTATCTATTTCAAAATGAAATTCGCCATCATTGTTATTGAAAGTGAGCCATATTCTATAGATGTGTATATTTATAAGTTCTACTCGCCGCGTAACGTAGCACAACTGTATTTTCGAATAGCGTACTTCAACTTTTCGTATAGTGGAACAACATTAAGCGTCTGCAGAGGTTCCTACAATTTCTTCCGCCAGTTTCGAATGCCTCAGCTGTGACAATGAGTGCTGCAAGTCTTCGTCAATATATTCCTCGATAGAAATAGTATTTTAGGTTTTTCTTTTTGTACCCTTTACAACTTCGACTATATACGCCAAGACGACGACGATGGCAATGGCGATGCTGGCGACAACCCTCTTCAAACCATTAAGAAAACGAAGAAGGCAGAAAAAATCACCCTCTACTGAAAAGAACAAATTAAACTTTAAACGAAAAAGTTCGCCAGACCCAGCAGAACACGAAAAATACGCGAACGATACAACAATAGTTCCAAAACTACTGTACTCATATCTGGTATCTCGAAATATCAGCACCGATATCAGAGCACAATATTCCTTCCTTCTTCCAATGACCGGGCATGTTCTGGTTATGGTTTTCTTCCTTTTTTTTCAAAATGGCCAAAGTTTATTTTTTTTGAGTTTGCTCTGATTCACTATGTATGTCGGTAGTGTAGGGCGTTAAACATAATTTTGTGTGCTTGACGTTGTGGTGGGTTCGTTTGGTTCTTTGGCAAAAGTTTCAATGTATTATGTCTGTCTGTCTGTCTGTCAGTCGGTCTGACTGTCTTTTCCGTCCATATGTGCGTCTTTTTTTGGTTGCGGTATCTATTTGAATGGTGCGGAATTAAAGTTCCCTCTTTTTAGTTTTTTTGAACTGCTGTTCCACTTTGGAAACATAAAATGTTCATGTTTATAACCCGAGCTGGTGGAATTCTTTTTTTTTTTTTCATTTTTGAGAATTATATCCCTTGGCACAGATAACCATTTGGCGGTTCCGGGTGGATTGTTTTCGTTTGTTACCAATTTTTCGGATATATTTCTTATTTCTTTTTAGTTTGAAAATAAAACCAGTAATTTGCACTGAACTGAACCCGCACTGTAATACCTACCAATAAAGTCGGTTAATAAAAATGACATTTAAAAAATGTTGTGTTTAGTGGTTTCGAATAACCTCGTTACAAAACAAGAGAGGGGGGACTGTGGGGTGGATTAAGGTCCAGGACAACAAACCACCGCTAAAAAAAATATAACCACCAATTAGGTTCTATTAATAAAATATAAAAGTAAAACGTTTAACGCGGCAAAGTCAATAAAAACAAAATATATCGTTTTCAACGCCTCCTACTACACGAACGCCATTAGCACCAGCTCCAGTGCGGCGCGGGCAGGGGTGGCGTTGCGAATTATGGTGTTTATGGGTTTTATATTTTTTTAAGGACAGAAAATCGAGACCATTAACGTTTAGCGATGTCAACATCCGGAACATAGAGTCTTTTTTTTAAATTTTATTTTCTTGGTATAAAGTTTGTAAATTAAGTATAAACAATTGCAAATTGAGTGTTCAAAAAGTGTACAAAAGTAGAGATAAAACGGTTTTTTATTTTATAACTAAATATATACATACAAAGAGCTATACGATATATTTGTTAGGATGTTAGGTAATATGGTTGGTGAGAGACACGACCAAACCAGACCATATCAAACTCCAAGGATAGCGAAACTTTCATTTGTTCTTTTTTTTGGTTGTTGGAAAAAGTTTGAATCTTAAGTAAAAAATCCAATAGTATTGAGGTAGACAATACCAAGTTTGCCGTCTTGAATTTTTAAATAGTTAAGATAGACAAGTTCCTTAAACTTTACTTACATTATTTCGGATGATGTGATTTTAAACGAATTTTAAGGACTTTTTATATTTTGTTCCGTTGGTTTTTTTTTATGAAATTCTTTGATTTAAAACAAGAAAACAAAAATCTTAATTTGTAAAAAAGTTTGAATGCACAAATTTTGAACATCAGATTTTTGAATTTATTGAAAAAGACGGATACTGTGTTCTTGAAGTCGCATTTTTTTGTTTTAGTATTTTCATTAATTTTTAAAATTGAGAGGTTGAAGATAGAAAACGATTGTTGCAATAATTTAAAAAATTACTTAACTTACTATATAATTGTGTTTGAAAAGAAATTAGTTAATATTTTTTAGAACCATTCGGAGTTTTTTAACGCATTATTAATACTCAAAATTTAAACTGTGTGACTTTGTATTTTTCCCAATTTATAAATGGGTACTGCCTCTTGCGAGAAATTGACAAATTCGCCCAGAGTAATTCTTGTCATGAACAGTTCTTTCTCAAATAAGCCGTTCGGATTCGGCTTAAAACTGTGGGCTCCCTCCAACAACAGTACTCGCACACATGAATGGTTGAGAGTTGTGAGTCACTAGGCCCTAGTTCTCAACGGACTGTTGCGATACCCAATTTATTTTATTTCATGACTTTGTATTTTAAGTTTTGCGTTTGAAAAAAAATTGATACCAATCAAACCCTAACCTTAAATTGGGTTCTGCGTTGCAAAAAATGAAAATTATGAAAAACACTTTAACAAAACTGCAAAAACTTTGTTTTAACTAAGCGGGTTTTTAATTTAAACGAACCACGGATTGGCAAAGCAACAAACCCAACATAAGTAAAACTACAAAAACTTTTTTTTCGGTTTTTTATTTAAAAATAAGAAAGAAGTTAAACCCAAATAGGTAAAACTATAAAAAAAACTTTCCTTTAATTAAGCAGGTTTTTAAATAAAATAAATTCGAATCGGATTAAAAAAAATGAATTTGTGTTTTTAAAGCTTTGATATTTAGACATGAGATATTAATCAAATAAGTTAAAGTCAATTTAATAATAATTGAGTTGCAATTAAGCCGGATGTTTACTCAAAAAGACTTCAAATCCGATTTAAAAACTATCATTTTAGCCTTGAAATTTATGAGAATGGACTCAAATTTATTTAAATAAAACTATAAGAAGGTTATGGTTTTTGTTTACCTAAAAAAACCTAAAATCAGATTAAAAAAAAAGTAATATTAAAGTTAAACTTTCCACTTAAAAACAAGGAATTTGTAAAACCCCTTTATGTAAAACAACTATAAAACTTTGAAATTGAACAGGGTTTTTACTTAAACGGACCTTGAATCCAATTTTAAACATTTATTGATAAAGACAAATTTAGAAAGCAATCAAACCCATTTGAAAAAAAAACAAACAATATTTTTGGTTGAAAAAACGTTGATATGCGGCAGATGGCTTCACACTTAAGAGTTTAAAGCTAGTTTTCTCGAGGTATTATGAAAGTATGTTATTTTTTGTGTAGCGTCCATGGTTTCATTTAAGCGGGTTTCAATAAAACGATGTAACTTCCTAGTTTATTTTTTATTGACGGATGTACGAGTAAGTAAATTTCAAAATTTGAATAAAGGGTTTTAAATAATAAGGTTTTTTGGATAAGTTATAGTCAGAATCTTTAAAAGTCTTTAGAACACAGTTACGTTACTTAAACCCTTTTTTCACTGGCAAAGGCCTTGTCTACATCTTGTCAAGGTGTTGCTTAAAATAAGAGAATGACATGGAAATTTAATTTTCAAGTAGGAAATAGAAAATAATACGTCGGTCGTTGCGGTCGGATCGTGTTTTTCAACTTAGTAGAATTTTACATTCTCTCTTATTCATGATAAGGTCTAAGAATTGCATACAAATATTTTGAACCCTTTAATTTTACCTTCAATAATAACATAAATTTTATTTTTTTTTTCTGTTTTCAGGTAAGACTTTGATCCAATTTTGGGTACAATATTTGAATGCAAAATGTTTGGGTAAGTTTCAGGAAAATATATTTTTAAAATTAAGTTTTTTTTTAAAGTTTAAACAATTTACCCGTTTACTGAAAAACTTACATTTTTTATCATTAGTTTTTCCTTTTTCCCTTTAAAGCTTATTCCCTTAAAGTTGACAACTTACAATAAAAAAAACCCTTCCCTTACCCTGATGCAAGAGATATCACTGGATATCTCTAAAACCACCTTAATGAGAAAATAAATTGAAGCTTGATATCTTTTTAATACGAGCTAACAACACGTTACGGAGTAGCGCGGTGGAGAGAAGGAAAAACTGAATGAGAAAAATAACTGAAACCAAAATAAACGGACATAGACATTTAATCAATGTTGGTCATAAACCATATCCAAGCTGAGAGCCAGAAAGCTCGTAATTTGACAGATGTGACAAAGACATGCGATTGTTTTGCTATGGTTATTGTAACACATTAGGGTGGGCTTTTCTTTCTTTTTTTCACCAAGAGATAAATTGTAAGGGGGATTGTTTTTCTGTTTATAGCTTTCAAAGTTAAACTTATCTGAACTCAAGTTTGAGGGGTGGTGGAGGAAAGTTTAAATGTAGAATCGAAATGAGGCAACAAAAATCATGTCTACCTATGGACTCGGAATGGGTTTGCACCACACAGAGTGCCAAATAGCCGCAAGCCTATAGCAGCAAGATGGGTTAGTAATGATCCACCGCTGCCGTGCGCCACCATCACAGTTCGGAGTTGGAGTTGGAGTAACTACAGCTGCAGTCAGTTCCACACTGATGGTACTCAATTTTTGGCCAAATGAGGCAGGCGGCCAGAACAACATGGAGAATGTTGAACTGTCGAGGAATGGTGATGGTTCCGGTGCTATTTTTATAGCTTTTGTATATCTGTTTATGGCATGGACCACGTATAGACCATGATGATGATGATGATGATGATTACGACGACGACGCAGTGTAATCTGCAGCGTCGAGACCACTTCAAATGCCAATTGAAGTGAGTAGCTACCAAGCTAGCAAGGTATATATGGTCATATGGTGGTGCCTCAGTGATTTTGTTGTTTTTTGTTTTGGGCGTGTGTGGTATGTATTGATTCTGGTTTTCGGTTCGATGTCCTCCAGGGGAATGTTAGCTTACAATGCGATGTGTGTACAAGGACATTCAATTTTACTGACAGGCATTTGTATATGAACAAAGCGAATTGGAGCGAAGCACATCAGGGAGCTCCAACAAAGACCGACAGCCACAGAAGCAGTGCCAATAGTGCAGCGGACGTAGACGACTGAATGACGATGGACGACGACGACGGCTACGACGCGACGGAACAACGAACGACCGACGACGGACGCACGGGTCGAGGATTTATTCAAGTGGAAACATATGTATATTGTTGTTTTGTGGGTGTTTGCAGCAGATATCAATGCAGTAAAGTTGACGTTTCGAGGCTCAATACTGCACCACCCCAGTCCCTGCATCATAACAGTAGCCACAATCTGTCATTCCACAGATATTGTTTGATTCGATAATTATTAATATCGACACTTCTTGTTATATTTATGTACAAAGATGTGTACGAACGAGCGTAATATTTTATGCTTGGCATGATTTTCCAATTTTGAAATAAACATTACTTGGCATAGGTTGTAGTATAACAATAATGTATATATTTTTTGACAGGACAAACGGAGGTTCATATTAATTGAATAATTGAAAGATTTGACTCTGTACTCGGATTTGGTATGGAGTGATGGTTAAATAAATTGAGCATTTTGAATAGGATTGAGATTATAACAGACAATGAATTTTTGTTTTAAGTTGAATAATAATTTTGAACATGATGGATTATTTTAGGTTAGGTAAAGGCTTATGATTAATATTTTAATAACAAGAAGGTAAAATGTGTAAATTTCGGAATTAATGAGATTAAGTCCACAGACAGATTTTAAAGATGGATACAACAACTGAAGTGTAAATAAAATGACGTTTATGCTAAATGGCGCCCAACGTTTGAGCTAGAAGGAGACTGTTCGTTGCTTGTAATGAATGACATAAGAGTTTTTATGTGAAAACATAGTGAACAAAAGCAACTTTGCCATGTTCAAAATGTATTGTATAATGATTCAAAATCTAAGCATTGTAACACACCAACATTAAAACCACACACTATGTTTACCAATGTTATGTTCTTGTGTTCTGCTAAACATAAAATAACACACACAAGTGGCAACTGTCAACCAATGCAATTTTAACATAGCTCTATACCTAATTTTGAACTTTAGTTCTTAGAGTTGACTTTCAGTATGGTGCAAGAATTTTATAAAATGCATGATTAGTAGAACTGTTAGTATTATATCAAAGTTGAGCTTCTCCAGCATCATATAAGTTTGAATACCTTTTAATAAATTCTGCTTCTTGTGGTTTTGGGTCATAAGGGCGAAGGGACAGTCGGCTTTCCACCGTCCCTTCCCACCGACGACAAGAGCACCGTCACAACATTAGTTATCAGCGGGTTTAACTGGAGAATACTCTGGTGGTTAAGTAGAATTTAAGTCCTAATGTTCCATTTTAATTGGGGTTAAAAAACAATATTTATTTCCCCAAAATCGGAAGTTTAAAAGGTGTTAACTATTTCAAAGAGAAATTATAAATGATGTGTTGAAAAAATGACATTGATGTTAAATGGCGCCCAACTCGGGAGTTATAAGAGACCGTTCGTTGCATTTGATGAATGGCAACAGAGTGTTTACATGAATAAAAAATGAATTTAAATGACTTCTTCATGTTCAATATTTAGGCTCTGCTTGGTTTAGAGCATTATGTCGTAGAAGAAATTAAGGATACTTAAAAACATACTTAAACCTAGGATGAAGATTATTCTATATACTAGTTCAGTGAGTCAAAATCAAAGCATTATGAAACATAAAACATTTAAATTGTAAACAAAATGACTTTGTCGTTAAATGGCGCCCAACGTGGGAGCTAGTACAGATTGTTTGTTGCTTACAATAAATTATATAAGACCTTTCCATTAAAGCAAAGTGAAATAATACTGCCGAAGATTCAAATTTCAGTGATTAGCAATGTAACAATAATTAATAACACATTTCAACGTTAACATCAATAATTATTTTTTTAAACAGTAAATTAAAACCGAAGCATTATTTTACAAGAAGCTTATTGAGAGAATACTTATTATTGATGGTTTAAGTGAGGATTTAAGTCGCAATTCTGCAATTAAATGAAAGTTAAACAACAATTATTTTTCTTTCAAAATCAGGGAGCTTGAAGAGTAAGCAAATTGAGCATTCTGCTAAATGGCGCCCAACGTGGGAACTATTAGATATTGTTTGTGACTAATTTTTTAACTTTTATAAAAGATTTTTAAATTAGCAACAGCAATTTGTCTCTAAATTTAGTGAGACAAAATCTAAGGATTTCTTTACAGAGGGCTAAATCGAGTCAAACCAATTTTTGTTGGTTTAACTGAAGATTAAATATTCGATACCTCATTAAAGATCTTGTAGGTTCTCTTCCAAAATCAAAGTTTTAAAATAGAAAAACCATTTACTAATTTAATTATGGGATCAACATTTTAGTAGTTAACGTGCAGTCTTCAAAAGCTGTTCTAACAAAATCTGTCGGTCAATGTCTTAGAATTATTAAACTGGGGGTTTAATCAAAGGATACACATTTGTGGTAGATGTTAGTTAAATGTTCTTATAAATGAATAAATTTCCCATTTTAATCCTTTTTTAGTTATTCTTCCAAAACCAGTAGGATCAAATCAAAGAACCTTTTAACAAAGTATTTAATCCCGGCAACAAAATACTAAAATTTCAGTGTTTGAGCTCAACTTCTTCCTGGCTTAAAAGTTTAATAGCTATGTTTTAATTATGATTTAACAGCATTTCGTCTACCGACATCAGTGAGTCAGTAATTTAAACCACTAAAATGTTAAAATACTAAACTGGAAATCTTTTTGGATACTAGTTAAGTTTTCTACCCGAAATCAGTGAATCAAACATTTTATGCGGAAATTGAAATTTCGATGGTTTAATTGCGGTTGAACCAGGTTCAAAGATTCAACGACTTTTAAAAGTTTCCAAATTCATAACTAACCAAAAGTTATTCTGTCGAAAATTTGAAGTTCAAACATAAGGACTATAATTTAAAAAAAAAAATTATTCGGTAATCCACGATTAACGCTTCAGAAATGAAAAAGTAGTTAGTCACATACTTGAACTTGGGTTGAAGAGCAATTACCCCCTTGAAATAAGAAGAATAAAATCAGTTCCTTTAAAAACTGAATCTCAATCTTCAAATGTAGTTGGATTTTTTATTACTCTACTCAAATCAGGAGGCTAAGATCTCAAGGATTGTTTTTACAACAACCCTCAAAATGTATACGCAGTTCTGCAAGTCTTACAAAGCCTTTAAGGTTTCATGTTAAATCCTAAAGTTTTACCTAAAACAGTTGATTCCTCCGTCTAAAGCTAATTACTCAAGTCTGTCTAAAGTTAATTCGACGCGACGTTTTGTCTAACTGAAAGCTGTCTGATCTTCCGAACAATTAAGTTCAAGTTCGCCTGTTTACTTCATTCTGTTTGTATATATGATAACCGTGAAGTTCAATCCTTGAGTTTATTTTCGTTTAGTTCTTTTTGCAAATTGGGTCATTACTAAGTTCTTTTGTTCCCTTGAAATTCCAAGAAATCTTTTAATTTTCTCAGAAATCTGCACGATAGACTTTTCTTTCTGTCTCTCTGATGATTTCTTTAAACAAATCAAAAAAATTCAAAACCAAGTGCTTCAATCATCATAAGACCCTTCATATCTTCTGTACTATAAAGAATGGTATAAATTGCATTGCCCATTGTTTTGTTCTCATCATCTTCATCTCAAGACATACACTCTTGAAAACTTCCGTTCTGACTAATGCCTCGGATATTTGTCCTCCAACCAAAACCGAAAACCAACTCAAAACAACAACCAGAATAGTACTGGGTACTTCAATGACAAAGTGATATCTCATATAAAATGCTCTAAAGATTATACCCTGCCTGAGACGCTTGGAGCTGCTTTGGCTACGCTAGGGCTGGGGATGTTTTGTGTTGCGTCCTCGCTTTTAATGATTAATGTGCATTTGTATACTATATATTTTTACATGTTTTGTGCGATGAGGCGGCGGCGGCGTATATTTTTTTTGCAAAACAAAACATTCATTCAAAATTAAACGTCCGTTGTTAAGTTGCCCGTATGTAAGTCTTTCGTCCGTCGTTCGTTTGTCATCCGTCGTCCGTCGGTTGTCATCTTGGCTGTCGGCGGTATTTTTCTTAGTTTTATTTATGCATGCAAAGTTTTTCTTTTTTTTTGTCCGTAAGTCATACATATTGTGTGTAGGGTGTATGTTTGTGTGTTTTGTTGCTTGATAACAAAAACAAACCAAAACCGATTATAACTTTTGCTTCACATTTCCTGCTTAATTCAATCATCACATTAAAACAAAAAACAAACTCACAGCTTAATCTTGACGCATAAAACAAATGAATCACTTTTTAGAGATAACTACGCCAGAGAATACTTATATGAGTCCTTCAGCTCAAAACCGCGTTATGAATCCTCAACACCAACACAACCCCTATGAAAAAAGATATGTACATAAGTGGAAAGTAAATTGTGTCAAACCAAGCCGCCTCGACTTTCTTTGTTCATCTTGGATGTGGTTTTGGCTTTGGTTCTTCAGATTATTATTTTTTGTTTGTTTGTTTTTTGAAAAACGACTTAAAACTTTAATCTCACTAACGCATAAGAACTAAATTAAGTTCCATTAATTTTGTTTAATACTTCGTGTCATCATCATCAATCGCGCAAAAGCTACCATATTGCTCTAGATTATATGTCTCTTAATATGAGTAGAGGAATATCTTTTATCATACATAAAACATACACAACACAAACAACAACGATATATCTATGCCACAAAAGTATCTGATTCTGAATTCTGCGTGCTGCAGAAAGACTCAGATACTCGTTCATATACACATATCAAGCGAGATCCATGTCATTGAAACGATGTGTTTTCTGTTTTTGTTTTTTTGAAGAAGGGATTGGGAAAGGCTCTAGGACATATGGCTGGAAATATGTCCCCAACCACCTCCATACTCGTCGTGCTTATAGTCGTCGTAGTCGTCCTCATCTCGCGCCGTGCCAAAACGGCACACGGTACAGTGGTTCAAATTGTATGAAGAGCACGATTTGTATGACATTTTCAAAATTCCGCCCCTTAAACCCACACAAGGACTTTCTTCTGTCAAAGTGAATACAAATAAGGGATATGTTCTTTGAAAAAGTTGTAAGGAAAGTTATTTCATAAATTTCATCAGAACACATTTTCTATCTACGCCTACTTTTGGGGGCGTTTTTTTTACAAAAAGAAAAAGTTTTTCTTTCTTAGAAAACGATACAAGTTTCTTTAAAAAAAAAAAAAAAAAACAAACAATAAAATAACAATGCAAAATATTAACAAAGCACACTCTTAAGATGTTTTCGACAAGAAGCTTATTTATTAAATTTTCCAACTTCATAGTCGCTATAAATGATAAGTTTGTAATGTTAAAAAAGTTGTAGACGACGTAATTTTTGGTCCACTTTTGAAGGCGTTTCTTATGAACAAAATTAATATCTGAATGATTTTGTAAGAACATTTTTTTTTGACAGGAGGAGATCTTCAAAAGAAACTTAGCAGTATTTGACACCAAGTAGTGTGGGACTCTTAACCACTAAAACCACCTCTTCATCAGGACCAATCTTGAAGGATCGACTTCAGATTTTTCTTTCTTAACTTTGTACAATCACTTTGGGGGAAGTTAAAACTTTTAATACTTTCCCATGTTGTTTTAGACCTTAAGATCATGAGGCTTGGTTCTTCTTAATCTCCGAGACGTCTCTTCAAGACGGTCTCCATTTCAGAATTAGTATGACTTTGGAGTCTCTGGTTGTGCGATACAGCGTATTTTTTAACAACTTCTGTAACCATTTCTATTTGTAAGTCACGATGTAGATCGGTATTTCTTATGTACCAAGGTGCACTAACTATTCCACAAAGGACTTTGTTTTGGAATTTTTGGATGATTTCAATATTTGTTTTCTTTGTACAGCCCCATAATTTGATTCCATAGGTCCAAACAGGCCTTAGTACTTAATTATAAAGCATTATTTTGTTTTGGATTGATAAATCAGAGTTGTTACCAAGTAACCTGTACATTTTTCTATATTTCAAGTTCAGTTCTTCTCTTTTCTTTTGTATGTGCTCTTTCCACTTAAGCTTTGCATCCAAAGTCATTCCAAGGTATTTGGCCGTATTGGCGTAAGGTACAGCTTGATTATTAATGAATATTGGATATTGTTTATCTTTTTGTTTGTAAAGTTTATTTGTTTCATTGAGTATGATACGCCATTTTTCGGTCCAAGCTCTCACTGTGTCGACGGCATTTTGTAGTTTTACTGCTGCCTTAGAGACACATTCGTCAGGTTCCAAAATTGCGGTATCATCTGCAAATATAGCCATTATGGTGTGATTACCAACTGGAATATCCCCTGTGTATAGTTAATACAGAGTAGGACCTAGGGCACTTCCTTGTGGTACACCGGCTTCTAATTTCTTCAATTCCGAGTATTCTTGATCGTACCTTACTCTTAACAATCGGTCTGAGATCTACGATTTTAATGTTTCAAAGTACTGCCTGGGAAGATCCCTTTGCAGTTTGTACAAAGTCCCTCATTCCAAACCTTGTCAAAAGCTTGAGCAACATTTAAGAAAATAGCTGAAAATACTTGTTTTCCTTCTAATGCTTTTTCTATTACATCCGATATTCCATGAATTTGGTCGATCGTGGAATGTTTATTTCTAAAGACAAACTGATGGTTTGGGATTAACCTTCTTTCTTCAGAAGCAGGTTTTCAAAAACTTTTGCCATAATTGGTATAAGCGATATTGGTCTGTAAGCTGTCACTTCTGTAATTTTTTTCAGCAATTTTCCAATAGTGCGGGACATACCGGTGCTTAAGGCATGCATTTATTATATATTGGAGTTTTATAAAGGCTATCAATGGCATTTCTTTTAAAGCCTGAGCAGTAATTAGATCGTAACCTGGTGATTTTTTATTTGATAGTTGATGTAAAGACATACTTTTTATTTCTTTAAGTCTTACAATTAGTATTTCACTTTCATCTACCTTATCAACAAGCTGTAAGCTATTTTCAGCCACGTTTGATGAGTATGGCTTAAAAACATTCGCAAGATGTTCAGCGAAAAGGTTTCGGGTTATCGATCCATTTCTCATCTTGAGATTGTAAGAAAATAATACAAATTTCTTTAAAAACCATGCACAGGAAAATGACACTGCGAACAAATTACCCACGCCCTCTTATGAGGGCACTTTTGACAAAAATCTCATTTATTATTAAATAGAAAAAATAAACAACAGAATTTGGAAGAAATTTTATTTTTTTTATAAGCAGCCCAACAAAATTTTTTGCCACACCCACTTTTGGCATAATTTTCTTTTAATTAATAATTACAATACAATTTATAATAGAATACAAATTTACAAAACAATCATTGATCTAAATTTTCGTTGTCTGTTTCTTTTGGTTTTGTTCTTAGAGCTTGAACTTTAAGTTGGTAACACTATTTTCAATGGCGGCCATTTTGACAGCTGTCAAGTGATTTGTTTTTAGTTTGATTTAACGTTTCAACATAAAAGACGCTTCCAAATTAAGCAAATTTATTTTGAGAAACATGGTTTTGTTCGAAATACGTACTGCGTCCATTTTACGGTCAATAAACAAAAATGACGTATTTGGAGTGATGATGATGATACATGAAGTAGTAGTGTATGTTGAAATGCTATCATATGCACAGAAATTGTATTGCAATACCAATAGTATGATGGTTGGACTGTCATGCCAGAGGTCTTGGGTTCGATAACTGCCTGTGCCATCTAAAGTTTTTTTCACGGGTACTACCTCTGGCGAGGAATTGAAAAATTCTCCAAAAGTAATTCTTGGCATGAAAAGTGCTTTCTCGAATTTTCCGTTCTGATTCGCCTTAAAAAAAAACTGTAGGTCCCAGCAATCCCTGACAACAGTACTTGCAGCCAGGAATGGTTGAGAGTTGTAATCCACTAGGCCCTAGTTCTCAACGGTCTGTTGCGCCACTTAATTTATTTTTATTTTACACACAAATTGATTGTTTGGTGTGCCTTATGGTAGAGTAATCGGTCCGAACTTTTTAAAAAAAGATGCTGGCTGAAACGTTACAGTAAATTGTGACCGTTACAGAGCCAAACTTTACTTTTAATTTTTCGTCCAATAGTTAAACAACCATGATGTGCAAGTGCTGTGGTTTCAACAAGACGGCCACTGCGCAACATATGAAGCACGTGCCACATAAGGTTTTTGAAGGAAACTTTTGGTAACCACATACTTTTACGTGACGGAATACGGACCCAGGAATTGGAATTGGCCTCCAAGACCGTGTGATTCAACGCTGTTCCGGTTGATAATTTTCTGTGGAGCATTTGAAACAGATTGTTTACGCCGATAAGTTTGAAACTATTGAACACTTGGAGGACAAAAATTGGGTGTGCTATTACCATTGTCGATATACGGCCACTAATGTTGAAAAAGTAATACAAAATTGGAACTCCAGATTGAGGTTTCGTAAATTTCATGTCACAAGTCATCTTTTTTGTTATTGCACTTCAAAGTTCTATAGGTACTTCCAAAGAACTAAAATGTCAAAAATCTAATTATTTAAAAGTCGATAAAAATATTTTTGCCCACCCCTGAACCACTGTGCTCGCGTCGCGCCACATCGGGACTTATATCCTCCTCGTATGGAGTATGGAAGCGAGGATGATACATGTGGGAGTCTGTGACAGAAGCGTTTTTTTTTTCATTTATGTATTTCGTACCGTTTGCCTTGGATTTTTTTGCAGTTTTTTATTTGTGTGTTCGAAACATCTTCTCCTCATGCGGAAAGTTTTCACATTTTAATTTGAATACCCTCCTTTTCGTTGACAAACACAAAGCGTGTCGCCAAGCTGACTGTGCCTCAGCTCAACACAATGGCAAGACAGTTTAATACTTTTTTTTCCAAACCTACTACACATCTCTCATGCGAGGTTGAGGGTTGGTTTATTGTAGATATACGGGCTAGAAAAAAAGAGGTCTCGGGTCTAAAAGGGGGTTGCAAAAGTTTAGTTATGGATATTTCCGGTTAAGGCTAAGATCTACGAACTGAATATGATGTTGAATGAGAAAAAAAAGTTCTAAAAAAAGGAAGAACAAAAACAGAATGACAATTTTGTGTAAATAGGCTCAGGTTTTGAGGCAACAGGGGAATTGCTATTGCTTGCTTTTGCTATACTGGATGTTATGCTTTTTCTACTGCTACTCTGCTACTGTTCTTCTCTACACTGTTGATTTTATTTCTTTCATTTGAAATATCCATTGGAGTGTGAAGGTGTTAAGGTGTTTGTTCGTCATTTGTTTTTCTTTTTTTTTCTTTCTATTTATTTACCTACAAGCCAAAGAGGGGAGAGAGGGTACTAGAAGAGAAATATAACTTTAACCATTATAAGACTTGGAAAGTGGGAAATAAGCGACTTAATGTGCTGTTTGGGCCCCTTTTTCTTTTTGCAGATATGCAGATATAGGAGGAGGTAGGATATCTCTTTTGTCTTTTTTTTTTTTTTTTTTGAAAAAAGAACAACTTCAAAAACAAAGTTTATTTTTTTCCTTATTCAACGATTATAAAAGGTTGCCTGACAAAATGACAAAAAAGGTTAAAGTATGATTTATGTGAAGTTTATGAAAGAAAATTGCAAAGCTATTGAAAATTTTATAACCTTAAGTAGGTTGGTAAGATGGAAAATGGAAAAAGAAGGTAAAAATGTACAATAATGAAAATTCTTCATCACTCTTTCCAACACCTTTTATCATAAACCGTGACACTTTTGAAATATTAGATATACAAACAAAAAATAAAACAAAAATAAAACGTGATGCTAAGGAGTTTCAAATGTAGAAATAATTTTGTTGAATTATTTAATTTTTTGTTTTATTTTTGTAAATAGGAAGATAGACACGAGTTTTCAAAATTAATGATGTTTTTGGAATATTTTAGGTTAAATTTTATTTTAAAAAGTCGGATAATTTTTTGAAGGTAAACTGTCACGTGGCATTTCAAGAGTTTGTTGAACTTGAAAATATAGATTTATTTTTAGGAAGCAAGTCTTGAATATTTTGTTAAGCTCTTATTGCTCTTAAACTTGAATAAAACAAAATGTTTTTGTGTTGTCATTGACTTCTTGTCTTTTTAGACCAATGTTTTTGGAATGTAAGAACTTTCAAATGTTCAACCTTGGTTTTTCTGGTTGAAATGGATCCAGTTTTCGAGCATTAGGCTAAGTTTGGCATTGCGGTTAAAATGTTTGTCTTATTCGCAAAGATATATGACTTCGAAAAATCGGGAAGTGTTTAAGACATTCCCTTTTAATTGTTTAAATTTCATGTTAGCAGTGTGGCATCTAGCTTCGCTGTCATGTGTCATCAAGTCATTAATAACCATGTCATCCAGTGAAGCCCAATGTCATAAAAAAGAGTTTAGTTAAAGAGCAATTTGCATTAAACTACTACCCGTCTCACCCCCCAAATAAAATATCAGCCATAATGTCCACAGTTTTAGATATGCTCATCAGTTAAGCCTTGAGCCCGATTTCGCATATAATGCCAAGTAAAGACATTCTTTCATAAGCCGCACTTCACGAATGTGAAATGATTTTCTGAACTCGGAATCTTGATTTTTTAATTACTCGCACCAAACTATGTTCAACAGGGCAAGGGTATTCAAAACCTTCTTGAGTGCGCATATAATATAAGAAATTGCCTATAAAAATGTTAAATAACGCTTTTAGGAGGAGTAATAAAACCAGAGTAGAGAACGCAGCACCTGGAGCGAGTCGACTAAGGTGATAACAACACAAGACATTAATAAAAGACAGAAGGACAGAAGAGAAAAGACAACAGACAGAAACAACAACACAGGGTAGGTTTCGAAACGGTCCCTTAACTGTCTACTAACCACGCTGACTGATGCTTGATTTCGGTGATCGATGGGAACCGAAGCTTTATCAGTGACTAAGCCGTTGAAGCATACAAATCTATCGGACAGATTTTTATAAAATTTGAATTTTCCATTTTGAACGCAATTGTTTATCCTTTAAGGTTGAAGACAGACTGAAAGAATTTCAGAATCGCCGGACCCACTTTTTTCGACTTCTCTACTACAAATTTTCCCTTATGTCGCAAGTAAAAAAGTCATCAACCTATAGCGCTCCCTGTTTATGTTAATACCGTTGGCCTGAGGAACGCGTTCTCAAAGAAATATAGATCGACTTGCTGCTTTTCGCAGCGTTACTCAAACGCTTTATTTAAGAATAAATTTATTTAGCATTAAAAAGGTTGTAGTAAGTCAACTTTAAAAGATATACACAAGCAGTCTCAGGATTTTTTTTAAACAAAACAAAGTCAAACATTTCAGTCAGTGCATGTATTGAAATCTCTCAAAAATTAAAAAAGCACCGATTTTGGAACATCTTTTACTGTTGCTTCGATCGTGGTAGTCTTATCGTAATTTTAAACAGCTTATAATTTTCCTCAATAATTGGCATATTTAAGACTGAAGGACTTTTTCAAACGAAACAACAGTTTCTCAAAATAATCGCGTTCAAACAAACAAACAAACAAACAAACAAACAAACAAGCAAACAAACTCTTTAACTTTATAATATCAGTACAGAGTACGTCTCTAGCCCAAAATCCACACGAAATATTGACATTTTATGATGCATTAGACGAATGTTGATTGGCATTGTCCACAAATTCGTTAATTTTGTTTGCTGAATTACGAAAAAATATCAGAAAATGCGTGTAATTTGCTGAAGTTGATTTCTTGATAAAATTTACAAGACACTTTAAAAAACACATCGATACCCTGTTCTCATGGATCAATTGTGTAATACCAAGTCGCGATGCAGAATTCGCGAAGTTTTGGTTTGCGAAAACCCAAATTCTTCTGAGCGATGTAAATTCGACTGACTTGAATTCTCCTCTGAAGCCTTGAATTTCGTCGATTTGCTGATTTAAGATATTAATTTACTGAACCAGTGAATTTAAATTTATTCACATTAACTAACCCTTTAATAAGTTATAGCAAACGTAAAATGCTCGAATAGTAAACGAATTTCAATTTTTTCACTGCACGGTTTGTTGAACGAGTCTCGGTCACCGTCAGTGGTGATTTTGAAAAAGAGAAACTGATTGAGTGACATTTAATTTGACAGATGTAGCTTCCATCAACTGTCAAACTTCGAAATCTCTTTTTAGAGAACCTTTTTATACCTTTATAATGCGTTAAATATTGATGTTTTTTGTTACGATTACAGTTCCAGTTTTTGGTTCCTTCATGCTTCATTTGCTACTTTATTTAAATTTAAATTTCAATAGAGATTCCCACCCCTAAACATCATCATCATTAAAACAGAATCCCAAAATTTATGTAAATCCCCATCTGTTCAACAAAAAAAAAGAACCATACAAATCCCCAGAAAAAAAGTCAATTTTTTGTTTTGGAAAAGAATTTCGTTGATATAAATCATTTCGTCATGTTCTTCCATTAACTTTTTTTGTTGTTGCTGTTTTGTTTTTTGTAGGCCATACCACTTCAAAAATCATCTTAAGTTCAACTACCTCATTCTCATGCTACTTTAAAAAACCATAAAACAAATCATCCCCCCATGACCTTTGTCATTGTTTTTAAGTTCATTTACTTGTTTCAAAAAACTCTTAAAAATTCAACCAACAAAAAAAAGGAAATGAAAATGAACCAAAGTAACAAAAAGAGAAAAACAGTATAGCCCTAATTACAATAACACCACGTGGCACTTTAAACACTGTCAACAAACAAAAACAACAACAATAAAACTCACAGCCCAAAAAAAAAAAGACGAAACCATAAAATCTCAAATCTTTAACGCGCCCGCCATCCACCCTCTCCTCAAATATGTATGAACCGGGAATAAAATACAAAAATAAGAAGAACAAAAATTAGGGAAAGAATAAATATACCCCAGTTTCTTCCTCATCTGCCGGCCCTGGGTCTGGGTCTTGGTATCGCTTGACTTCAAAAATCGTTTATTCTTGTTTAAAAATAACAAAAACCAAAAAATACGAACCTTTTTTTTTGGTTTGACTTTTTTTGGTTGCTCGCTCAATTTTTGTGCGGTATGACCCCCGCCATAATTGCGTTATCGATTTTATAAGTCACCCCTCCGCGTGTCGGACGGAGGGCTGTGGGTCGAGTCGTTTGGTTGTTTTTTTTTCGGGCCTTAGTGTTTGGGAAGTTAAATGGCTTACCCATGTAAGCCATCACTCAAAATCACAACTTTAGACACACATAAATATTTTACAAGTCAGACTCTTACGAGGCCATTTCAGCCTAGGAAGCTCTTCCTGATGAAGGTTTTGTAGCCATCAGGACAATCACAACGCGAACTCTTACCAAAGGCATAGGTATACACTTAAGACTCAGCTGATGTGCTCTATCTACGAGTATAGGAAGACGAATTCATTGCTCACTTTCCTGATTTTATTCGCAATCAACCCTCTCGTGTTGAAAAGTTACAACTCACGACAAAGATGTCAGTGCCAAGGGTTGAACAAAAATTACTTGAAATTGCATTGCTTTTTACTCTGACTACTTGCCTACTCTGCTCCGTGTTCAACCCCCTTAAAAGGCTCTACACAAGTTCTGCAATTTACTTGATTTCGTCGACGACTACGACGATGACTACATTCTTGTGTGTTCTTTCTTTCCTTCTTCTTCATTTTTTTTTTGTTGTTTTCGTTTTGTTATTTGCGAGAATTCGTTCTTCAGAAATCAGTTTCAGGCAGTTGCAATTATTCTGAGGGACTCTCACAATGTAATTTGGAAAACGAAGGCTGAAAGTGACTTCTCGTATAAACTGAAGGCAAGCAATACAAACAAAATCAATAAATAGTCCAAGGCTTGTATAATCCCAAAAACTCAAGCAATTTTTAGTATAACCTCAAATTTTGTCTTTGTCTTTGAGCAAAAAAAAAGAAAGTTGATTGCATTCAATTCAGGTACGTACCTATAGGACTTAGGTATACAATTTGTTTGGTTTTTGCCTTATTGGAATAAGATTCTTAAGTTTACTCAATTTGAGCTTAGGTCCTTAGTAGGGTGCCATTCAAAGGAATGCACCAATTATGCTTTACAGGAATTTGTGTTAGATAGAAGTAGAAGTAGATTGTGAAATATGAGATTTGTGTGTTTGAAGATAAATTGGGGAGTAGAGTTTTTATTTTTCAAAGAAATCTTACCACCCTCGTCTGATTTATAACTGGAAACTATTTGAATATCTTTAATATCAACCATAACCTTGAAGAATTTCACACAGTTAAAAGAATTTTTACGATACTGAAATTGGAATGTAATGGACTCATGTTGGGCGCCATACAAATATTTATAAGAGACTTTTACCAAATTTGGAAACCTTTACTTATATTTTGTCTTATATATGGAAATAAGTTATTTTGTTTTAAAGCAACTTTTCCCTCTAACCTAAGAAATCAAATATTTGTAAGACTCGCATTGGGCGCCATATAAATAAAACATGATTTTATTCATATTCGACGGTAAGAACGGTGTACAAAAAATAAAAAGAACATAATAAATAGTATTATAGGAATAAAAATAATTTGAATGCACTAAAATAAAAGGAATAATACAATACAATAAAAGGAATACAAAATTTCTAGGACTTGCATTGGGCGCCATATAAGCAATACATGCTTTTATTCCCATTTGATGCTAAGTTCAACAACCTAACATAATATCTTTTTTACATTGGAATAAAAGAAGTTTGTTTTAATGCTATTTTACGTAATTAACCTTAGAGCTAAATATTTACGTGACTCGCGCTATATAAGCAAATATTAATAAACTTTTAAAAAAAATAAACAACTATACATATGGTGATTATGAGTTAATAGTGATGTTATTTCCACTTAAAACCCTAAAAGCAACATAATTATTGGACTCACATTGGGCGCCATACGAACAATAATGTGGACTTGTAATGAGGTGAACAATTACACTTAATATGTTTTAATTTGCATATGAACAAAAGAGGTATTGTCAATTTTGCCCTTCCATCTTAAGAACAAAAAAAAAATATTTAAAATGCTCGCATTGAGCGCCATACAAGAAAAAATCTAATAAAAACTACATATTATTAAAAGTCAACAAATTTATAAATTATAAAACCATTCTTCAAACCGGAATAAGTCTATTTTTTCGTAAGGACAAAATATGTGTTACATTCACGTTGGGCGCCAGTTGAACAATAATGAAGACTTGTTACAAAAGTTGAATAATTTTTTTTTTTGTAATAAGCGCACACTCAAAGGGATATACTACTCTTTTTATGTACACACAGTGTGAGCACTAGGAAAGGGAGAGATGGGTTGAAAGCAGATGTCGGTGAACATTGGTTTTGAATTCCTGAATATTGCAATAACTGGGAAAGACAGAGTGTGGCAAGGCATTCTACATTCGCATAGTAAGGCTAAAGAAGAAATCTCTGTACTTGACAGTACGACCAAAGTTAGGCTCGAGGGTATATTGATGAGCATTCCTAGACACGCGAGTATTACTGTTGAACTGTTTAAGGGGAGGAATGCAGCTGGCTATTTTTCTAGAGCATAATCCATTAAAATAACGGTAAAAGAACGTGAGACAAGAAACATTTCGACGATGTTCAAGTGACGTAAATGGTCTTATGATAGTAATATCACCAATCAATCTAAATGCTCTACGTTCAATACTATCCAAGAGGCTTACTTGCAGGAGCACCAGCCCAGGTATGGGAGTTATACTAAAGCCTTGGATATATATAAGTCTTGTAAATAACAGCCTGATCAGAGGGGGAGAAAAACTTCTTGCATCACCTTAGAAAACCCAAACCTTTCCGGCATTTTTGGCAACATCACGTATGTGATCGTTCCACAAAAGATGGTTGGTGATACACATACCGAGAATATCGAGATATTCAGTCTACTCGATGCAAGTGCCATTTATGGATAATGGCAAAGGGGGGTATATTTAGCTTTAATGATACAAGACAGCATTGGGTTTTCGAAGCATTAAATTCCACGTGCTTTCTTATTCCCCATTGTGCAATGCTGTTTAAGTCGGAATTTATTGAGGTTATCATATTTCGTCCTTGCAGTTCCACATCCGAAGAAAAGGGATGTGAATCTTAAAACGAATATAAAAATCTAAGAGTACTATCGTCAGCGAAACAATGTATTGGATTAGATGTTGCAAAGAAGAGATCATTAATAAAAATGAGAAAGAGTGTTGGAGATAGAACAAAGCCCTGGGGCACACCAGCATTAATTTTCTGGTTTTCAGACTTTAATCCATCCAATACCACTTGTATTGAACGATTGAAAAATAATTACTAATCCAATGAAGGAGGGATTCATGAAAACCAAAAGCACGCATTTTCGATAAGAGAGCCTGATGCCAAACCCTATCAAATGCTTTTGAAATATCAAGTGCAATAATCTTACTTTCTCCAAAACGATGTAAAGATTTGCTCCACTGTTCGGTGAGATGAACCATGAGATAACCAGTGGACCTATTGCTACGAAAGTCGTATTGTCGGTTATTAAGAAGCTTTCGATCTTCGATATATTTCTTGAGCTCATAATTAATCAGCGTTTCCAAGACCTTGGAAAGAAGGGTCGGTAATAAAACGGTGAGGAAGAATCGCCTTTCTTATAAATAGGCTAGACAAATGCAGTTTTCCATCCGCTCGGAACGAGACCTGACTAGTAAAACAGATGACAAAGCTTACTCAGTGGTTTTGCTGGCGATGAAGAACAGCTCTTCAAAACAATAGCGGGGATACCATCCGGACCAGCAGATTTTTGCATGTTAAGATCTTTTAGGACCCTAGCTACAGTACGAGTGCGAAAAAAGATTTGCCCCATAGAATCGTTAACTCGCTCAAGTACAGGCGGAGTCATAACACTCACTTGCACAGATATGACATATAGTTTTGCAAGTTCGTATTTTAAAGTCGTTCTTAGGAAGTTTAAGTATTTGATTTACGTTCTATTTTGTTGTTGTAAATTTCTTCCCAACATCATTTCACCCAAAATCGCAGGTGGTGGATCTTCATCTTACTAATTCCTTCATGTGCCTTCCTATCAATTTTCACAACCTATGAATCGTACATTTTATTGTAAGCCATCAGAAAACAATAGATGAACTTTTAACAATTTACACCAAAACCCCCACATTGGGCGCCATTTAAAATAATGAAAAAAGTTAAAATTTATTTATCCTCCAATGCCACTATTTTCTTTATTTGGGTTAACAGTTCTGTATAAAGTAAAAACAGGCTAGAAAATATTTATTATATTTAACTTTCAATAGTCGGTGGCGGCGTTTTAGTTTTACCAAAATAACAAAAAAGCAACAAACAAAATGATTATTGTATCCTCCTATGTTATTCATTCCCTCTGTTGGCAATTTGTTTCCTTATTGATATCCGTATACGTACATACAAATTTATTTGTGTGTCTTGGATAAGATTTTTTAACCAACCCCAAATAAAACAGAGAAACAGTTACAGACAAAAAAAATAAAAATAACCCAGTCCGGCAATGTATTTACAGCTGGAAAAAAAAACACCCCAAGGCATCACAGTAACAGAGTAGGCAGTAGGTATACCACCTCCGTCAGACCGTCAACAATGACGACGACGACAACGACGAGCGACAGAATACCAAATGAAAGCGAACCCTTGTGTGTATATTTTATAGTAAAGCAAAATATAAATATTTATGTTTCCTACTCGTCTTTGCATCACATATGTAGGTACATAGATACCGTTGTATATGATACTCTATGTATGTCCTTAAAGGAAAAAGTAAAGAAAAACATCCCACTCTCTGTTTCCTTCCATCATCCATCCGTTCGTTCGTTGTCTCGTATTTTATTATTACTTTTTTTTCTTCATACTTTTTCGACATAAACATATATGAAATGCATATATATATTTTCCTTGCAATTTTCAGATACTTGAATAAGAGAGGACATGTCGTCCTTTCCCCATACCCTATTCCACTTTCCACAGTTACATCCAGCTCTCTCTCTAGTAACATCAGATGCATCCAGCCCAGACTGTGTATAGTCATTTAATGGATGTTTTGTCGTCATCTTGTCTACAGTGGAGGCCAGAAGTATAAGAACCCTATCATGGATGTCAAGATGGTGCACTTCTCCCGCTTCGATTCCGCTTTCTATGGTGCGACAAACAATAAAATATATACCATCGAGCTACTTATGTAGTAACGGGTGTTTTTTTGTTGTAGAGAAATGCAACTTTAAGTTGGCAAAACAACTTTAACTGATTGCTTTTTTGACAGCTGTCAAGTGATTTTACTTTAGTTTTATTTGACATTTCAACAAGCATTCGAACTTTAAGTTAGAAACACAATTTTGACTGGTGGCTATTCTAACACCTGTCAAGTGCTTTTATTTTCGTTTTATTTGACATTTCAACATGCATTAAAATGACGACTGAAAAACACTTTAAGTTAGAAACACAATTTTAAGTGTATGCAATTTTGACAGCTATCAAGTGATTTATTTTAAGTTGTATGTGACATTTCAACTTGCATTGAAATGACAACTGAATCACGCCTGCAAAATGTTGCAAATAATGTTGATAATCATCGTTCTGTCAAAATGATACTGTACCGAAACGATTGATCACTTGGAGAACAACATTCACCCCGTTATTGGGGATATACGGCCACAAATATTAGAAATATCGATGAAATTTCGATTTCCAGGTAAAGGTTATATGTCAGAAATCCTATTTTCAAACAGAGTAAATTTAATTTCAATTAAGAAGAAATCACCTTTTTTCATTCCATTTCATAGTTCTTTACCTCTTAAAAGACACCCTTTTTATAAACCCAATTATGTAATGAGCCATCGATTCGAGATGCAAGACAAACGTTGACGAACGAGACCTATAATACGTTATTTTGCTGTCCTGTCTTCACCTCAATTCAAATCAAACGAGACACTCGACAGCCTGGCAGATATATAAATTCAACTCTTGGATGGATGGGTTTTTGTTATCTTTCGAGTAGGTTAGGTACGAAAGTATCTATCTATCTATCTATCTTTTAGTTTGGTTTGTCTGCCTTTATCGAAGCTTGAACTAATAACGCATTCAGTGCAAACAGGTTCAGCGCCAGCACCACCGTTCAACGTCACCATTGCCATCGCCATCGCCTTCAGCATCAGCATCACCAACAACAGACTGACAACGACGACGACGACAACAACGACAAGAATGACAACGACCGGTCCAAGACTTTTACTCTCATTATATGTCCTTTTATAGTAATGTTTCACTTGGACTTGTCAGAGGATTAGATAATTGTGTGTTGAATGCAGCTAGATACATAAATAGATAGTTTCTGATGTTAGATAGATGGATGTAGGAAAAGATGGATTGGATTGAATTGAATTTCTTTTGACTTATGGAAAGTGCCATAGAATAGCTATTCAGCCATTCAGCTATTCAGCTAACCACTATTTCCAGTCAGTTTGAAATAGAAACAGAAATAAATAGAAATAGCTTGGCAAATGAAAATCCGGAAAAAGTGATTGAAATGAGGAATTTATCAAACACCTTATACACCTTTAGGTGTACAATCCTTGTGACTTGTGTCATTCATTAGATGTTCATGAAATGTGATAGATTCTTCTGTTTAATATTTGATAAACGGGAAGCTATTATAGTTTGAAGATAAAAAGAGAGGTAGAGCATGATATGAAATGCTTTTATGCTTGCAGTTCAATTGAAAAATCATTCTTCATCAAGTCCTTTGATTTCTCAAAAATTGTTGTTTGTTCATTCATAAAGAGCATGGAACAGAATTCTGGTTCATTCTTCTATAGTTTCTTCAATATTTTATACTACTCGATCCTTTCCTATATTTTGACAATAAAATCTCTTGAGGGGGTAAGTTTTTTTTTCCTTTTAATTTTTTGAATGTAGGAGTTGGAATATGTATTTTCAATTTTACCTTTAGGTATCCTTTCAAATATCCTAGTTTGTGAGGTAATTTTCGTTCAATTTCAAAATAGCCTAGGTATGTATGTACTCTAAGGTAGATATGGTATGAAAAAATTCTATGATTGCATTTGAAAATAGAACCAGGATTGTGCTTGTGGCACTTTTGCTGGATTTTATTTATGATGGTTAAAGGTTATATAGTTCCATGACAAGGATGATGATGACGATGTACATTATATAGCAAGTTATTGATTTGTGTTATAGAGACTTGGGGTGCGGTTTTTTGATGAGAAAATGTCATTCAATTTTATTCTGGGAAAATTGGAATAAGGTGTTCTTTTAAGTAGATATGTGGTAGACAACTTTTGAGTATTCAAATTCAACAGAATGGGATATAAATATTTCTGGGAGGCTTTTGTGTTTCAAATTATTTTTCTCAGAATTTCTTCTTATTTTAAATGCTTTTGGTTGATGTAATTAATGAATTGAAAAGAGAATAATTCTCGATGTTCAATAATCTGTCTTACAACAAGAGTCCACTTTCATATGAAGTGGAAACATAATTCCAATAAAATGTTGAAATACTTTTAAAATTGGACGAATGTGTTCTTTTAATTAGATATGTGGCAGAAAACTTTTGAATTTTCAACAGAATGAGATATAAATATTTCTTTAAGGCTTTTTTGTTCGAAAATGTAAGAATTCTCAGAGTTCCTCCTTATTTTTGCTAACTCTGGTTGAGGTAATTAATGAATCGAGAAGAGAATAATACCTTAGGCTCAATAATCTGTCATAAAACAATAGTTAATTATGGTTCACTTTTATAAAAAGTGAAAAATATCTATTGTAAATATCAATCCAATAAAATATTAAAACATTTTTAGTTAAAATGTTAAAAGGAAACGAAATATCTATCAGAAACATGTTTTTGAAAAACATTAGAAATGGCGCCCAACGTGAGTCTAGACTCCTTACAACGCATCTACAATGGTTTTTTAAAGGGATTTCATTTGTCTTGCATTCTTCACTTAGCTGTACCAGAAGATTAGGATATTACGAAGGAGATTAGAAGTTGTTTTGTATAACAATAAAAAGAGAAGGTGACAAAATCGAACCTTGAGGCACATCGCCATTTTTAATTTTCGTCAGCGATATCTAAGGAACTAGCAAAGATGTTGATAAGAAATTAATGTTTTTTTTTTTTTTAACGGATATTAACATCAAAATATGGAGGGAGGACTTTTTAAAGAAAAATCTAGGGGGCTTAAGATTGGTCAAATATTTCACGAATCATTAATGCTTTCGACTTGAATTAAATTTTGTATTTACCGTGTAACATCATACGAAATAAAATAATGAACACAAAATTGTATAACTTAAAAAAAAGTTCAATGCTTCGAAAAATGACGTTTAAAATGTGTTTAGAAAAATGGAATTGAAAGTTTTCTTTTTCAAAAAATAAAAACTTTGAAGTCAGTTTTGCTTAAAATTTGTAAAAATTGATGTTGGACTCGAATATTTTAAAAACAAATGAAGATCTTGGCTCCAAGGTTTTTGCATTTGACGCTTTTTATTTTTGTAGAGAGAAAAAAAAACAAACCATTGATAAAAGTTTATTTTCGACTCCTATGTCTTGAGAATAAAAATACCGCTTTCAACTTTCGGTATAGTAAAAAGAATCAAGTGGCGGGTTAAACAAAATGAAATAATGTAATACATCAATAGTTTTATGTCCCGAATATCTCAGCATACCTGTGGTTTTATGGTGCATGTGTAGGAATTTAATGACAATGGTCTTAAATTCAAGGTTATAGCCTCTTGGGAGAAACTCACAAATCCTTCAAGAGTAATTCTTGTCATTAACACTGCTTTCTCAAATCAGCAGGTCGGTAAATCCTGCAGGTTACCTCCATCCCTAAAATAACACACACACAGGAATGGTTGAAAATTCAAAGCCTAAGTTCTCTACGGGTTGTTGCGACACCTAATTTAATTTTAATAAAAAGATTAGGACACAAAATGGAACCTTGAGGTACATCACTTTTCATAACTTTCCATTATAAGTTATTGTAAATGATCCGAATTATCAAATTTGTCAACATTTCAAGGGCCCCTAAAATTATATCCATGGTATTTAGATGAGATACGTAAGCTAGGTTTATCAAGGATATCAATGTCGTTCGCAATCCCACCTTTTATTCAATATTACATAATTGAATTACTAAATAGTTTTAGCAAAATTCTTTAAAATGTACGTAAGCAAAATAAAACCAGAGAAAAACATTTTTTTCGTATCTATGATTTTGTGCAAAAAATCAACTTTAGTTAGGTGATTCTTTAATACAAATATTTTGACTAAAATTGCTTTTAACTTTCATCGAAATTTCAGGATGTTTTCATCAATTTCATCGAAACTTCATGAACAAAAAAAAAAAACAATTATTTTAGTTTCAATCATTTTTATCCCCCCTTCAAATATTGGAATTTTATAAATCATAGCCGATTTATTTTCATACCTATTCGTATATTAAATCAAATAACATAACTCAAGCTTCTGTGTCTAGATAAAATAAAGTATTTTCATAGAAAATTGATATTGTTTAGTAATAAAAAGTAACAAAAAAAATATGATAAATATAAATAAAAAAATATCTACAAACCTATCGACAACACACAAAAACCAATTCATTTGTTTTGCTTTATGAGCAATTGGCACACCAAAACAACTTAAATTACAGCAGCAATAACAAAATACTCTGATGTACAGTGGGACAGTTACATGAAAAACTTGTAATTAATTTAAGGTAAAGACAAAGTTGAATAAGAGTTTAATGTCTATCCCATTTCTATGTGAATCAGTTAAAGGACAAACAAAAATCACAGCATCTAAACTAAAATGTTGGATGATCAATAATTTGTCTGGTTTTAAATAAGTTCAAGTAAAATAATTCCAAATTGCAATAATTTCAAAGAATTCAAAATTTTAAATATTGTTGATATGTTCTTTAAGGAGAAATTGGACAAGTAGCTCTGTCTTCACTCTTTCTTAAAACAAAAATGTTCCACATACGCCCCGTATCACCAAAGTATAATCTTATACATTATGGTTTAAAGTTTATATTTCCTCAAGATTTGTGTGGTATTAAAAATAATCTCATTTGCAATTCTTATACATTTCTGTCTTTTAAGGATCTAAAAGGGAATAAATGGCCTAAAATTAAAAGTTTTAAAGATTGTTTTTATACATATTCTATTTATTTTTATTTCCGAATTTATGGTTATTCTCTCCCATTGTGAGACGATGCAGCTATTTGGATGGCGGATACTATAGTAGATGGCGTTGTTCTCTCATATGACATGTCAATGCCGTCATATATATCCTCAACTTTAGCTATAAAAAAATAGACGTCCGACGTTAAACAATATCAAAAAAATGTATCGATATAAATAAATAAAATAAACTTCATCTACAAAAAAGTAAAAAAAAAATATCCAAGAGTGCAACAACAGCGGTGCAGCTTTATACAATAAACTTGCAATTCATGCTGTTTTATCGATAGGTAACTACATACATTACGTACATAGATACATTACCCTCTATAACATAGGTATTAACACTAAAAAATTAAAACCCGACATGCGTCCAACGTATATAAATTTATATATAGATGTAGGAACCTTATAGTAGATAGGTATTTATTTATTTTTAGCTTCAGGAATTCGGAAAAGAAACTCTTTGTAGCTGCAATTGCATACTAGACACTCTATGCTCTCACATACATACATGATTTTATACACTCCGAATTATATGATTGGAGCCATGTTTTGTGGTCATAAAACTGTTCTTTTTTAGTCCTACAAATAAAACTAAACATTTTTAAAGGCTTAAAGGCTTCTTAATTCGAATCTAGCCTATTAAACTTTTCATACCATCAGATTAACGTTTAAGACAACCAAGAACGGTGTTTTTGAGGCTAAGGTAAGACACAACATAGTTACTATGAATGAATTGCATGATGATTTTGCAAATCTGTTCTATTTTTTATTTTTTTTTTCAAAACCTTGAAGTGAAAGCCTTGTTGTAGAACAAACTTTTTTGTCAAATCGTTTCAGTTTAAAAAAAATGTATATTAGCATTGAATATAGTCATTAAAGACTTTAAAAAAACTGCACGAATTTAAAAAGCTTATATTTATATGTTTTTTTTTTTAAATTTTAAAAAGTAATGTCTCAAAAATGAGGAATAATTTT
Source organism: Eupeodes corollae (assembly GCF_945859685.1). Taxonomy (NCBI): domain Eukaryota; kingdom Metazoa; phylum Arthropoda; class Insecta; order Diptera; family Syrphidae; genus Eupeodes; species Eupeodes corollae. Next base: position 144,684,996 of record NC_079148.1, on the reverse strand, counting down.
TAATAAGATTTTAATCAAGACCATCAAAGCTCATCGAAAAAAACTCAATTTTATTTCCAGTAATAAAATCTTGTCGGGCAGTGTGATTTTTTTAAGGCCAAAGATTTAACCCTAGAACCCATATTTGGAGTGGACATTAATAAAACTCCTTGTACGTTTTTTAATATTTATTTTATTTACTCTTATTAATATTTAAATAGAATATCAAAAAAACTTTTATTAAAACTTCTAACTAACACATTTTAATTTGAGGGCCTCCACAAATATTATCAATTTAATAAGGTACAGGGTGATGCAGCACCCTAGGAAGGGTTAAAGGGTTGAATTATTTGATCTGCAGAAGTTGGTCTAAGAAGAATGATGACTCGAAAACTGTTCACTGTCCGTCGCTAAATAAAATGTTGTTTAAACTGTCGCTATATAAAATGTTGTTAAATTTATTGGATTATAAATAATTGAGATTGTAAAATTTAAGCTATTTTAAGTATTTTATAATTTGTTATAAAACAAAATTAATGCAAATAATGATTGCACAAAAATGCAAAATAAAAATGACTTGCAAAACATGACTTTTGAGGCAGAACTCCTTGTGTCACAAAACGATCTAATTTTATTTTTCGCAATAAGCTGAAAAATGTCAATATCAGAAAATGGTTGTGACGAAACTTAAAAACAATTAAATTTTGAACAACAGTCTTATTCTAAAAAATCTCTAAAATTCAAGATGTTAGTTTGAGGAAATCAAAAATTATTTTCTCCAAATTAATAATAATAATTTTCTCCATTTCAAATGTATAGGTATATGTATCAAACTGAGTTTAAGTTAGGGAGAAGTATTAGTCCGTGATCGAGTAGGACACACTTAGGATAGTTGTTGGCTCATTGTGATACCACACAAATCTTGAAGTTTTCCTCTGATCTCAATGAAAACAGTTAGATCGTTATAGATGAACTTTCTACCTAAGTCTTTCGTTTTTGATCTAGAGCAGGGCATATACAGACGTTTTTTTTACTTCCTGTGCATACAGCTTCTGCTAAATTTATTTGAGGATACGCTTAGCCTAATGGCTTGCTTTCCTATTAGGCAATCTGCTTAGAGATATCAAGCACTTTGAGCGCTATAAATCTTTTGTAGGCTTGTCTGTCTGAAAAAATCCGGTAAAAAGATGTTGTTATAAGTTTTTCTTGAATCCAAGTCATTTTATCGCCATAAGGTATACCTATAATACGCTGCACTTGATTGGGAAGGCGGAATTAGAGTATCAATTTTTGTCTTTATATTACACACCTTCAGCAAGCCCCTCATTAGTTTTGATTCTTATAGAAGTAGATTGACTGGTCTTTAAGAAATGCCCTATCTTCCCAGAAAAATCTGGAAGGTATAGAAATTTGGAAGTTTCTATCGACCTGTGGTTAAGAGATAGTCTGTGTGCTTTGGAATTGATTCTTAATACTTAAGAATTACGCAGTGGCCAATGTGACGAAGCTTTGAAGCGAATAGCAGCTATTTGTTTCCTAAATATAGGTTCCGCCAAAAAACATCTTTTTTTTAAGCAGGGCGCAAAACATCGAGTGTAGCTTCGGCTGTGTGTCACGTAGCGCCGTCCTGTTCAAACCAAATGTTGCCAATATCCTCCTCTTCAATTTTTGTGAACAAAAATTCATTGAACATGGCCCGATAAAGATCGCCATTGGCTGTAACGACCACTCCTTGCTCATTTTGGAAGAAAAGTAGCCCAATTATGCCTCTGGACCAAAAACAGTGACTCGTTTCTGGTGTATCGGCTTTTCAATGTATGCTTGCGGGTTTTCTGCGCCCCAAATTCGACAATTTTGCTTGTTTACAAACCTTTCAAGATCAAAATGAGCTTTATCTCAAAAGATGATTTTTTTGGCAAAATCGGAAACTTCTCTAAGCGTTGTTCAAGCGTCTACACAAGCATATTCGTTCAGCGGAAGGATAAAACTAATTTTCAAGAAATAAGCACAAGTTGAAAAAAGAGCTTTCTGTGAAGAAAAACAACTTATGATTGCATCGAAATTCAATTTCCTTGGCAAAGGTGCTTTGATGCCAAGTGTAGCAAGTCCGGAAACACGATCGTCTCTAAGCAACTGCTTTGCATTAAGATAAAATTTGATCCCATCCGTTTCGAGTAATGTTCAAACCGGAGATCAAGTTGTCGAGATTTCGAATTTCAACGTCAATAGTCATGTTTCTGGCTTGAAGAATGAAGGTTCTTTCATTTATAGCGCTAAGAACCTTTAACAAAATCGAAGACATCAGCATGCATTCAAATTTGTGCTTATATTTTAAAACGCCATTTACATCTCTTTGAGCTTCAGCAGTTAAATTAAAATAACTTAAGGTTTTAATGTTGTTTTAAGGTTTATCATCTGATAAATAGTTTCACTGCCTCAATTCTAGCTGACCATATTATGTCTAAAAGTTTCTGAAGGGATCCGGGCACAAGTTGAAACACTTTTGAACAATACCAAAAAATGTGACGGCAGGACAACATTCCGCTGAACCGACTCCACACAAGTTAAGGCTGTGAGCTGCTCATGGCGAATACACGGCATTCGGATTTGTGTTTAAAAAATTACTTTGTGCACAATTTTCAATATAAAATAAATTTGTATTTTACGTTAAATTAAAAAAGAAAAACGAAACAACTTGTTATAACTTTCTTTAGATAGTTCAGAGTTGGCCAATTTTTCATTAATTATTGACGAAAATGTACCAATAATAATCAGGGGCCCAGATCGGCGAGCTTGTGACTGATAGATTCGTAGATAACATGCAAACAGGGGCCGATTGCGAAAGCATTAAAACTAAGTGTGAATAGGTATGTTGATGATGAATATAGAGTATATTGAAAACAAAAAACACTCTCCTCATTGCTTTTAATTTTACGGGCCCCTAGAAAATTACGGGCCCGGGGAGTTTCACCCCCCCCCCCTCTCGACGAGGCTGAACATTGACAATCTTTCAGAACATGCTCAATTGACTTGCCCTAATAGGTTTGAGCTGTCTACAGTTTATTTTTTAAAGGTTGTATAAATGCTGAATTTTGTCAAAAAGCGTGGTTTCATGTCATATTCTGTGGAGAATTGTCAATTTTGATAAAGTGTGGAATTCATGGCAATTGATAATTTTACGTCAGCTTAGAAACCCGAAAAATAAACGTCGCGAACTTACGGACGTACTTTTAAAAAAGTTTAAATGTCAAAATTTTCAATTCGACAATTCGAACCCATTACAATGACTTCCTATGGGAAGTAAAAATTTTGTTCATGCAAAAAAACTAATTGCATTAAGTTTTTCTAAATCAATTCATTTTTGTTTTGCATTCATCTCTTGAAATGCATATTTTTGTTCTGCATAACGTTATTTTCCATGATTATAATTCTGATTAAAAACCCATTAAAAATATATTTTTGAGGTCATCCTATCAAAAAAAATATCATTCTACATTTCTAAATAAAGAAAAATTTACATTTTACCGATTCTGTATATGTGTTTTCACCCTCAAAATTATGACCCCAATTAGTTGACACAAAGTGTTGTTCGATAAAGTGAACTTTCACAGCTCCAAAAAATTAAAACGACCTTAAAATGTCAAAACCTTTAAAAGTAAAAAAAAAAATACTCCTAAGTTGTTTGTTATGTAGACTCCTTCAATCGCATGTTCATAAACAACAACAGCTATAAAAACACATAAAACATTAAAATTGAACTAATTCCTTTTTTCAAAAACATGTTTTTCCTAAATTTAAATTTAAAAAAATATGTTTTATGTTTTTGCACATAACCCACCCACACATTTTCGCGTATTTCAAAAATTTCAATCAAAAATATAAATTTTCTTTTTTCTGAAAAAAAAAACGCTCATCCAAACCAAAAATGTTGTTGGTTGTAATAAAAGATTAAAATATATAAGAACTTCCTAAATCAACATAAACGCATTTTTCGTGCTTAAGTTGTTGTTTTTTGTGTTTTTTTTTTAAATAACGCATAAATAAAACTAACTCATGCCAATTGTATCTCTTTCATCTTTTTTGTTGTTGCTCCTGGCGGCCTAAACTGATACGGTGTGTGTTTTGTTGTGTATCTCGAACTATATCAAATCGATGTATCTACATAAATGAAGCATGATTGCATAAATTAAAAAGAAAAACAGAAATTTTATTTTGAAAAGCAAAAAAAAGCCCTTGCAGCTTCATCGACATCGACATCCCCCCATCGACATCAACATCGACACAGAAAGCTTTTGAAAAAAACGTTTATTTCGGTTCTACACGCTCTGCCTCATGCCTGAAACCTCATCGTACCCAACACCACGACCGGTCTTTGACTGATTCATTCGCGCGAGGGCATCCATCCCACTTATCCGGATACCGGCAACATGAATTGCTAATTTTGAATTTTCAAAAAAAAAGAAGAAAAACGTCGAAATTTATTTTCAATTTGAGATAAATTTATAGATTTTTCAAAATCAAATAAAATAAAATAAAAATAAATATAAAAAAAGATACAAAACATGAAAAGCATTTCAGTTCATTTGTGTCCATTCGTCCGCTGCCGCTGCTGAACGGCCGGCCGTCCATCTATCCATCCGTCCACCGCCACCGTATCAAATGTTGAAGAATGGGTGTGTTACGTTTGTCGAAAAGGGTAGGGACGGGGTACATATGAAGGCAACGGCAGCGAGGTTGACAAATTGCATCGCTTTGTGAGGACTGAGGATGTGAACTGAACTGAGCTGAACTGAACGGGCGGCGCGGCGGCGGTAGCTGCGGAGTAGTTTTGATCTATATTTTGGGTCACCCCTCCTCATGTCTCGCTTGGATTTCGCTCATTTTGAATTGATGAGGCAAATATATATCTCGAAAATCGATTTTCACTCACCAGTCGTCAAATATACCGCAGAAAAATTGCAGACCGTAAAAATGTTATTGTTGGATTTTTTCTTCGTCTTTTTGTAGATGTTGGGTTGAGGCGGTCGGTCGGTCTTAACGTCCGTCCTTCCCCGTATGGTATGCGAATATGTGATTTTTTTTATCAACGTCCCTCGTCGTCGTCATCGTCGTCGTCGTCTTTTCCCGTCATGGTTTACGGCGGCCTTCAGGAGCAGAGAGAATGGCAGTGGGGTTGTTAAGGTGGTGATTGGGTTGGTTTTGGTTCGACTGTTCAACGTTCGTTGGGTTCGTTTCGTTTCATTTTGGTGGTTGGAGGGTGGTGGAGATTGTTTGCATGCATATTTTAACCGCCCCAATTGACAATCGAATGACTTACAAATTGGAGTTGACGTTGCTTGCTTTTGGGTGATGTATATAAAGTATACTCGTAAGTAGGTATTTCTGCCACACACGGATTTTAAGTGAAAGTTTTGGGTCATGGGTAGAATTATATTGACGGCTCTACCTCTACGACTCGATCGAGTTTGACTTCGACTTCGTCAGCGTTCAGTAACATCGACATCAGGATAGGAATGGCACATGGATTTTGTTTTTCTTTTTGGTATTTTTAAATAAACTTTGGTGTGCCCTTAAAAAATACAACAAAAAAAAGAAAAACACCTTCTTACATATTTTATATATTTATATTTATTCTGGGTAAATGTTGTCTCACGGGAAGTAATTCAGTTCAGTGACTGACAGAGTTATTTTTGTTCAATATACTCATTGATAGGTTGTCATTTATAAGTTTTAAAAAAAATACTGAAACAACAATAACAGGAAAAAATAGGTATCTGCATATCAGGGTTTTGAGCTTCGAGCTTCGAGAGAGTTGAAAGAGGAAGTGCGACGTGATTTATTGTGAATTCATTGAATATGATTCATGGATATTTTTTTTAATAATTGCTTTATTGGTAAAAATAAAGTTTTGTTTTTTCTCTTTTTTAATATTTAAATTTCGAAGTAGACGATGATGATGGAGGATGGATGGACATGGCCGTTGGAGATTTCAATTTTTTTTTAAAAAGAAGGTACTTTTTTGGTGGAGTTGTTGTTGTTGAAGGTTTTAAGTGTGACTTGGAAGTTTTTGCGATGTGGTTCTTCTTATAAATCCTTCGAAATATTTTTGTCAACAAAATTCCTTTTAATTAATAAAGAAGATTGTGTTATGTGGAACTTAAGTGGGAAATGTTTACAAGTACCACATTTTGACGCAGTGTTTAACTTTTAAAGAATTTTATTCGGAAATTCTTTTAAAGGTTTTCCTATCCTCTGGCTTTTATGGTTCGTACTTTAAAGTTCTATGAATTTGGGTTTTATTTAACTTTAAAATAAAATAGCACAGAAATTTACTGCCTTCAACATTTGTAATTACTTTTGAAATTTAAGACTATATGGCAAGTTTTACATTCATAAAACATTTCGAACTCGAGATTTTAATTAAACATGATGTTACCCTGATAAAGAAGTCGAAAAAAGTGGGCCTCCAGATTCCGTCCGTCAGTCTTACTGTCCTGGAATCTACACTCAAAAGATTTGGGTCAATTGACTTCAAATTTAGAAATTAAGGTTGTGAACCGATTCTCGTTAAACATTTTTTTCATTTTTCTTAAGACTTAAAATTACAGTAGATATACAAATTTACTGGTCAAAAATTGAACATTTGAACTTTCTCAAAAACAAATCGATACATTTTTTTATATTTTTGCAAACTTTTATTTTTCTAAATTTTTCTTTTTTTTAAAGGGTACCCTTCACGGAACTGTTATTTTGTTTTTTTTTTTTAAGTTTTCATAAGAATTGATCAACCGATTTCAATAATTTTTTTTCTGTAATTTTTTAGTGATTTTTTCGATTTTCTGACATTTTTTGTGGATTTCATCTTTTGGACTAAAATAAGAATACTTTTTTTCATCGGCCATATCTAAAGAACTAGATATCGACTTTGAACAAATTTAGTTTTACATATAAAAATATTAAGATTTGCAAATTGAATTTTCAAAAATAAGAAGTGTTTGGATATTTTATCATATTTAAAAAAAAGTGAAAAATTTAGAAGAACCAAAATATCTCACTAAAAAACTACGCTATCGAATTCAGTTAACGGTGAACATTTTGGTTCACCCTAAATATGTTAGAAACTAAAAACGCTAGAGACTTGAATTAAATTTTTTATAATATATTGAATCGTGATATCAAAGAAGTATATTTTTTTAAAAATCCAATTAACGGTTTTGTTATAAATAAAAAAAACTGAAAAAAATGTCACTTCGAAAATTTTACGAATACAAAATGATTTTATCTCCAAAACAAAATAACGTATTTAACATCTGGTAAGATTTTGAGGAAAATTAAATTGACAATTTTTTTATAAAAAATAAAAACCTAAACAAATATTACTCAAAGTTGGTAAAAATTGATTTTCGACATAAATATATTTTCGAAACCTTGAGATATTGGCTTCAAGCTACTTTTATCTTTTAACAAAAAATGTTGTCAACATTCACTTAATTTTTGAGAAAAATCGAACTGACAGTTTTTTTACAAAAAATAAAAACTTAAAAAAAATTAACAAAAGTTGGTAAAAATTGAATTTTGACTTAAATACCTTTTTAAAACTTGGAAATTTTGGTTTTTCTCTTATAAAAAATATTGTTTTCAACATTCTTAAAAATTATGAGAAAAATCGAATTGACAGTTTTTTTACAAAAAATAAAATTCTAAACAAAAGAATTAATAAAAGTTGGTAAAAATTGATTGTCAACTCAAATATCTTCTCAAAACTTTGAGATATTTGCTTTTAACTACTTTAATCTTTTAAAAAATATTGCTGTTTAAAATTTTGAGAAAAATTGAATTGACAGTTTTTTTTACAAAAAAATGAAAACCTAAACAAAAAAAAAATACCAAACCTAAACAAAAAAAATAATAAAAATTGGTACAAAATTACTTTCGAATCAAATAGCTTTTCAAAAATAAAAAAATAGAGTCTTCACACTTTTTTATTTCACAGAAAATATTGGTTTCGATATTCAGTTGTTTTTTTTTATAAAAATCCAAAAGTCCGTTAATTATAAAAAAAATATATAATCTACAAGAAATGGATGTTCGGTTCTTGATATCTCTCAAATTAATTTAATTTATCCAATTTGTTAAAATTTAAGAAAAGCTCCTAAAATTGGTAAAAATTTGTTTTCGACTAAAAATCAATTTAACAAAATTAGATTTTCAAACTAAACTATTTCTTTATATGAAAAATTTTGTTGGTAATTTTAAAATGTTTAAGAATAATTCAAGTAAGAACTTTTTTTTAACACGAAAACCTACAAACTTTTAAGCAAGATAAACCGACAGACGGGATTGAAAGTTATCAGTGTGGATCGCATCCCAACCCTTTTTTTTAATATTTTTATGGCAAACTGAATTTGTATGAACTTAAAAAATTTAAACTGGCAGTTTTCTTTTTTTTCAAGACGAATAATTGTATGAAGTGTAGTGTAACACTTTTGACATCTTGTGTAATTATGAATTTACAAAACTTAATAACTTTAAAAAGTAATGTTAAAATGTTGAGAAATAAAATGTACAACTGAAAATATAATTTATTTAAGTTTCTTTTCGAAAATCGATAAAATCGATTTTTTCAATACATTTTTGATTTTTTGTTAAATTTTTGTTAAGAAATATTCTTGTTACTCTGTTATTAAGTGCTTCGAAATATACCTTTTTCCTTTGATTTGAATTTCCTTAAAAAATGTTTTTGAGATATTGACTTTCAAAAAAAAAACAAATTAAAGTTTTTTAAAAGTCGAAAAATAATTCCATATGTTTGATCATTAAATAGTATTAAGGCATTACAAAATCAGTCCAATTGTTCCAGAAAAATACAGGAATAGAATTTCTATTATTTTTGGTTTTCAAAAAAGGTGAACATAACCTCTTATCGTGAATCTGCTTTAAGCATTAATTTTAAAGATTGAACTCAATGCACCCAAATGTTTAAGTTGTTTAGTCAGACAGACGTACACGGACTTTTTAAATTCAAATCTGGAGTTTGATATTTTTGCGAATGAAAAATTTTGCAACTAGGAACTCAACTGACATTTTATTTGAATCAACGAAAAACTATAACAAAAATGTTTGTCAAATAGAATTTCTTACAAGCCAAAAATTGTAACACCACCTCCAGAATACGATTAGATTTGTGAAAAGAAGAAAATTAAATCGACAGTTTTTTTTTTTTCAAAAATGTAAAAACTTTAATAAATATTAACACAAAAAAAAGACTTGACTTTATTGACTTTTAAACTAATTTTATTTTATATTTAGTAGTCCATTTTAAGCTGATAACCGCAAAAGTCAATAGAATAATTTCCGGTAGTCAATTTTGAGATCAGAAGTTTTTTACAATTTGGTACAATTTCTTACAACTTTTGTTGAAGGAAATTGAAATTACTGTTGTCATATTGATCAATGTGGTAGTCAATACAAAAAGTCAATATGAAAACTTCGGTTGAAAGAAGTTGAAAATACGGTTGTCGTTTTTACTAATTTGGTTGTCAAAACGAAAAACTGCGGTAGTCAATACGACAACTGCTGTAGTCAATAGGACAATTGCGATATGGCATTTTGAAGTTGTAAACCGTTATCTAGTTTGACTACCTAATATTCAATGTAACAATTCTCGATAATCAATTTTGGTATTCAAAAATACAATCACTGTAATCAATAATAAAACAGTCAAGTCGACAATTTTTGTTAAAAACCGAAATCTAATATGACTACCGAGTATTTTAGTACTCAACATGACAGCCAAATTATCGTATTGAATACCGAAATTGTTCTATTGACTTTTTGTCATATTGACTACCCAAAATTGACAATCGAAAATTGTTCTATTGACTATCCATCAGTCACTTTTTTAAAAATGAGGTTGTCATACTGACTATAATGCTAGTCAATGCGACAATTTAGCCCAATTTTAAGTTGACTATCGAAGATTGTTAATATGACAATTTTTTTCTTGTGTGCAAAATATTGTTCTTAAATTTCGTTCAAATTAAAGCACTTGAAGATTTTTTACAAACAAAATTCTGTAAAATTGATTCATCATATTTCGAAGTTCGTCTATTTTCGTGCTATTTCCAAACAATAAAATTATTCAAAAAGAAACCAATCGGAAGTTATCACTTTTCAAGTCACCTCTTTTTTATTTTTTTCTCCGAGTTCAACTAATTTCAAATTTTAAAATTGTGCATTTACTCTGAATTTCTGTGATATTCTAATATTTTCTGTGATATTCTTTGAGTTTCTATAATTTTCTGAGATTATCTATGATTTTCTGAGATTGTCTGTAAAGTTATGTAATTTTCTTTCTTTGTGGGATTTTATGTGTAATTTAGTTTCCAAGTTCCCAACAAACAGAAAACGATCGAAATTCAACAATCCAACGTAATTTAGAATGAAAAATGCGGAAACATTTTACAAATTTAATATAGAACCTAGAAAATGTGCACTCTTTCAAATTCCTTCAACTAGAAACAGACCATGGGAAGTAGATACAATTTTAAGACTTTATTTTTATGTGACAAAATCAACAAATTTCTTTTACATCTCCAAAAACACAACAACCATCTTAATATTCTTTAAAGCATGATGCCATATGATTTTCATAAAGTAAATAATCCACAACATTCTTAAATATTTTAAGTCAAAACTAAAATTTCACATCACGTATTATTTTAGCTGCCGCATTAATACTTAAATCAGATTGCCGGCTTTTGCTTGTTGCTTTAAATTTGTTGTTATAACTTGAGAAAATGACGGAGACGATGACAACGAAAGGCTTCAGCTCTTTTTTTGTAATGCATATAAATACCATGAATTTTTGGAAGGGAAAGTATGGTGTCTACATCACATAATCCCTTGAGTGGCCATTAATTATAACAAACAAAAACAAATATTGCATAGCCAAAATGTTAAACAATGCCTCCCCCAAATTATTTTGACAACATACCGCTGCCGCTGCCATATACCGCCATATCCAATGAATGAGTCATCTTTGAGCTGGAGAAAAAAAAATCTTTCTTTTTCCTGATGGCTATGATTTATGTGCAAGAAAGGAACAATATTTATGTTGGCTCAGCTCATTCTCCATAATGTCAAAACCTTATGGCAGCTGCTGCAAAAGCTCATGAGCATGAATCAAACGCCTCTCTTTGAATTTCATACAACAAAAACAAAAACAACAACAACTGAATATAATAACAATACCACATGATTGTGGATCATTTAACTTTGAACACAAAGACTCTGAAGACTAAAGATTGAATACCGAAGACCGAACTGCGAAAGAAGCAGGCCACAACAACAACACCAACAACAACAACAAAGGCCTGATGCCACCAATGACTTCTAAAGAAAAAAAAAACATGTACATTTATCAGTACACTGTTTTTTTTTGCATCTTTGATAGCTGAGACTTACAGCCCTGGCGCCTTCACGTTCCCATTTACCATTTTTATACCCATTTATACTCAAATTCCCTGAGAAAGAACCTTCATTTATAGTTGATAGATTCATAGATATACGTTACGTATACGCTTAAGTTCCAACTCGAACAACATTCAAAATAATGTACGTGAACTCACTTATAATTCAGTACATGTTGTGGCGACCAATAGCCGTACAAGTGTCACATTTCACTTAAAGGCTATTCAAACAGCCATTACACGGCTACAGCTAGGAATTTATTACGATTACGAAATCGCTGGATCGGTTAGGCTATATGTAAGTAAGCTATCAAGAGACTTCTCTAGACTCTCAAGTCTAATGATCCCTTAAATCATTCAGTACATATATATTCGTACCTATCAAAAGTTTCAAAACAACTAAAAATAAGTATAAGAAAAAGAAGAAGAAAAAAAAGTATTATGCAGAAATGTACCTGTGTCAAAACCTTACCCAGTTTTTACTTCGATCCATACAAACTTGTGAATATTTAACTCCAAAGATACTTCCTTCATTCATTATTCCCTTATATTCGAAGCTGACGTAGTAACGTTTTAGCTATGCACCAAGCGGCACATAAAATAGTTTACGCTTTTTAATAATTCTGGCAATGCAAAACACAACTTTGGGATCAACCGTTCCCCCCCTCCTCTAAATAACCTATAAAGCTTCCTAATCGAAAATTTGGCGCACGTACGCAAGGTAATTGAATTATAATTAACTGCATATTAGTTCGAGAGATAGATACTTTTACGTATTCGTAGTAAGGTATATAGCTTGAAGTATAAACAGGTATAGAAAAGTTCGGAAGCAGAAGCGATGGCAGTTTAAACTTTGTTCAATTTTCAATATCGAAACCATATACAATATTCTGGTAGCTGTAGCTTATAGTAGAGAGAGGCAAGTGGTGGGTATCTATATAATAATTAGGGGTATATCCATTCTAAACGTAACGTTAGGTAGTACTTATTCGTAGAGATACAATATTGCGTTGCGAAGATATAATATATTTTTAATGAGGAACATTTGGAGGCGGAGCAGCAGCGTAGAGGGTGGAATATTGTTCTGAATATTGCTTAATTTGCATTTAACCCGCTGCCGCTTTTGCTGCTGCTATTGGCATTCGCATTAGAAAGATATAGGCAAGGTGTATAGATACTATATCCATTAATAATATCGGTTGCTAATTAGGTTGTTGTCGTCGTTGTAGTCATGAAAAGTATCTTTTAACTGTAACGTTTCACGTTAAAGCTTGAGCTTGTGGCGGAAGAACGAAGACGAAAGACGATGGCGGCGGCGATGATGGCGACATAGCGACAAAAACGACCGAATAATAGTGGATAACGTGTATCTATGCAAAATTTAATTGTATTTCAGGAAGTTCTTAGCCAAGACCACGAACCAAACTATACAAAGACGACGGAGACGAAGACAACGAACGTTGAGACGAAAAACGACAACGAGGTGATTTACTGTTCATTGAAATAGTTTTTCTGTATCTCAAAGATACAATAAGGCATAGATTGTATCTATATAGATGTAAGTAGATATAAAGATACAATTGTATCTATGAAGTTGAATAACGTAGTTATCACAACTCACTGTGAAAGACATTTTGTGTGGGTGTGACTAATTGAGTTGGAGCAATGTTGGCAGATACTAATACCAATTTTTTTTTTTTAGTCTTCTGTTCTTTCGCAATTCGCGAACGAATATTGTAGACAAACGAACAGAGACCATAATATAATCGATATTCAATTGGGATTTTTTGTTGGTGTTCTTGTTTGGTTTTCAATATCTTTTATTTATTTATTCGTTTCTTTTTTGGTTTATATGTCGAGTCGGAAAATCTACAATTGAATGGAAATAGAGCGTGAAATTTACTAATCATAGAAAATAAAAATATAAAGTCAATACAATTCGCAGATACTTTAGATGATTGTTAATCAATAATTGATCGTGTTTGTATATTATTTTTTTTTTATTTTGTTCAATTCAAGCTGGCTCTGTTATTTTTGTCTTATTGTAGGTATTTTTATTTTAAGGTGTGCACTAAGTGTATATTTAACAACTTGACACGAACAACAACAAAATAATATCATAGATAAAATTCTTGCTGTCAATAATTTATTATATTGATGCTTGAGGCATTTTTAGTTGTTGTTTTTGTTAATTGTTTATAGCCCTGGTTTCTAAATAAGTTTACATATTGAACAAGAGAAAGAAAATTTAGAATCAAGCCTTAAATAAAGTAGCATTTATTTTGTTGTTGGTCGACCACTTATGGTTTCGAAATAATAAAATAATAATTTAATTAGTCATTATTGGTATTTTATGAACAAAGATTGGTAGTCAAGGTGGAATGGAATAGAACAGATGGATAGGCGCCACCACGCCGCCACAGTGTTTAATTTTTACTTTTGAAAAGTATTTTTGGTTAACTTATACCGAAAGTCTCAAAAAGAACCTGGGATAATTACTTGGAAATTAACTTTTATAGTTTTTTACTTACAATCTTGAAAATTAACTCTGTAAGTTATGACCATCATAGAATACCATACTTAAAAAAGTGAACCTCGAAAATTGTGTCTTTTATGGTCAAGAATAGAAAATTCGAATTTTCTCAAAAAAGACTTTATAGATTTTTATGAAACCTTGTCTAACCATTTTTTTTCATAACTAAGTTTCTTTCAATAAAAGATTCAAAGATACATATTTTTATATTGCTCCTGACAGGTAAGGTTTTCGGAAACATTGAAAAATAATAAATATGAAATGCAATTAAAATCATTTATTAAAGTTGCGAAATGTACGAAATATTAAACAAGTTGGCTCTGCCTTAGGCTCTATTGCACAATTTACAGTAAAGGTACAAAGACACGGACGAGTGGAGACTAATACAGTATATTTACCTACAAACATTTATGTGCAATAATTAACAGTCATTTTCCAATTGATCTCTCATGACGTATACATAGGTTCATATTTACTTTTTGTGCGTCATAAATATTTTCAATTGAATTTTCCTTTTGCAGTTAAATAAATTTGTTTAAAGGATAAAATAAATAAACAATTTATGATAAGTCCTCCGCGACTTGACAACCAATTGCGCCCACATGCTTTTTAAAAGTCCTCATTTAAACATCAGCTTAACCGTTTTTGCAGCTGGATATTTGATCAGTTAAGCTTCAGCCAAATTATCCTATATATATGTATATTACAGACATGTGCGGTATATTAATATAAATACACTAATTCGGATAAATAAAAAGTTCAAAATAAAATATAACTGCAGGTCAGACTCTATATTTGTAAACTCACCACGCCAAGAGCATTACCGCTTTCTCATTAAATTCATATTGCCATGCCACACGTTCTTTAACATTTAAAATTAAAAACACTTTAAAAAAAATATAAAAACAACAAACTAAAAATATGCACATACTCTGAATAACATTACTTAATCCATTGTCATCAGACACACAGAGTCGCAGTAATTACATAACAGCCTTAATAAAATCATGTTCTATATGTAAACCAATAAAAAAATGGAACCCCTGATGATGATGGTTACCATGATAATGATAATGATGATGATTTCTTTTTTTTTTATTTTGCACAAACTGCACAAACGACGATGACCAAGTAGGTACTCTGGTACACCATAGGATTCAAAAAGATACTTAAAAACAAACAATTCGGACTGGACTAAGGTGCATTTGGGCCTTAGGGACATTTGTTTTGGAGCCCTGTTGAATCGTTTAGTTTCATTAATCAAGATCAAATCATTGGAATACATTTTGTTTTATTTGTTTTTAATTACTTTTTTTATTTTCTATCATTTTTTCTTTTGAAAACTGAGTCTTACATACAAAATTAAAAGAAGTGTTGGGCGCCATTTAACTTAAATAGCGTTGTTTAACTAAGGTAACAATAGTTTAGCGAAACTTTGTAAAATTTATTGTAAATAAAAACATGTTTCGAAATCAATTTATACATTTTTCATCACAAAATGAGCTTTTGAAATAAAAATAAAAATAAGTGTTGGGCGCCATTTAAGAACTTAACGTTGTTTAAGTAAGAAAAAAATGGTTAATTGATATGTTTGTTGAACTTAATGTTAATACCAACATGTTTCCAAATAAAGTTATTAATTAGAATTATTTTTTACACGTTTGGTATGCTCCATATTTGTTGAAGATATAAGCGTTGGGCGCCATTTAACATAAATATCCACTTTTGTATTAAAAAGAAAATCGCAGAAAAAAAAACAAAGAAGAAGCGATGATCAAATTCAAATAGCTTCTATAGCCTTTTTAGTTTCATCAAATGTCATGAAGGACTTAGGGTCTCAACTACTTCTATGCTCCATCGTATACGGTTTTCAGTTGGTGTTTGATGTCCCTTCAGTTTTTCTCTAATCTAGACGTTACCTCACCGACTGCTCTTCTCTACTTGCATCTCAAGCTCAATCCTTTCCTATCCTATGCAATGCAACCATTACCTCTTCGAAGTGTGTGTCCAATCAACTGCCACTTGCGTCTGTAAATGATAGTGTCAATGGTTTGCTGGCCAGTTTTTCCACAAAAAAAATCGATAAGACATTTCGTAGAAACTTATTTATAAAGGTGTATAGCTTCTTCCTTCCACTTTTCGATACTAGTTCAATGTTTTAGCGGAAAACCGTAGGCTTTTTATTCTAGCTGAAAAATGTATTCTCCTAAACATTAGACAACATTTAAACAAAGCCTTTGATTAACCCATACGGCTGACTATATCTTGTTCAATTGTGACTTCGGTAAAAAAAGAGACAATACTTCCAAGATATTCATACTTTCTCAACTAGTTCTTAAACAATCTTTATCAAGTTCTAAGGCTGAAGATCTTTGTTTTTTTGCAATTACTTAGCCCCACAATTTCTGTTTCTCTCTTATGCTTGTTTGTCTTTGGATGGAGATCCATGATCCTATTACGGAGCTTATTATCAATAAAAATAGAACTGGCCTCTGTATGCAGCCCTGCCTGACTCCATCTTAAGACTTCAAACTCTTCTAGAGGCTTAATTCCGTTATAAAAGTCACATTTAAGATTATATTTCTGCTTTCATGAACTTCCAAAACAAAACTCCCTTGAACAGCAAGAAATTTCGAAATTTAACATTTTTCCCTAAAAAACATCACCTTAGTTTTGAGAACAGTTTTGGAGAGTTCCCTTTATTTTTCAAAAGGAAATGTTTAAAGGGAAAAGTTCTGAAAACAAATTATTACATAAATTTCGGTATGTTTTAAAATTTTATGTTTTGAAATGTAAACTTCTTTGTCTCTTTTTTAGCCAAATCCAGCCCTGAACCTATGTTGACATATGTAGCATCATTTAATGGTTACAAAAATCTGAATTGAAAAAAAATTGAAACATTGCATCAACCCGTACACGAAATCCCTCAGCAATTTTATATTTTTATAGCACAGACATTTTAATACTCAAAAACAGACAAAAACAATCCAAAAACAAAAAAACAGGAAACCGCATACAAATATTTTTATCGTCGCGTCCGTCGCGTAGTCCGTTGCTGTCGGTCTCTGGTCGTCGTCGTCGCAAAGCTTCCCTGGCATCAGTTCAGAATCACAGAAGTTGCACAAAAATGTACATGAATATTTTGTGTACTGTAAAAGAAACAGCCGGTGGCGATACTGACGCGACAACGACCAACGGCGGAGGGCGGACGGTAAAAACAACCATCCCTGATCCTTACAACCAAATTACACAAATAGAGAGGTCGAATCCATAAACTCGCACAAAAGTCGAGGGAAGGAAAGCAAAGTGAAGTGAAGTGAGATGTAAAATTGAGACTGAGAGAACTCACAGAAGCACTTTTTGAAATTCGCTCGACTTTTTCGCACGTTTTGTGGTTTAATGACAAGGAAGGGACTCTCGCTGCTCGAACTCGAGTTGTTGACGACGTCTCGTCGACAAATTAAAAATAAATTTCGTGGCAACAACGTGCAAAAAAAAACACAAAAATAAATAAAATTAAAATGAAAAATTGTCGGTTAATACGATTTATTTGCCGCACGTTCACGTATCTTCACTTTACCATACCACTGAACCGACGCTCGTCGTCCCTCCTCCGTGGTCCGTCATCTGCACTACCGACCAACGACCGACGCGACATCCTGATGCTGCTGCCGCTTCTGCTACTGATGCCAAATCTGTGGTCAAATGCAAATTCGTTTCATCTTTTGCTGCATCAGCTGCTGCTTCTGTTACTGATGGGGCTGGGGTTTGGGCTGGCTGTACTGTGCGTCGCGTCGTCGTCATCGTCTTATACCGTGCAATAAATGTGAGTTCATTTGGCCACACGTAAATTGCTTATGCTACGTGTCCCAGGTCCACTCAATAAATCACCTCCAAATAGATATTCGCCCTTTTGTCGGTCGTTTCTGCGACATCGAGAAAAGTATAAGTCGGTAAGTAGGTAGGGTTTTCTGCACTCAAAAAGTCGATGTTCTCTTGAGTTCAATGCACCAAAAAAATGGCATCATCTTCATCGTCGCATTGAAAAAAAAAGAAGAAGAAATTATCTTTTGGGAAATTAATATCATTTTTGCAAAGGGAGCAGCATCAGGCCAGCAATTTCTTGAAATGTATATGCACATCAAACATCACGCCAACGCAACGCACCCCTCGTCGAACCAATAAAGCTAATAAACTCAACGACATTTCATCCCTCCCTCACGACACAACATTAAGCCACAGGAAAAAAAAAAAACAAAGAAATATGAAACAAGAAGAGATCAGGATCAGGATTCGCCATCAGGATGATGATAAAAAGGAAATAAGGAAACACCATCCAGTATACAACAGTCGGTCGACATGACCCCTAAGAGATGTTTTATTAAGGAACCGCCATTTTTACGATATGTTTGTCTTAACGACAGTTACTTTATCTGATGTTGTGTATTTCTTATTTTTTTCGTCGTCGTCGTAAGTCGTTGTCGTCGTCATCTAAGGGATGAAGGAAGGGGATGAGAGGGGATTTGTGTCGTACGTCGTTCCCAGTTTAGTTACACTTTGGATGATTGCTTGGTGTAAAATTTGTGTTTCCTTATTTTTTCATTCTTATTTTTTTGAATTTACTGCCTCAATTTTTTGGGGGTGGGTGTTAGAAGTTTTGTATATGGCTTAAACCGCCCGCCCTATAATACATGGTAATGGATGAGGGTGGGTGGTTGAATTTTTGACGATATTTCTTTCAGTTTTGTGGACCTGGACCGACTCCAACATATTGTGTATGTGTTTTGTTTTTGTTACCCTCATATTGTATGATTGGATACTCTCATACCGACTCCTTGTATTATATGGTACTACAGTACAACGTATTTCGAGTTATTGTTTTTGTTGTTGTTTTCTTTATTTTCTAAACTTTGGCATTGGCCACTTGTTTTATGGAGACCCATTTAGTATGTTCGAACATAAAATAGTTGATGGCTAAGTTTATCGGGTGTTGGATTAGAAATATAGCTAAAAATTTGTAAGTGTCTTTATCCAAGTTCCTTTTGAGTAACTGTATACGAGAGTATCTAAAAGTTCATACCTACATATGTATGAATATATGAAGAAGTTGACTTTTCTTGACAAGGAACGGTTTACTCTTTTTTTTATGGACAGAAGGATGTGAGTAATTTATTTTGGAATCACAAAAGTGACTCTGTTTTTTTGAAGCATTTTGTATTTTGGTTTATAGTTTTTTAAGTTGATCCTTATAGTTAGGATTGACAGATTTAGCTGTAAAACATTTAGAATTGAATTTTTAAGCACACAATTTAGATTTATAACTTTTAAATGATATTAATTTAGAATTTTTGTAGGTTGACTTATGTGTTGGAGATTTAGGAAAAAAAGATTTAAATTACGAAGTTTGTCAGAACTTTATCGTGTATTACTCAATAAATGTTTCATTTTGTTTTTGCTTTACATTGAAGAAATATTGAAATGTATTTTAAGATCGTACTTTTTCGTTGCACTTGAATTTTAGATTATACTTTAAACCACAGTGGAAACATTTACATTTTATATCCAGCTTAAAAAGTATTTACTTAAATTTAGTTAGCTACCCAAAATTCCAATATTTTCTAGAACTATGTAAAATATTTTTGTATTCCATAAAAAACAAAACCTGGTTTATGTTTCATTTTTAATAAGAGCTTATCTGACTTCTCCGTCTTTTGACTGTAATATAGTGACATTTTTTCATCTCAGACAACTCATATTGTTAGGTTTACCATTGAACACTGTAATTAGAAGAATTCTTTTACTTGTCACCGTTTTTTAATCCTATCTGCTTTCTTGGGCTGTAAAATTGTGAATTATTTCACTTCTTACACTTATAAAGTGACGATCAGTTTTAACATTATAATTTAGAAAATTATAGTTTCTAAGATTTTGACAATATAATGTTTGCTATCAAAGTCTGTAAATAATTAACTCTGCTATGTGGTAGTGTACTAAAAAAGATCCTAATTTAATGTTAGCTTGCTGACATACATTTCAATCTTTCCCTGCTTCAGACAATATTTACGATACATAAGATCATGTTTAAGCAAATCTGAGCACCAAAACCTTTGTACTGGACAAGAAAAATGTTTATCTTGAGTCTCAGTCCTAAAACTGTAATAGAATGCTATTTTTTTATCTCAGTTGGTAGTTTTTTAATGTTAACGATCAAACACTGTAATTAGAAGATTTCTGTTAGTTTTAACTGTAATTTAATGACCTCTTCTATCTCAAAATATTATATTGTAGATTTTGCTACCTATAATTCTTTTAAACGGACCATCATTTCTATTACTGTAATTTACAGATAAGTATTTTCTTATATATGAAAAATTTAATATTTGCTTTCAAAGTCTGTTACCAGGAGAATCTGCTATTACTTATACTTACTATTTTTGTAATGACTTCTCCGCCATTTAAGTGTAATATAGTGACATTTTTTCATCTAAAATGTCTAAACCATCGAACACTGTAATTCGAAAAATTCTCGTACTTGTTACCGTAATTTAATCACATCTGCTATCTCGTGTAGTGAAATTATGCATTATTCTATCTCTTACTCTTATGAAGTGACGATTAACTTTAACACTGAAATTTAGAAAATTGTATTTTCTAAGATATTGACAATATAATGGTTGCTATCAAAATCTGTAAATAATAAACTATGCTATGTGGTACTATACTTGATGAGATACTTATTAAATGTTAGCTTGCTGACATAAATTCGAATCTTTCCCAGCTTCAGACAATATTTACGATACATAAGATCATGTTTCAGCAATTCTGAACACCAAAACTTTCGGTTTGAACAAGAAAAAAAGTTATTTTTTGAGTCTCAGTCATAAAACTGTAATATTTTCATGTCAGATGGTAGTTTTGTAATGTTAGCGATCAAACGCTGTAATTAGAAGGTTTCTTATAGTTTTAATTTGAATTTGATGACCTCTGCTATCTCAGAATATTAAATTGTAAATTATTCTAGCTAAGATTATTTTAAACGGACCATTGGTTCCATTACTGTAATTTAAAGATAAGTATTTTCTTATATATGAAAAATTCAATGTTTGCTTTCAAAGTCTGTTAAATGAAACATCTGCTGTTACGCCTAGACTGTAATTTAGTTTTAATTTATGTCAAACACTGTAACAGAAAATAGATATACATATGTTCTTTCTCAGATTGCTGTAACCTAATATACTGACAATTGTTATCTTCGACTTGAAAATTTTGAATTATTATTATCCATTGCCTCTAACACTGTAATTAAGAGAAATTTAATTAACATGTAATGCTTGCTATAAATGTCTGTAATTAAGAAATTATGCTATCTGACACTGTATTTTAAAAATATCTGCCCTACAGATTATTATTTATTGGCATCTTATTTCGCAAACTATTAAATAAATATTTTTTCCTTGAAACACTGTAACAGAAACGAGGATGATACTCGTGACTGCTGAAATGTATTATTACAGACTAAAGGTTAGTAATTTTTGTTTAGCTTTGATTATTATTGAGTTTAATTTCTTCACATACTGTAGTTGAAAATATATTTTTTTTTAAGACCGTAATTAAGGAATGTTTTCCATAGAAGACTGTAACTAAAAAACATCTGATGACTTGCGCTGTGTGACATTATAATTACCATACTTCAGATGCCAGTAAATATTTGTTATTGGAACGCTTGTTAAGTGGCAATCCGTTCTAATGCTATAATTAAGATACACGTACATTCTCCTCTTTTAATATAGTATTTTTTTTTAATTCAACACTTTGTCATCATTGAAAAGTTAGAAAACTTGACATCCTATGTCGAAGACTGTAATTTGGTTACAGTTTGCATCAAGCACTGTACAAAAATAAGACTGTTAACATTTGCTACTGAAAGACACATGTTATTACATTTTTCAGCTCTTATTGATATTAAGTGACAAATACTTTCTGTCTACTCCTTTTCTGTAACTTAAATCTGTTAAGACTGTAAAAAGTCTGTAACTTTGCATATGGAGTGAAGAGTTAAAATTTGGCTCGGAAATTCAATCTGTTTTTCTCTTAGACTTATAAAATGGAAATTTGTTCTTATAATTTAAAGAAACTAATGTCCCATACTGTAAAAAGGTACAATTTGCACTGTGAAGTTAAAACTGAGATAAGAATTTAAGTTTGTTAAAACCTTTTGTGCCAAACTGCAATTTGATTATAATTTTCAACAAACACTGTAATAAGAAGAGAAACTACTTCTTCTGCCTTTCAAGGTCTACAATTTCAGGATAATAATTAAAAAAAATTTCGGATCTGATCCTTATTAAGTGACAATTATTTCTAATACTGTAATCATACAAAAATGTCTGCGTTTTCAAGCGGTAATAATGTAATATTTTCCATAAAACACTGTAATCGAAAATCCACTGTAAGAAAAAGAAGACTGCTACTTGTGACTGTAATATTGCATCTGTTCTCTCTGACTGTAAATTTGAAGCGGTAATAAAGTAATGTTTTCCATAAAACTCTGTAACGGAACATCCATTGCCTTGGACTACCATAAAAATTGTAACCGTGATAATTTCTGTAAAACACTAACTGTAAGAAAAAAGAAGACTGCTACTTGTGACTGTTATATTGCATCTGTTCTCTCTGACTGTAAATTTGAAGCGGTAATAAAGTAATGTTTTCCATAAAACTCTGTAACGGAACATCCATTGCCTTGGACTACCATAAAAATTGTAACCGTGATAATTTCTGTAAAACACTAACTGCAAGAAAAAGAAGACTGCTACTTGTGACTGTAATATTACATCTGTTCTCTCTGACTGTAAATTTGAAGCGGTAATAAAGAAATGTTTTCCATAAAACTCTGTAACGGAACATCCATTGTCTTGGACTACCATACAAATTGTAACCGTGATAATTTCTGTAAAACACTAACTGTAAGAAAAAGAAAACTGCTACTTGTGACTGTAATATTATATCTGTTCTCTCTGACTGTAAATTAAACTTTTTGACTATATCTGAGCGAAATTAATAAGATGAGGGCTTATAAAGCGGTAAGTTCTTCTAGGCCTGTAAATTAGAGACTAGTTCTACTTTATGCAGTAATATATTAATGATTGCTTTAAAGACTGAACATTGAATGCTGGTTATTCAAACAACGTTAATTTTTGTTATTTTTTGTTTAAAAACTTTCGCCATCCATAAAAATTAGAAAACAATTTATTACATAAAATGCATACATACATTTCCAAGGACCTTCCTTAATGGTATCAACTACAATGACGGTAAAAATATGAAATTCTACCTCTTTCTCTCTGAATGAAAGTCAAAATTCAATATCGTGGATCAAATTCAATCTTGATCCTTTTATGCAACCAAAAGTTCCAATCAATTCTGTGTACGTTTCGCATATTTAATCTAAAATGCACTTTGTTAGAAGAATATTTTACTATACTCTATATACTGAATATAATTTGTTTATAGAAATTTATAAATTTACTTATATCTCCTTTATAATGTTTTCGCGTATACTGAATAAAGGTATATTTCTGGCGCATATTCGTGTTCTATACGATGCACTCTAAATTCATTAATTTTCACTCAAAACCAATTTGCTGTCTTTTGTAAAACATTAATCTATTTACCTACCTACCTTACCGTGTTCTGATGACGGACGCTGGCGTTGTTTGCCATTACCGTTGATAGTCATGGTGCAGTGGATCTGGTTCTGGACAAATGCCACTTCCCTTCTACAACATTAAAAACTGCATTGCGCTGCCCCCGTTAAAGTATATAATAATATAATTCCAGCGAAAGTGAAATGCAATTCTATCTACCATAAAACACAACAAAAATACCGACACCAAATCCACCATAGTGCGCTCCAAACAACCTCCAGAACGTTTATTTCTTTTTCTATTTTTTAACAAAACAAAAATAGAGAAAATATAGAAATAGGAACAAAATAATAATAATAAAAAAAAAAACGAAAGTGTAAACTAAGCCTTTTCATAACATAACAAAACAACTTGAGTGCATAAAGCGTATTGCCCCTATGGCCATGCCACACCAGGCCACTCTACACCACACATCAGACACAACACGACATCACGGCTTGTAATTCCTTTGGTCGCGTGAAAGTGATGATATCTGGGAAATTTAATGCGATGTTCTAAAATTACATCAATAAGCTCATCAGGGTTCAGCCAACATACCATCGTCGTCGTCATAATACTCACTAACGTCTAAATAAGGAATTTAAAAGTATGTGAAAAAAAAGTGTAACGCATTTTCATTTTCTCGTATCTTTTCCGTTTTTCCGTTGCGTTTTGTTGCTCAGCGATAAACAACACAACGTTAAAAAAAACAACTTACCTGTTGTCAATCATCACCTGTCAGGTCCGGTGGATATGATATTCCATCGACATGTGCACATTGCACCGAAGTATGGGTATGAGGTATGTCGGTATCTCGATATGTCGGTAAAACAGTTCCATGGGGCAATGCGTCAGCAGAGAGACGGACGTAACGGAGCCAAACGGAACGAAAACAACTTCTACAACGACGATGACGAAGACAGCTATTACAAAAGCAAACGAGTGTGTAATGCAAGTCATGCTATTAGCCGAGAGCTCCGATGCCGATGTCGTACCGGCTTCGACTTTGACTCCTACTTCGACGTTAGACTTCGACTTTAAATGTATAGTTTGTACATATGGGACACGGTGACTTTGGCGTTTTAGAATCAATGTAGCTTTTACGCTGACGCCATTCATGGTTCGATTCGAATTGGCATCGACATCAGCATCGGCATCGACATGGGGCTATCGGCATCAGACTTGGATTCGGACTCGGACAGAACTTGTTATCCTTGCCCCTAGGCCTGTCGCCTGTCAAAAGTGCATAATGGTAGACGTTCTGTCTATTGCAGCAGCGGATCACTAAGCAATTATTATATCCGACGGCTTGGATTGGCTTGGTTTGGCTTGGCTTGACTTGGTTCGGCTTGGCTTGACTTAACTTCTATGATGATGATGACGATGACGACAACTATTTTGCTCTTTGCTTTGACTTATGCGGAGAAGTTGTGTGCTTGTATCTTACCCTGGGTTTTTCCTTCATTCCTTTCTTCCACCCTCTGCTGATGTGAGGGCAGTTATGTTATTCGTTCCATATTTGTTTTTCTTAGCGTCGATTTTGTTGATTCTGTTTGTTGGTAATTTGTGAATCAAACTGGTCTTTCATTTTTATGTTTTTGGTTTGGTTGCTGCTGCTGCTACTTCATGGTATTTCTGCATCTGGCGTGAATGGTAATTAAGTAATTTATTTATTGATTTTCAATTCAATCGTTATTATCTCGTTAGCCTATTCCACTAAACTAGCTGTTATCCCTCTAGACCCCTTCGCTCTTTCGATACTCTCTTAGAGCTTTCATCTTAAATGCTATATCATTTGATTAGATTCTTCTAACTGGTGTTTGGCTTTTTGTTTTAACTTGTTCGACCAACTAACTAAGGAACGACTAACGACGATGACGCCAACGACGACGAGGTTGCGTTAGGTAGTTTTAGTGTTAATTGGTATTTGCTAATGGCTTTGCTACTGTGTTAGGCATATATTGCATTTTAATAGCAAGGATAGATAACAGTAAGGATTGAAAGTTCTGAAAAAAAAATGTTTTATTCTGCAGTTTTTAAACTTTAACAAGCCAATTTAAACGAGAAAGTTGAATTTGTAGAAGTCTTTTAGGAAAAAAGTTTACAGAAATTTCAAAGATTTAATAGCTTGGTTTTACACTTCTTCTCTCCACTTCACTTTAACACTCGTTTCACTTCACGTAATGTTCCACCAACCAAGTGACCTTAAATGAATTTGCAAGTAATGTAAGAAAATATATAAAGAACTGGCAAAAAATCACCTAGAAACCAATTTCTTTATGAGTAAAAATAGCTAAAACTAGTGCCCAGTCTAATAATGTAAGATGAAAGTTCAAACTTTATAAGCCCATAAATTCTTTTCTGACTTAACATATGGATTTTTGAAACACTTTTTCATGCTTCAACTTTTGAAAACTGTCTTTTTATGTTTTAAAATGTGTCTAAAGTTGCCTTTTTCTAGTAAGAACTCTAATTTAAGAACTTAAAAACTAAATCTAATAGTTCAACATGTAAACCATGGTTTAAGTATTATTTTACTCGACTTTTTCGATAAGTTTAAGGTTCAACCGGGATTTATAACACAAACGACCTTTGAACTACAGTTAAACCTGTTTTAAACCACATACATTTCTGAAATAAACTTCAGTATTGAATGAAGAGTCGGTATTTTACAATGCAACAGAACCCTTATGTAATAGAACTTTGCTAAAATTGAGCAACTATGGCCCATAATTTAATCCGTGTTATACAAATTTTGTCCATCCTATAGATTTCAGAATACACACTGATTTTCAAAAATCACTTAAAAATGTTTGAACTAGATGCATTTATCCTAAATTCCGGTTAACCTACTGATTAGTTCTCTAACCCACAGATTGGTTATTCAGCTTTGTGCATTGGTTTTCTTAGAAAAATCTTGTCAAATGACACTGGGCTTACTAATCACCTGCGTTGATTGTTTTGTCATTTAAAATGTTGAAGACACTTTTACATTTTTAAATGTTTAATTAACTCTTACGACCTGAAAAACTAAATCGCACAACATTTGATCCGTAGTTACGCGTTTTTTAAACGTTTATTATCTCGACTTTTGCGGTGCGTTAACTAAAGTTCAACCGGAGCTTAAGCGTGTAAACTTTGACATATCCGATCTGAATTTGGCTTGCAACAATAAGTAAAGCTTTTCTAAATCAGGGATCTTAAACCACAGCTAATCTTCCGATAAAATTTCTATATCACTTATTAAACATTAAACTGATTTTGATGACATAAAACTGAACAAAAAAACTAATAATTGAATGAGTGCGTTCAGCCTGATTTTCTAATGAATGCATTCATTGAAATCAATAAATTGAATTTTTGCATAAATTAAACAACACAAAATCTTTCTTCAGTTTTCTTTCTATGATAAAGATAGATTTTTGAGGGTTAGTAAAATTAAATAAACATCCAATTTAATCTTTAGTTGATAAGGGTATTTAGCTATTATATTTATAAAAAATAGGGTATAAGGAAAAAGACCATTATTAAGTTCGGGATGATGATTGAATTCGATTCTCTTTAACGATTGTCTACTTAAACAGTGTCTTGAAATTGCTAGGTGGTTGAATACCTCTTATTTGATAAATGGAAGTTTTAAATAGACGTTAGGTAAATATTTTACGTAGTCTAATGATTCTACAAACGAGGAATTGAATGACTGCATATTATTTAACAAAACAATTGACTTTCAATAACGTTTTAAGTACTTTTGAACCATGAACCTTCAACATTAAGCCACAGTTAATCTTATGATTTCATTTTTCCACTTAAATTATTTAATGAGTGCGTTTAACTCCATTTCTCATTAATTTTTTAAATGAATACATTCAGTGCAATATGGAAATTGATTTTTTGCGCAAACTATGCACAAAACATTATTTTTCTTGTTTCTAAGTTTCTAGAAGTAATTATCTGTTAGAATCCTGAGGTTAGAACAAAATTAAGGAAATATCTAACTAGAACCAGTTATCGTAAAATATAAATAAGAAAATAGAAAGTTTATTGTTAAAGTCAGGATTAACTTTTTTTACAACAATTGAATGCCCTGTTTTACAAATTTTCACAAAAGTTCAGGATTTTGAATGGATTTTAAAGAATGAATTCAGTTTTTTTGATTGACGGGTCTTCAACCTTAAACCACAGTAAATCTGAACGTTTCCTTTAAAAAAAATTCGATTACTGCATGAGTGCGTTCGGCCACATTTCTCAATGAATGCATACAGCAATATATGGAAATCGATTTTCTGCATAAACTACACAAAACGAAGGATTATTTTAAATTATGTTAAATGTTTTGTATGCAACCAAATAAAAATTGATGTTCAACAATGAGTTAGGTATTTTCAAGCCAGGTACCTAGAAACTTAAATGACAGTTTTACCACCGATTAAATTTCTGAGCCTTCGATTGAATACTTAGGTTTATTTAATGAATTGCAATTGAAAAATTAATTCATAAAAGCACCGATTATTTAATTAGTGTGTTCAGTCCTATTTCTGATCAAGTTTAAATAAGATTCAACTGATTTCGCAGTGAACGCATTCAGTGAAATATATTCATAAATTGCTTGCATAGACAAAACTATTTGTTTTTGTTTTATACATTTGAACAAAGTTTTGTTTGTGAGTTTCTAGAAATATATTTAATGAACAAATCCTGAGGTTTTATAAAATATGAACAAAATGATAGGCTATAGATAATAAGGGTATTGTTAATTGTTGAGTTATATGAATCTAAGATTTTTGTTTTTCAAAATGTCTACGTCATTCAATTGAATTCTATTCCCTTTAACGATTATATATTTTGACAATGTCTTAATATGCTAATCCATTTGATAAGTTTTAGATAAATAAATCCCTAAGCCTTAAATAAAACACAGTTTATATACAATTTTGCTTCTGGAAAAGCGAAAATAAACTCCAAGTTATACAAATGTAGATGATATGTTTCGAAACCCAAAAATGTCAGAATAAAAATTGGTTTCCCACAAACTTAAATGACAGCTAATCCAACCTATTTAATTTCTTATTATTGAGTTCAATTCCAAACTTTTTTTCAATAAAATGCGATTAAAAAATATTATTATTATACAAAAATCGGTTATTTTCAATGAGTGTGTTCAGCCCTATTTGTGATCAAATTTTAAAATGATTTTAAGTTTTATTCAATTTAATTCAAAATGAAAGCATTCAAAGAAACTTAAGTTAAAACCTACCTTAACTTTCAGTTAAAAAGTGACATTTAAAAATATTTAAAATGAAAAAGCTTATAGAGGAAATGACTACTTTTAAGAACGAAATATAGTTTAAAATTAATAACTTACACTTAAAAATTCCTTAATTAGTTTTATGAATTCCCTAAACCGATCGTTTAGTTAGACAGGGTCTTACTTAAGTACTTCAAGCTATTGAGAATATCTGAGACAATTAATCGTCGTTTATGTTAAGTTCAGGTATCTTAAGTTACACAGTTTATAATCAAAAAGACCACTTATAAAGACGTTTGTTCGTTAGACGCGCGACTGTCTTAAATTTAGACAAGGTTTAAGGAAACTACTGTCTTGATTTAGACAAGGTTTAAAAAGTTTATGTGAATGAAATATGCTTTAAAAAAGTATGAACACAAATTGATATTTGTTTAAATCGTCTCAGAGGTTCTTGGTTTTGAAGCCTGTGTCAAACCGATAAACAGGTCGTTCGAAAACTTTCTTCCAACACTGTGTTTTTCAGCTAATGGTCAGTTACCAAGGCTATAAACGTGTCCCGCATATTAATTGCTTAAGATTATTTTATATTAATTACATTCATTAATAGAATGCATGTATGCCTATAATAATTAGAAATAACACCGTTTACTACATATACAAAAATATACATAGTTTTGTGTACAATATATTTATATTCCCTGGAATTATAACCTAACCAAGATTATTATACTTTTGATGATATACGCATCATTTACCTATATACAAATGTATCTAGATATTTCTCTTCTTATTTAGTTTTTTGTATATATTTGCAAAACATTTGCATATAAGTTGTTTCCTGCAATATTCATATACAGAAATAATATATATTTTATTGCATGTTGTGTGTATGTCATACACAAAGTGTGAGAGTTTAGATGCGGCAACAGCAGCTAAAGCAAAAGCATATGTTTTGTTGCGTTCCATTTAAAGTTAGATTTATGGATGGTGCGGCATTTGTATGATAGGAACATACATTTGGCGAGGAAAGAACAGTGGGCAAAACTGTTTGATTTAATGTGAATGCTATGTTTGATATTGTGTATCTACTTGTGGTGTTGTGTGTGGAGATGTGTGGAGCAAGAAATTAATTAATGTCTAGTGATAAATTGCTTGCTTAGCTTACAATTATTATTATTGTTGCTGTTTTTGTTGTTGGTTTTGATGTTGTTGTAACATAAACATAAGTTAAAAGGGTTAAATCTTTTGCTTTTGTATCTATATGCATTGTGAATCAATAAATTTTGTATATCTAAAAGGAGATTAGATACAACGAAAAGGTTACAAATAGGGTTATTTGTGTAGGTTATAGGTATTATAGGGATGTGCAAAAAGAGTTAAAATATTTATTCCTACTTATATTGATGAATGTAATGTTTAACTTGAATTTTAAGGGTTTTATTTATGGCGGTTCGTCGTAGGGTTGTGCGGATATCTAAAAAACAATGATTGATTTGATGTTTTTGAATTTTGCTGAAATAACAATTTATGTGTATATTTACGAAATTCAAAAGTTAAATTTATTTGTTAACAAGGGATTTTTGGAAAATTCATCATCTTGTCTTCGATCCGAACATATTATATTCGTATTCAGAAGCTAAGAGAGGAAATGAATTATAACCGCTTAATCGTAATTTGTACCCGAACCACCAAATGGTAT
This sequence comes from Eupeodes corollae, assembly GCF_945859685.1. Classification (NCBI taxonomy): domain Eukaryota; kingdom Metazoa; phylum Arthropoda; class Insecta; order Diptera; family Syrphidae; genus Eupeodes; species Eupeodes corollae. Next base: position 144,654,380 of record NC_079148.1, on the reverse strand, counting down.
CATTTCTATTTATTTGCAAGATGCTAGAGAGGCTTTTTATTTAATGCGAGTAAGCGGAATGAGTATCAGTTTACAAATTTGGTAAACTGCTTTTTAGACTTTCAATTTCTATCCAGCTCCTTTATTGAGCAATTGGAAGAATCAATCCCTATTTTTTTTTCTTGAAAACACTATGCCCAAGTTATAAGCAAGACCAAGAAGCAATCAAATTTTGAAATTAAAAAGGGCTTTTTTCATTGTTCGGATTCGGCATAATACACATTCTGGCATTGCTCGCAGCAATTTTAAATGTAATCCTTGTCGAACTGAAAATTTTGAAATTTCTATTTCCTTCAAGATCCCTAGAATCTAAAGGCATTGTTTGCAAGAGCTGTGTGCACTTACTTTCGGAATACCCTTTTTCATTATCTATACCACAAGAACGATTGATTTCAAATAAATGTTGTTTACAGATAATAATACCAAAGTGTGAAAAAATACTTCAAAACTACAAAAAAGACTACAAAAGAAATTTATAATAAAATGCCAGCTGAAGGCTCGCACTATCTTGCTCCCGTATTTAAAGAGTATGTTTAAAAATAGAAGCTATTAAAATATTTGAAATTACACCTGCGTAATAATTTGCTATCAAAAATTTAAATGCAATTTCTGTTTTGAATAAATTCCAGCCGAGAAGTCCAATTATTCACCACTTCTTGCAGCTTTTGGGGCCTCATGTAATAAATAACGAGTCAAATATCTTCTTAACATAAAACCACAAAAAATAATCCGGAAAAGTGAAAAATACCACGATCTTGGTGACACCGTCAAAAGCTCAAAACGCTCATAATGAAACAAAAAACCAAACTGAGCTTAAATCCAGTAACAGCTGTCATAAAGGCAAGGAACTGTATCTAAAAAAACTCCCTTTAATTAAAAAAAGTCTGGATAAATAGAAAACTACCTTTTTTTAAATACAACAAAACTGATACAAATATTAGTCAGCTAGAATATTTCAGCAAAATATTTTACGTTAGGTTAGGTTAGGTTGGGTTATAGTGGCTATCCAAGATGGAAACGGACACACTTAGGCCAGTTTAATGGCCCATTGTGATACCACATGAATCTTGAGGCTTCCTCCTAAGCTCAATGGAACCAGCTTGAGTCCCTTACGAAACGTGAGAGGCTGATTATACCAATATGATTTAGATCGTTTAGATCTTAAAAGATCAATTTTCCTAGGTAATTCTTGCGTTTTCGAGCTAGAGCAGGGCATGTGCAGAGAAGAAGAAGAACCGTTTCTTCCTCTTCCTCGTCCATACAGCTTCTGCAAAAGTCATTTGAGAATACGCCTTGTCTCGTGGCGTGCTTTCCTATTAGACAGTGTCCGGTTATGACACCTATTATCGAGCTTATATGCGATCTGCTTAGAGAGAGCAAACAGCTTTAACATTTTAAATCCAGTGTTGGCCAAATGTTTTTTGTGGCTTGACACGTGGTGATGTTTTTCCACCTGGTGCCTGCCCTCCTCACAGCGTCTTGCATTAGCAGCAGTTTACAAGTAGCGATTGGTATGCCAGTACTTGCCAAACGTGGTAGGATGGGCTGTACTGTACCGTTCCTGGCGAGTTCATCTGCCTCACAGTTACCTTGAATGTCTCTATGGCCTTGCACCCAGCAAAGGTGAATATTAAACTGTTGCGCCATCTCCATTAGAGCTGTATTTTTGTTAGTTTTTAAAAATAAAAAAAAATATTAAGTCTGGTATTTCACATTCGTGTAGTGCGACTAAAAAAAGAATCTCTGTACTTTACAGTACGTAAGAAATTGGGCTCAAGGGTAAACTGATGGGCATTCCTAAAGGAACGAGTATTACGGTTGAATTGTTTGAGTGTAGGAATGTAACTGGCTATTTCATTAGAGCATTGCTTATGGAAGTAGCGATCAAATAATGAGAGACATTAAACCTTACGACGGTGCTCGAGAGATGCAAAAGTTTCAGTTCGACTACGGTCACCTATCATTTTTAGAGCTCTCTTTTAAATTCTGTCCAAGAGACTCAAGTGGGTTATAGGATCAATTGCCCAAATATGGGAATGGTACTCAAGGTTTGAACGAATGTAGGCTTTGTAAATTTCAGCCAAATCAGAAGGGGTAAAAAATTTCTTGCATCTTCAAAGAAAACCTAAACACTTAGCAGGATTTTTGGCGATATCAAATATGTGATCACTCCACAACAAGTGGTTTGCAACGAACATACCTAGGACTCAAAGCTGTTTAGTCTCTGCGGTGCAAGTACTATTCATGGATAGTTTCATTAAGGAGGGTTACGCTTTCGCGGTAGTAGAAAATACTGAGTTTACAAAGCATACAATTCTACACTGTTTTTTATTTCTCATTGTACAACGCTGTGAAGATCAGAATTTAATGAGCTTATTATATGCTGCCTTTGGTAGTCTACATCCGAAGAACAAGGATGAGAGGTACTGTCATCCGCGAAACAATTTAGTGGGTTAAAAGTTTCAGACAAAAGATCATTTATAAAAATAAGGAAGAGTGTCGGAGACAAAACGGAGCCTTGAGGCACACCAGCATCTATATAATGAATATCAGATTTGAACCCGTCAAATATAACATGAATTGAACGGTTCTAAAGGAAATTTCTAACCCAGCTAAAAAGATATTCATCAATACAAAATGCACGCATTTTCGATAAGAGAGCTTGGTGCCAAACTCTGTCAAATGCCTTTGAAATATCGAGTGCAATAATCTTACTTTCTCCAAGACGATGCAAGGATTTGTTCCACTGTTTGTTGAGATAAACTATGAGATCACCAGTGGACCTATTACAACGAAAGCCATACTGCCGGTCAGTAAGAAGCTTCCGCTCTTCAAGATATTTCTTAAGCTAAAAACGGATCAGCGTTTCCATGCCCTTGGAAAGAAGGGACGTAAGTGCAATTGGACGATAGTTAGAGGGGGAGGAGGGTTCGCCTTTTTTAGGGACAGGCTGGAATAATGCTGTTTTCCATCCATTCGGAAAGAGACCAGTAAAAGCACACCTCTTCAAAACAATAGCAGGGATACTGTCTAAACCAGCGGATTTGTAAATGTCAGGATTTTTTAGTACTCTAGTACTGAAGAAGTCCGAAAGAAGATTCGTCCCATAGAATTATCTACGCTTTTAATTACAGGCGGATTCAAGTCACTCACTGGCAGCATCGAATTAACAGCACCCTGTGCTGCAAGCAAATTGGCTTTATCAATCGAGCTTACATATGGAATGTCATTGGAAACGAGCGTCGGAACCGAAGAAGACATAGTTTTACGCACATTTTTTTAATAAACATTGTTATATGTATGTATAAAGATAAGATAATTACAGGTATTAGCTCATGCAACAAAATATTCAACTTTGATGCTACCAGGACTCAAAGATATCTCACATTTTAAATAAAGTGATAAATCTTAAAAGACTTTAAACCCATGGAACTAAAACACCAAAGTGCGTAGGTCATAACCTTGCATTTCCTTTTTGTATTTAATTGAGGTCAGTTCTAGAAATGTTGCTCATGTTTTTTATAGCAACATTTAATTTATTTTATCAAAAAAAGCACTAAAAGTCTTACTATCACCTTAACTAATTTCTTCAAAACTAAGTCACAAACCCAAAATTTCTGAAGTAATATTTTAAAAATAAATCTACCATCATCATCATCATCATCGTCAAGATCATAACAAAAGAATATAGCTAAAATTTCTATTGTTTGCAAAAGAAAAAAATTTTAAAAATTATAAAAATAATTATTGCAAATTCATAAATACATCAAAAAAGTAATCACACATCACTCACGTCAATTTATGTGTAATCATTGTTTTTGTATTTCTTGATCGTGTGCTGCTGATCCTGAACTTTCTTTCTACCTTGACGAATCAAATTCATATTAATCGTTCTTATTGTGAGCAAACAATGAAAATAAAAATTTAAAAAAAAGTATCTGACTGACTGAAATAAAAATAAAATGTATATCAATTTAACCAGAATGACCTTTAAATTAAAATTGATGATTATTGTTTATTTTATAGTATTCGAGAGAGCAAAGCATCACATTTGGCTTTTGCTATAAAATTACTCTGGCTACGATGTTGAATGTTGATTTTGATATTCATGTGCTTGCTTATCCCTCCTCGTTTTCAAGCTGCTACTGCAGTCCGCCGAGATCCCTCTATATGTGAGATCACCTCTACTCTATAATTGAATTACTCATTCTCGATTCTGATGATGATTTTGAAATTACATTGAAACAAATGTTTAATGTTTCTATTTATGAACAAATGTGTGCATGTGTCCCCTCAATAATAAATAAATTAATAAACAAACAAATGATTTTGGAATCTTAACTCATTTTCGAAAGAAAATTCATTATTTTCTTTATAGAGCACATTTTAAAAAAAAAAGATGAGTTCAAAAAGTTATCAAAAGTTCACACATTGTTGGAAAATTGAATTATCATATAAGAAACATTGTAGCACAAAAAGAAAATCAATACAGATACTAACAAAAACAATATTCACACGTTTTAAAAAAAGAAAGAAAATAAACTTCCCATTACAAACTTTTTGTCCCTGCGATACACAACGGTCTTCAGATTACAAGGTTTATTTTTAAAAACCTGTGTTTTTACAGCACGATTTTCCCCCTTTTTTCTTTAATTTTCTTCGTCTCTAAAATCGTCGTCGTCGTTCTATTGGTAATAAACAGTTGTTTGAATGTTCTGTAAAAATGTTTTCTTATAATTTTCATTTCCCTTGTTCTGTATAATCGCTGCCTCGAATCCCATTTTCCAAACTAACAAGGCTAATGTCTGTTTTGAGTTTTATTTAATTTTTTTTTTTTTTGTTGTTTATGGTTTTTATGGCGTTAAGTCATAATTTTTCTAGAATGCATAAGATTGCACATATTCTCCTCTATACTATAGAACGATGTAGCTGAAAGACGCTACGAGACGCGACCGACACGCGGACGAATATGATATGGCACGTGGGGGTGGGGTAAGGTCAGTTTTTTGTTTAATGATCGTTTAGTGAACGATAAAGTTGATGTATGTTATGAGGGCTGATCGTATCTTAGCGTGGAGTGAATATACGGAGAGATGATATATTCGAGTACTTTCAGAGACAAGTATTATTAATTCGAAGAAACGAAGAACTATTCTGATGTCTGTGAAAAAATTAATATAGAAACGTGTGATTATATAAGAAGTAGAATATTAAAAGCGGTATGATTTAGATGATACCGAAAGATTCCTGTCTCTCCTCAAGTTTGTTTTGCTTCGATATGCATTATTAATAAATCATAATATCGTTCTGCTTTAATGCGATTTTTGTTAATGGATTTTTTAATGGTTACACTTTGGGATTGTGAATTGTGTTTCATTGTAACTTTCAGAAGGTATTGATTTTGATTTCAAAGGGTGTTCCAAAATGACGGAATACTTTGACTTTGAAAACTTTTAATGTCACAAAAGTAATGAAAGATTGTCGATTGTAGATGAAAACTTTTGACATTCCTGAAAGGTTTTCAAAACCACTTTTACGCACTGCTTCGATATTGACATTTAAATAACAGATTTTTAAATAGTCGGATTGATTCAGCTTAATTTAGACTATTATTGGATCAGGTGTCGAAATAAAGCTGAAAATAAGCGTACTATTAAAAATTTTCTGTTCACACCGTTGTCAGTCTTTGTTCAAAGGTTTTAAAATGTTGTTGTCAGTTTGTTTCCATGTTCAATTTGAGGTTCCCGCAGAAGATTTATTGAACATAAGAAAATTTTCAGCAGTTGTCAGAAGTCTTCAACAATATTATTTCAAATTTTTAAATGTCATCTAAAAATTTGTCGAGTATTATATAAAATTTCAAGATATAAACTTCTAATATTTCACTATTTTTAATTTCCAAGAGGAAGTTATTGTATTGGGTCCGATTTGTCAAATTGAAAATTTTTACATTTCTCGACGTTTCAAGGTCCCTAGAGTCGAAATAAAAGACTTTTAGAAAGATGTCTGCGCGTGAGTGTGTACGTACGTTCGCTATTTTTTGTTTGTAGTCCATAGCTTAAGAACCAGAAGGAATATCGAATTCAAATACATTTTGTCATAATAATGCAGAAAGATACAGATACAGAAAAGGCTCTCAAGAAAATTGAGTTTGTCGTTTTTTTACCATAGCAGTTTTAAAAAAAGGTGAACATTTTGGTTAACCCTAAATAGCTTACGAACCAATGACGCTAGAGACTTGAAATCAATTTCCTATAATATATTGTAACGTGATACCAAACAAGTATATGTTTTGAAAAAAAAAATCCAATTTACGTTTTTTTTTTACAAATAAAAAGATCAAAAAAAAAATATGTCACCTACAAAATTTTACGAATAAAAAATTATTTTATCTGCAAAACAATTTTGTGCAACGAAAAGTTACGTTTTTGATATCTGGTAAGATTTTAAGAAATATCGAATTGACAGTTTTTACTCTAAAAAACACAGTGCTCAAAGTTAATAAAAATTGAATTTCGACTCGAAATATCTTTTCCAAAATTAAAAATATTGGCTTGCAATTTATTTTTTTTCCACAGAAAATATTGTTTTCGATATTCAGTAGTTTTTTTTTTTTTTTAAATCCAACAGCCCGTTCTTTCATACAAAAATAAAATTTACAAACATTTGTAAAAATTAAGAAATGTTACTAAAATTGTTAAAAATTTGTTTGCGATTAAAAATCTATTTAACAAAACTAAATTTTCAAACTAAACTATTTCTTTATACGAAAAATATTGTTGGTACTTTAAAAATTTTTAAGAATAACTTAACTGACAACTTTTATTAACACGGCACGAAAACCTACAAACCTTTAAGGCAAGAAAAATCTACAGACGGGATGGGAAGTTATCAGTGTGGGTCGCATCCCAGCCTCTTTTTGGAAAATGTATTCAAAAACGTGTTATTCACGCAAAATTAATACCCGTCAAATTGGTATTGGGGTCGAAATACTGTATGAGTCATAAATAAATGTCAAAATATTGTCAAATTTCTGTATGAATAAAATTATGTACGACAAAATTCTGTACTTCAATAAACACTCCAAACATTTTGAAAGACAAAAATCGTGTTGTAAATTTATTCTACAGATAATTAAATAACATAACTTTCAAAAATACACTTTTTAAGTATACAGTATTTTGTTTTAAGAAAGAAAAGCAGGGATACAGTATAATGAAATACAATATATTGTTCATACAGTGCTTTGTCATAGAGTATTTTAAGTTTACATGGTTTTGAAATACAGAATTAAGGACATACAGCATTTTGACCAGACAGTATCATACACAGAGTTTGTTTTAATACAGGATTGTGAAAAACAGTATTTTGAATATTTGCTACTGAGGTTGTCAATAATTTAACTACTATTTAAATTTATAAAAAACTTACAAATTTTATTTCACGTGAGTATTAAAAGAATCAGTGATGTGAAAAACTTTGTATGCATACGAAAAAGTTAAAATAAAAATGTATTTGCATTACAAAGTTTTAATTCAAAATACAAATTTAATTCAATTTGTTGGACATTTGACAAATATTTAAACTAACATTTCATTTTTTCTTATAAAAAATACAATTTTTTCAACAATTTACGAATTTTAAATGAAGTTTTGTTTTAAAGAATTCGAATTTTAACTTTGTGTTGTGTAATAAAAAATACATTTGCTTAAAATATTTTTTGTTTTGATGAAAATAGTTTTTGTTCAGCATAAAAGACATTTTTTCTAATGCAAATAGAATTGTGTCTTGCATATTTCTTTGTATGTGTAAAATGTTTTTATTTAAAACTTAATATTTCGAAGTTAACATTTTCAAATAAAAGTTTCTTTTGAAGTTAAAAATGCAAAACTTACGACATTGACAAACGTCGTCTGTCGGGTAGTTAATTATACGTACATTCTATAACAATTATAATTTTTAAATTAAAATTTGGTGATAATTTTGTAATGGTTATAGTCTCTCACAAGTTCATTTCGGTATGGTAAGGCTACAGTGATAAAAGTCCTTCAAAATTGGTGCTGTTTTTTCCATTGAGCACCTGAATTATTTCCGCGTCTGTTAACTATACAATCCCAAGGAAGGCCATCCTTAATTCCTTTAAACCCGGACATCTGCCCAAGAAGTGCTGGATATTTCTTCCTCCCTTAAGCTGCACACAGTACATAATGACGATTCGTTCTGGCCAAATCCGTTTCCATTAAGCTTGATTAAATCACATCTTGCCTTAAAAATAAAGATGATCTTGTTCAGTTTGAAACCATTGTAAATGTAAATCTGTTCTCTTAAATGATCCAGATGTTTGTAGATGCGCTTACTGCTCTCAGATGCACTTCGTAGGTTTTCTTGTTGACCCTCTGATTTCAACAGCCGTAACAAATCGTTGCCTTTGTGGATCCAATCAATTTGTGAAATAGACCTTTCAAAACAACACAATATCCAAAACAATATCCAAGATTGTTCAATTCCTTTACCCAGAACAATTTTCCCCTCAAAAGTTTTTTTGTTAGCTGATGCGGTATAGTCTTGTTGCACTGTATTCAAATATTGTTTTTGATATATATCTGAGGTGAAGATCAAGAGTATAGTAATGTCCGTCCTCCGCCCCAGTTTCCATTGCCAAAGAGTAGTTTGGAGTAAAACACCTAAGTAAGTACAGTTGGAGACGATTCGAATTCTTTCTCCATTTAATGTCCAATTTTCTTGACGAAATAACCTTCCACCATTTCTGAACACCATTATCTCGGATTTAGATAGATTTACTTCTAGGCTCCATTTAATGCAGTAACATTCCAGTTGCGTTATCTTCTGCTGCAAGATCGTGACATCATCCGCCAGAATAAATATATCGTCTGCATAAAGCAACAACCTTATATTGAACAAGTCAATAACGAATCCTTCTGAAGATTCATGCAAATCTTTTATATACATTTTGAAAAGCAACGGTGATACCAAGCATCCCGATTGGCTCCAAAAAGTAGCTCAAAATATTCAGAGAGCTCTTCTCCCGTCCAAACAGCTGATTTAATGTTGGAGTATATGGCTTCTATCAAGCTTACAAGTTTTGTCAAAACTCCTATTATATGTAGTTTGCAGATAAGCAATTTTCTTGAGATTTTATCAAATCATCATCATTCATCTTTTGCCTCCAACAATTTGTATTAACAATTCATTTTGACGTTTATTAGAAAACATTTAGAAAATTAAGGACGGGAGCGATTCTGTAGACTGTAATCTAAAGTGAAGACAAAATCACGTTCGAAGCACAAAGACGACAGTTTTGTTTATCATTTTCTAAAAGTATGTCCACACCAAAAAATATTTCAGGAAGCATTGTTTAAAAAACGTTTTAAAATATTACCCGTTTAAAAAAAAAAAACATTTCAGTAATATTTCTGATTTGTGTTTTTGGTTTAGACGCTTTGGAAAACATTTTTGAAATGTTTCTTTGTTTTTTATATTGATTTTGTATTTTTGAATTTAATTTCAATTTGTTTTATATCAAGCTTTTATTCACTCGACATTAATGCTAAGAACGTTCTACTGTTTAAAAGCATAACAAGAAAATCAACAAGTCGAGTAAAGAAAAATACCCTTAAGCAATAAAACTTTGCATATGAATACCATGTTACAGTCGGCACAAATTCCACACGAGTTTGCAAGAGTGCAATGTGTTCCTTATTTCAAATTGGAAAGACATAATTGGACGTTCTTCAAAGCAAAATGTGAGTTCGCTCCACCTTTGGATAAAAGAGGTCAGCACTTCAACCGATCAAACAAAATATCCGATAATGCAGTCGACTATATTTTGGAGCATATTACTACTCAAGTAACAAAAACCCAAATAAACTTTATCTCTCACCTTTGTTAAATGTATCTAAATTATATTGGCTCCCGGAAATTACGCCAGAATTTTTTTTTTGGAAAAACGCCTGAAAATGTTTTCTGCTTCAAATTAAAAAAAGAAGCAGAATTTTTTGTGGAAAATAAGCCAGAAGTATTAGTAATTGTGCCAAGCAGAAATGAAAAAAAAAAAAAACAGAAACCAAAATGGAAATTAGGCCAGAAAATCAACTGATATATTCTGGACTAATTTCCTAATATCAATTTTGGTCTTGGTCTTTTTTACAAATATTTGTTTTGTTGCCTTTTTCCATTTCTGTAAATGGAAAACAACGCCAGAAAATTTTTAGGAAAAAATGCCTGAAATTCCAAAATTTTGCCAGAAAAATTTTAGATTTTTTCCTAGGAAAAAAAGCCAGAATTTTGTATGACGAATTTTCTGGAGTTTTTTCCAAAAAAAATTCTGGCGTAATTTCCGGGAGCCATTATATTGCCTTTACATTGAAAAATGAGTCGAACAAGAGAAAAATGTCCAATATTTTGTTAGCCAACAATTTTTACCGCCAAATTTTTAACACGGAATTCAATCTGTCTTTCCGCTTACCAAGAAGTGACACTTGTAGCATTTGTAACTCTGGCGAAAACTCATCTGAACACCAAAACAGCTATAAGTCTGGATTCCAAAGTCAAAAATTTGACCGCGGAAAAGCTTGGTCCAATCCTAACGTCTTATATATTACATTTGACCTCCAGCAAACAATGCCCTTACAAAATTTAACCCCGTCTAAGGCATTTTACTTGAGACAGATGTGGTTTTATAATCTAGGAATCCATGTCTTTACTTCCGATGTGGAGATGTCGTATATGTTAACCTGGACCGAAGATGTTGCAGACAGAGGAAGAACCGAGGTAATGAGTGCACTCTATACATTCCTCCAAGAATGTAAAATTGCCAAAAAGAGGAAACATTTGATTGCATGGACCGATTCTTGCCCTGGACAAAACAAAAACTTTTTTTTTATTGTGTCTATACCAAGTCCTTTTTTTGACGGAATATTTTGATCTGATTGACCACAATTTTCCTGAAGTTGGCCATACTTATCTTGACAGTGACAGGGATTTTGGAAGATTTGAAAAAGAGTTACGAAAAAACGAAGCCTTTACACTGCTGAGCAATATCGACATATAATAAAAAGTTCCAGCAAAAAAAATACCGTTATAATTGACATGGAGAACCACTTTCGATCATTAGAAAATCTTCCACCAAAATTAAACGTTAAAAATGTTAAAAAAAAAAACATATCGAATGAAAAAATCAATTTCCGTGATAGCGTCAAATGGCTTAGAATAAACATTTATACATCGTATTTTTATAAGTAATGCTGTGAGGAAGATGCTTTATACAATGAAGCTGTTATAGCAAAAAACTTCCGAATAGTTCCAGACATAAACCAAGACTTTTTCGTTCGAAAAAAAAAGATAAGCAGCTTTCTATTGAGAAAATAAAAAAATTAAATTAACAAATGATGTTCATACGAGGGGAACACCACTGTTAACGACTTTTCCCTCAAACAATGCTTTGGTAACTTGAAAGACTCTTTTATTGGTTTATAGGCCATTTTAAATGAACTAAGCCAATCCCAAAATAATTTGTGTGGTTAAATTCTAACGGTCGTAGAAAAATATTAAAACATTTTTGAAACATTTTGCGAGTGATGACAATACTTTTTCCCAATGTTGCTTTTTGATCTAATTCTTTGCAAGCTTACCAAAAACACACGATGATAATGCCTCATTGTTTCCGTGAAAAAATATGTGAGATGTTACAAAATCAAAGTAGCCCCAGACTTCCACTTATCTTCAATCCACGTGAACACACCTTAAAAACAAAGCATTTAAAAAACTTTAAAAACCATAACTAACAAATCAACTCGTCTAACTTAAGGTCTTAAGTTTTAAGTTTCCCCATAAAAAGCTACTTAGATTTTTTTTTTAAATTTTTATTTTAACAGTCTTAACCTCTCAACTCGTCTCACTTCACACTTCCATTTTAAAACACTCGTAAAATTTCCAACAATACACTTCATATTAAGAAAACTACCTCAAAAAGCACTTCATTTACGAGCTTTTAATGCTCTTTTATCCTCGTGTTGAACCGTCTTCGTTTTATGTCCCCTTAATAAACCAAAACCAAACTAAACTAAACTACTGAATGAATATAAATACATATATATGTTAATACTAAAACGAGTAAAGTATAAATATATATTATATATGTATCTATTTTATTGATTTTCCCTATCACGCATTTTAACTCTATTACCCTCTTGTGGTAGACGTTTTGTCTGTTGAATTGTCCCCCCCTATTTTATAACAAAAACAACGTTAAGAAGAATTCAATGTGGAAATCATTAAACTTAAACTTCTTCCCACCCAAACCCGAATCGAAAACCCAAACCCATATCACTTCGGTATGTCTTGTGTCGTATCTAATATCAATTTCGATTATCTTCACTAATTCGATTCGCCTTCAAATCCAGAGTAGTCTTTCCTTATTCCCATCTGACAGATGAGAGACGTCGTTCTCGTTGGGTATACTTATGTAAAATGTGTGTACAGATATTTTTAAACCAAAAAACCGCCAATAAAACAAATTTTACAATAAACTTTAAAACTTCTCCCCTCCCAATCCCTCTGTCTTCTTTTTTATTGATTCTTTTTTCATTTAATTTAGTCTGATAGAAATAATAAAAAAAACTAATAATATTTATATATTCATCTTATTTTTAATTTACATAATTATTCAGATCGAAAATGATGATATGTCATTATCGTTTACTCGTTTACACCCACCCCACCCTTTGCTGTCGTGTGTAATACTAAAACAGTTTTTTAATGACATCAAGTTTTATGTATTCGAAAAAATCATAATAAAAAATATAATTTTTAGATATAGATATTTGCCCTTCCTAAAAAATATTGAGAAAAAGGAATCACGAACAAAAAATATGCTTTTCCATTTAAAATTCATGTGTGGGTGTTTTCACTTTAGTGAGGACACAGTGGTTTTTTTTTTGGGCTTTTGTCTTTAAATATTGTCAAATATTTACATAAATTAGATATTTTTTTTTGAAGCATAAAAATACAATTTGTTTTTTTGAGACATATTAAATCCAAGAAACCAAAACGAAAAAAATAAGTATCCTCGATTAATTTTGTGTCTGTGGCTGTGTATTTTTAAATAATGTATAAATTTAAATCTTATTTTAATGTTTTTCTTTTTTCTTTGTTTCATTTCAGGTAAATTTATACAAAAACAAAAAACCAAAATAAGGTGAAATCATGCAAAAAATAAATCGATGTTCTGTGAGTATGTAAAATTATTTCCCATTAGGCATTTAGATACATCTATAGCCAGAACAATAGGTACATTTTTTAATTTTCAGTTTAACACTTTTTTCACTTAAATAATGTTACACGTCATGAAGAAGCCAAAAAAGAAAACAATACTTTTTCAATGTTATTCAAAGAATTAGGTTTTTCTGAATTCAAATTTCACCTCATAATTTTTCTATCGCATCAAGTTATTAAAATGTACCTTCTTAAAAATATAAACGCTGACCAAGAACAGAGTCTTTAAAGTTAATTTTAAACACAACTCAGTTCTTAACAAAAAATATATGTGATTATTTTGCAAAGTACAAATCGTTGTCTTCTAAAAACAGATTCTGGAAATTGTCATTAGTTCTCAATTCTCAATTGTATTGGTTCTATATACATTTTTGAGAAATCTTAATTTAAAGATTTCATGTTTTTGAAAAATACTCTTTGGAGCTTATTTGTGGGATGATTTCGAATTTGAACTTCGATTTAACTGTTTACTCTGATTTTGTAAAATAAATGAGTCTGTTACAAAATTGGATTCAACGTTATTTTTATATGTATTTAATATATTTCAAAAGCTTGATATGGTAGAATTATTAAGTCGACGAATGATGCGTCACATAAAGAAAAATTACTTCTATCATAAAAAGGTGTCTGTGTTTTGTGTAAGACTTAAGTGAGTCTTTTGAAGATTTTTCAAAAATTGTAGAAAATACTTTAAATATTTGCACTGACCATTAAAGACTGAAAATATATATAGTTTTAAAACCATCACAAATTTTACTGACAAAAAAAACGACGATGAATCTAAGGCATCAAAAAGCCGTATAAAGGGTGTTTTTTTAGACGTGTGGTTTTCAAGAAGAAATAAAATGGTTACAATTTAATGTTATGACCAAGGATTTTGATTTGTTATATTGATCAAGTTTTCCATAATGTTAAAAAAAATGATTTCGAGTAAATGGCGGCCACGGCTAGATTGTATACATTTTATACGAAAGATGCCCAATGTTCGAACACTTTTTGCAACAATTGAGACCTTTTGTTACCAAAAACTCGCCGAATATACACTTCCCAGGCGTCATTAACGCGTCAATCGGTTCGGGCTTATCTGCGTAGACAAGGAATACAAAACCTCACAAGAAATAGTCCAGCGGTTTAAATTGATCGGTTTTGGCGTCTACTCCATAAGCACAACAGACGAGATAATTCGCTGACCAAATGTTTGCACCAAACCGTTGATTGTTTTTTTTTAGCTGTATGGAATGAACTGACGTCCTTTGGTAATAAATTAACAGGGTTTGTAAACTTTTTTCAGGAGAAACCCTTTGCATTATGAAATGGCAAACCAAATTGACAACTTTCAAAAACACAAACACCGAAAAAAATATTACCACATTGAAACCACACTTCTAAAAAAAACCGCTTATATGTGTTTTTTGAATTTCAAAATACGATAACTCAAAAACTTTCATAAGGAAATCAAAAACTCGACTATTTATGTCATCTGCATCAAGATTTCGGCGTGTTAATCAGCTCAAGCCGTTCTTCATATCCTGCAGGAGGCTTTCCTAAAAATTCGGATGAAAGTTATAAATAAATAAATTGGGTGGCGCAACAGTCCGTTGAGAACTAGGGCCTAGTGACTTACAACTCTCAACCAGTATTGTGTGCGAGTAATGTTGTGAGGGATGGAGGGGAACTACAGTTTACAGAAAGCACTTTTTCATGACAAGAGTTACTCTTGGACAATTTGTCAATTCTTCGCAAGAGGCAGTATCCGTGAAAAGACTTTAGATGGCATTGGCAGGGATCGAACCCAAAATCTTAGGCATTACTGCCCAACGCAGAAACCATCATATCACGGGTTCTACGGGATAAAAATTACAATAAAAAAAAAAACACACCCGAAAGTTGATTTATTCTGCTAAAACATACCTTGGTAAAGTAAGACGCTTAAGAGATGAGCGAATTGCCCTTTAAAGTGTTCAAACGAAAATATATTTCTCTGGTATAAATGTTTATACGTCAACCAATGAAGCGTTTAACCCTAAGGTAATAACACCAAGGCTCCCAGAAATTGAATTAAAAAATAAAGCCAAACTTATTTTGAAAAAAAAAAAACAAAAATTCGGTCCTTTTTAGAATTTTTTCTGACAAAACTTCGGCGGCGGAGGATCAGGTTTTTCGATTAAAGAAACCAAAAATCCATTACGTTCGTTTGTAGCAAGAGCTGTAATGTATTGGATCCTTGAAATTCTTTGATGTTAGTCAAAAAGTATCTAAGTCAGAAGCTGAACACACAGACTCAATGAGCTTAAATCATTTATATCGAAACAAATGTACATTTTTCTGTCTCATTGTCTACAGACTAAATAAATACGATATTTAGCAGTGGTCTAGACTAAAGTTATTAGTATTGAACGAAAGAGACAAAAAGGCCGTTACACCAAATAAGAAGTCTAAAATGCAATTTTTCGATTTAAGACCTTTTTACCTAACACTAATAAAGTACGGCAGAAAACAATTACTTATGTGTATAGGACAAATTAGGTTTTCCTTCGGCTTTTTTGGTCACTTTGATCGTGGCAATGAAACAAGGTTGTTACATTAACTTTTCCCGACGTTTCGGCAGGGGTTGCTGCCTTCCTCAGGGGAACTTTATTAAACATGAAATATAAAACACATAGTACAATATTGTGGACAACAAGAATAAGAAAAAACTTACAATTTAACAATTAAATTTTAAAACAATGTAAAAAAAAACACTTCTAATTAAGAAGTTCAGTCTATAACTACTGTAGTTTTGAATTCTTGAAAATTTCAATGACAGGGAAAGAAAGCGTTGCACAATATTCAACATTCACGTTGTACGGCTTAAGAACGAATATCTGTACTTTACATAACAAACAAATTAATCTAAATTGAAATAAGTGTTTGTCAACTAAATATCATATGTAGCCGAAAAAGTCAACGTTCAACCACTTGTTTCCAGTTTGGTCACTTTCAAACAAGTAAGATTTATGATGTAAGCACGTTTACACTGTTTACAGGCCTTCAACCTCTACATACCAAATTTTTCGTTCAGTCATCACGGGCATCTCAAAATCATAAATAAAGAAACTAAATTGTCTTCTACTTCAGCAGACACAATGTTCTGCCATTTTTCTTCAAGTCTTCGAATCTTCCATTAAAAATTCTCCCTTGTGGAGAATGGCATTTAATTCCGAGCTTTATGGCAGTGCCAGCGTGAAGACCTTACGTGAAATGTAAAATCGAAGCCAATCTTGCATAATATGAGGCCTTTCTTTTAGATTCTGATCTTGCTGGAAGATACAACTCGGACTTACATTTAAAGCATCGACTGATGCTTTCAAATTTTTTTCCAAAACAGATTTGTACTAATAACGATCCATAACACCTTTAAAAAATACAAATTTAGCCACTCCAGAGGTTGCAACAGCACCCCACGTTATTAATTTGCCTCCACTACGTTTTAGAACACGAGTATAACGACCAAGTTTTTTGGATAAAGTGCTGTATTCGTAAAAATATTTTTTCAAGTTTGTTCCTTTTTTTATCAGAATCTTATGAATCCTTCACTAAATTGACACCAAAATCTTGACATCTAATAAACACGTAGTCAAAAAAGTCTCCGTACAGCAGCTTTCTTTTTGTTGATTCTGAGATAAGTATTTAACATAACAATATGTTAAAAATAAGAATTTTGAAAATCGCAATCACAATTTTTTTAAATTTGCTAAAAAGGAGAAGGTGAAAACTAAGTTTGTTTCAATATTACCACTTTGGTTTTTACATTTACTCCTAGTAATTTTTTTCAAAAAACAGTAAATTAAGGAGACTTTTTGGACTAAGTGTACATTTTTAAAAATCCCGAATTTCAATTTTTTTTATTAAGTTGTTGCATAAAACAAGTGAAAGAAGTAATAATTACCAAAAATTAAGTTGTGTTCCTATTATTTTGGCCCTAGCTGTATATAGATTTATTTGTCTGTCAATTTAATGTAACTGCGTTTCTGTGATAGATTTATCTTTTAAACAAATTTGAAATTCTGTATTTTGTATAATTAGACATTTTTTGAAATTATTATTTGAAGTGTGGATAAATTGTTAATTTGTCGTTGGAATTATTTTCCCATGACAATAATTTGTTACAATTTTCTTGTCTATTTCCAATTTTGTTATTCTTTTTTTGTTCCCCACTTGTCCTCCTCTTCTGTAATATATGTTGAATAATTTCCTTTTGGCCAACATCCGCAACAGCAGGAAGTGCTGTAGTATAGCCTACATATATATGCGGATGTATATGGACGCCATTTGTAATTATAACGTGTATTTATGGGCGAGTGTGTTATAGAGGGATGTAGCCTGGCTGATGTGATGTGTCAAGTCAAGCAGAGAAAACTCTGTGAGCAAAATGTCAAAGTACTCTTTTGCCAAGTTTGAGTTGGGAAAACATTAATTTTATTGCACATGGGGATATATTTTGTTTTCTAGATTTTATTTTACTACTCTACACGACGAAAGACCATGTTGACTTTTTTTCCAACTTGCTCTTTTCACAGACTTTTTCATTGAATTAATTATGTGGTGTATAGCACTAGCACTTAAGTTGATAAACATTTGACCAGCCTGTTAATATCATTTGACCTTTTTTCTTTTTTTCTTCTTTTTTCTTAGACTTAAAGAAGATTTATGTGAGAATTGAAAGAATGAAGATTTGTTGTTTTTTGAAATAAGGCATTTCAATGAAGTTGTAATTTTATGGTAGAGTTTTTTCTTTTAAATGTATTTTTAGTTGAGTGACCTTATGACTTATACTTTGTGGTTTCTTATAGAAATAAGATAGAAAAAAATAAGAAGTGCCTGAAGCTAATTTGAAATATAATAAATCAGAAGATATCTTTTTATTTAAGAAAAGTTTATTTTTTGGTTATTGTTCTTTGACAGTTTTAATTAAGCGAGTCTTTTGTGTCAAAAATTAACGAGTCATTTTGACAAATAGGTGATATACATAAAAGATGTCTACTTAGGTTTGTTTTAATTAAAATTTATTTGATCTTAGGTCATCATTGTGGATTAGCGAATCGCAAAATGGCCAAATTACGTTTTTTGAAATCAGAAATGTAAAATTTTAAGTAGTATGTGAATATTTCAGTTTTATAAAAACACTGGTGTTTCAAGTTAAATTTCGAAATGAATGTTGTAAAATTTATTTGTGTTTTTTTTTTTTGTCATCTAAAAAATTAGGTTATTTAAGGAACTGTTCAAAATCACAGTGTGTAAACTTGCCCTATTGAAAAATAGAGGAGTTGGAAGGGAACAGCGAGAAGAAACAACCGGTTCATGATTTTTTGTCTTATGCCACCAAAAAATCAACACGGAATTAAACCAAAATCCGTTAGTTCTGCTGAATTACTTCAGTAAAATAAGTCTTTCTATTAATCACAAATCTATTTGAAGAAGAATTTTTAATTCTGTTTTATCAGTGTGTTTCTATTTCATCTGGAAGTCTGTTTTCTGAAGTGTAAAATTCGACTTTTTTGAATAACATTCAAAATATTTCAATGAATTATTTTTTTTGTCTTGCTAATCCGTTTTTAATTTTATATTTTAAATTGAGTTTAATTTCAGACTTTTAGGACACTGAAGTCGCCAATAAAAAATATTAATCTTTTGATTACAAGAACTACAGGCTATCAATTAACAAGTGGTGGGACCGTAACATACGGTCAGTAAATTCAAGTGACCTATGTTTCCTAAAATCAACAAGATATTCAGAAAAAAGAACGATAATGACCTTCCGTGTCTTAAACTCCAAAGAACTGAAGAGAACATAGACGTTCTTAGGACAGCGCAAATAGATCCAAAAGAAGCAATCTTTGACATGACTTTTTCATACCTCAAAATTCGAAGAAACAGGTGAAGGCGGTGGGAGCTGCTTTCCAGCAAGTGTACAAGGTGAATGTTAGCATTTGCTTTTTTCTGGGAAAAAGAGCCCTACTTAATCACTTTTACCTTCGAAATGATATGACACAATGGTGATCTAACAACCGCGGTTTCGTGCGGTTCAATGACGATTCCTTGGCAAATGCCATAATCGTCATACAAACGGGAGCACGTCTCTTGTTAGTGGCGAATGTTGAGCCTCAGCTCATCTTCAACTCAATAAAAACAAAAAGTCAGCAGGTATCCATGGTATATCCCACGTTGTACTAAAATATTTACCGATGGAGGTAATCGACATTTACAACACACTCTTTAGTGATGCATATTATCCAGTGCATTGGAAGACCGCTGTGGTTCAACCTCTCCCGAAAAACGGAAAGGACAACCTTAACCAGTTAAAACTTCAGTCGATAAGTCTTCTTCCGAGCACCAGCAAGATGGTCAGCGTTGATCTTCACGGGCAGCGATTAGCGAGAAAAAGTGTAGTGAAGTACCTCGGTATCTGATTAGATTAATATTTATATTTCAACAAATATATAAATGTTCTTGTGACCAGGGTCAGAGGAGCCTTCCCTTTGACGGAATGGCTTTTTTACAGCAGTTGCCTTGACCCCACAGTGAAGGTAATTTGCTACATGAAACTCATGCGGACGATGATCGTTTACGGTTGTCCTGTGTGGTTTAACGTTGCCCCTTCCCAGATAGAGAAGTTTCGGAGGTTGGAACGGCAACGTGCAACGGAGCTCGAATCAAAAAAATTTACAATTTCGTGATAAAAGTCGTTTGAGGTCAAATTGCAAGAGCTATGCCTTCGACCAACAATTTAATTTTCGGGACGTTCTATCCGAACGACTAGTATTTTTGAGTGCACTCTTGAGCGGCTTCATTCCACCAGAGGCATTCCTCTTTTTAGATAGATGTGGTCTGATACAGGATAGATTGGCAGTTCCGCTAATCTACCACGTCAGACGAAGAACCGTGGATAGGTGACTACTGTACAATCGGGACGTCGTCATGGCACAAGGCGGAGCAGAGTTCCTTCGGTTCAGTGGAGACGTGTCCGAACGGGACCGAATTGATAGGGTGAAGCAGGAGAACCAGTTTCGGTGGCTTCAATCGGCACTTGAAAGGTAGTAGTCGGGATGGGATTTAAAGCCTTGGCTTCCCTGTCTATGCCATCTAAAGTTTTTTTTACGGGTACTGCCTCTCCAAGAGTAATTCTTGTCACGAAAAATGCTTTCTGAAATTTGCCGTTCAGATTCGGCTTTGAACTGTGGGTCCCCTCCATCCCTGAAAACATTACTCGCACACAGGAATGGTTGAAAGTCGTAAACGCAGAATCATACATTTATTGTTGAACACACATTCTGAAATATTGAGATACTTCAAAAACGTTATGTAAAAAATTGTGATTATGCTCTTAATTTTTTTAAATTTTATAAAAATTTTAAAAATAAAACATTTTTTGAACAGAAAAGCTTTCTTTTCAAAAATAATTTTGAATGCACAAAAAAGAGTTTTCAGGTAATTTGACAGCCTTAGTTGTGATTTTGTATTTGTCTTAAGTAATCTATTTCTTGGAAATAAACTATTGCACATACAATTTAACATTACTTTCGAAAACCGTATTCAAGTTTCTTCAAGAATTTCCTAAGAATATGGGTTTGAGTATTTTCATAGACTGTTAAAAGATTTATAAAAAAAAAAAGAGTATTGAGATCTTATTGAATATTATTTTGCAAATTGGCAAATATTGACCAAAGACCAAACGACTCAAGTAGAAATATAATTGTTTTTGAAAAGTTACCTAATTTTACTCAATATTCAAAAAAAATTAGAACTCCGTACAAGTGTTTTTAATTTTAATCAAAAACGTCCTTTTTACACTTCTGAAAACAATCTTCTAGATAACATAGAAACAAAGTAATGAAACAGAAATAAAAACAGTTTTTCAATTAACCAAAATATTTTAAGCAACCATTTTTGGGTTGAGTCGACTATAGGCTTTTATATCTTTGGCACAAAAATGTTGAAGGTAAATGTTAAAATCACCTGTTGGACCAATTTTTTGTAGTGAATGGTCAAATCTTCAAAAAAAGAAGATGTTAGGTCTTTTCGCCCACAAAAATTAAAAATGTCATAGCACCCAAAAACTTTCTCAAAACAAAATGCCACAAAAGCCAAAAATCCATATCAAATTGCCCAAATTAGTTTTGAAATACCATACAGCCAAAATCCTTATTATCATATAACCAAAATCATGTTATGTGCTTAAAACATTTAGGCTTTCGAACAAAATTTGTATTTATTGTAGGCACTACGGCATTTTGAATTTTAAAGTTTATCAACAAAACGCAAACATTAATCGAACAAAATTTAAAACCGCCCTTTAACTTGGAACTTCGAGAAATTGTAACAAATAAATTTGGCTTTATTTAACGTTGAGAATTTTTTTTTTAACTTCGCATAAGAAGTTAATGTAATTTGTCCATTTTGTCGAATTAAAAATGTTCACATTTCTCGACGTTTCATAAGTTATGTTATACAAATAAGTTATGTTATACAGATAATAATGCAGAATACAAAACAATTTTGTGCAATGAAGAATAACGTTTTTAATATCAGGTAAACTTTTGAGAAAATTCGATTTGACAGTTTTTTTTACAAAAAATTAAAAACATAAACAAAATTACAAAAGTTGTTAAACATTTTTTTTCGACTAAATATCTTTTTTAAAAATTTAAGATTATGGCTTCCAACTAATTTTATCTTATAAGAAACATTGTTTTCAATATTCTGTAAAATTTTAAGAAAAATCGAATTGACAGTTTTTGTTTACAAAAAAATGAAAACACAAAAAAAGAAATACATAATACTAAAACTTGGTAAAAATTTACTTTCGACTCAAATATCTTTTCAAAAATTTAAAATATTGGCTTCAAACTTATTTTATCTCACAGAAAATATTGTTTTCGAGATTCTATAAAAATCCAACAATCCATTGTTTCATAAAAAAAAAAAAAAATCTAAAAAAAATAGTACGAACATTTGGTAAAAATTGATTGTCGGTTCTTCATGTCTCGTGAACAATAGAAGATATTTACTTCAAATTAATTTCATTCATCCAATTTGTAATTGTTTAACAATTTCATCGCTCTTTTATTTTAAATTTATTTATTTCTTTCGGCGTTACTACACTCGCTTTGGGTTTTTTTGCGATTTTTTTAATAGCAAAACAATACAAATTATTTTTCAAACATTTGTTTACTGTTTATAAAGTTTAAAAAAAAATTTAATTTTTAAAAACAAATAATAATGCTGCTTAAAAAAAAAGCTTTGAAGATTAATTTAAAAAAAGTCACTTACTATGGGCTTTAAAATTAAATACACACAATAACTCAAAAAATTGAAAAAAAAATCTTAACTAAGATTTATGTTCAAGGAATCAAAATCTTTCTGAAAATAAAAGCTAGATGCGTATCCCTGAATATTAAAAAACAAATTATTAATTTCATTTCCTCATAGCACTTAAAACCAATGCAGTTCCGTAAACTACATGAATTACGTGTTGTTCTTACAAATTAAATTATTATTATCTTTTTTTTTGAAGCACCACTCAAACAAAATTCTTTTATGAAATTCTTGTTAAATGTACAATAATTCAATTTATTATTACTAATTACATATTATCACCTTTAAGTACGAAGAATAAAATATTTTCCCCTGAAAATTTGAATTGTAAAATAAACAATAACAAATATAAATTAATAATTGTTTTATGTTTACCCAGCAAGGAGCATTTAATACTTAAAGCATTGTTTTTTATTTTAACATCAATTTGAAGTTTTCAACAAAAATTCAAAATTCTTAGAAGCCTTAAAGTAATGATACACTAATTTTCCGAACTAGTTAATTTATTTTAATTAAAATACTTACCTAATAAAATAATAACAAAGTTGCTAAATATTGTTGTTCTTTCTTGTTCATATTTTCATGAAAATTATTAACATACTCGTAAATGCGGGTATTTAAAACTTAGTATATTTTTTTAATGCAATTATAAAACAACTTCGCTTATGTATGAATGTTCCTATGACATCGTAGGTGTGTGAATTTTCCTGCATGTCTATGGGTCATTAGTTGTCTCTACGAAGTGAAGGTATATATTATATTACCAGGAAACCACATTACATGCCTTATACAGTACGTGTACATTATACCACCTCTCTTTCTCTGGATGCTCTAATTTCGTGGTCATAACTTCTGCATTAACATGTTTTCAATTTCGAACTTAACAAACTTACTAACGAAACGATAACGTTAACGAATGAACAAATTCGTTCGCATGAACGCGTGCGGTGCAAGTTCAAAAAGTTCATTACTCTATTAATATGCAATTTAATATGTGTACAATGTACACTGTAGATGTACTCATTATATAACATGACATAATTATCCACCGATGTTATAGTTCATAACGAAAACAGTAGTCAATAAAATTAAAACAAAAATAAAATGAAAATGGAAATTTGTATAAATTATTTGTACTTTAAGTTTGAGTAGATTTTGCATAAATGAACACTATTTTTATGAGTACATCTGCAGTAGCGAAGATCAAGTCAAATAAGAATTTAAAGAGTTCATTTTTATTTGTTGTTTTTTCGTTGTAAATTAAATTGTTGATTTATCAACGAATGTGATAATGGAACCAATTTTTGCTTTAATGAATGTGAGTTTAACGAGGTAATTAAGAGTAACTCAATGAATTCTGTAGCATAGCTAAAGTACTGTATACAAGTAGATATGTAGGTGAAAACTTAATGAAATAATAGTCAACACCACCCGCCGATGCTGCCGATTTTCCCAGGATATATACAATTGTGCAGAAGCACGTGATGGGAGTAATTTATTTTTCTTTAAACAACTGAATTGGAAATATATTTTATTATTTTATGAACCGTTTACAATTTAAGCTCTCAGGGCATTTAAGGAGTTAAATACCGCCAATTCACATTTTTTTCTACTTTGTTTAATTTTAAACAAAATTAAGGCAGTTACTTTTGGCTGTGCGATGGCAGTATTGAATGATAAGTAAAATTGTCAGCAAGTTTTGGACTTAAGGCCGAAGTTTTAATTTATGTTATTATTTAAATAATAAGTTTTTGTGAAGCTAATTAAACATTTTTAAAATAACGCATTCTTTTATTTTTAAAACTTTAAAATTCATGTCTAAACTTTTTCCAAATAATGTTAATACTCTTAAAGGTGTTTAGAATTATCTCAAAGCAGTTTGAGAACACGTTCTGTGGACTTACATGTTAAAAACTCTTAAATGTAACTATTACATAAATGCTGTAATTCAATCAAATTTGCGTCAGAAGTCAAGAGTACAGGCACTCAAAGGGATATTAATACCCTTAACACGTTTACGACTAAACACAGTGCGAGTATTAGAAAAATAGGGAAGGATTTAAGAGGAGATTCCGGTGCACAATATTGAAATGGCAGGGGAAAGCAGAGTTAAGTAAAGCATTCCACATTATCTTTGAGTGGTTAAAAAAAAAATCTCTCTACTTCACAGTACGTCCAAAATTGAGCTCGAGGGTAAACTGATGAGCATTCCTGGAAGTGCGAGTATTGCGGCTGAATTGCTTGAGGGGGAGGGGAATAAAACTGGCTAATTTGACAGAACAACGAAAGACATAAAACATTGCACCGGTGTTCGAAACATGTAAATGTTTCGGTTATAGTTCTATCGCCTATCATTTTCAAAAATCTTTTTTGAATCCTATCTAAAAGGCTCGAACTTGTTTTAGGGGCTCCTGTCCAAATATGCGAGTTATATTCAAGTTTTGGACGAATGAAAGCTTTATAAGTTACCGCCAGATCAGAAGGTGTGACAAATTTCTTGCACCGTCGGAGGAATCCTAAGCACCTGGCAGCATTGTTGGCAATATCAAATATGTGATCATTCCACAAAAGGTGATCTGTGATACACATACCAAGTACTGAAAGTTGATTAGTTTCCTGGATGCAAGTGCCACTCATAGAAAGTTGCATCGGGGGTATGTTACGCTTTAACGACAGGAGACAGCATTGAGTTTTCGAAGCATTAAATTCTATACGGTTTTTGATTCCACATCCGAAGGACAAGGATGTGAATCAAGAAACGAATATGAAAAGCTGAGGGCACTGTCGTCGGCGAAACGGTTTAATTGATAAAAAGTGGCAGACAAAAGATCATTTATGAATATTAGAAAGAGAGTCGGAGACAAATCGGAGCCCTGGGAGACACCAAAACTTATTTTTTTTAATTTCAGAATTGAAAATTATCCAATACAAATTGTATTGAACGGTAAGAAAGGTAATTTCCAATCCAACGAAGAAAAGATTCGCCAATACCAAAAGCACGCATTTGTGATAAGATAGCCTGATGAAACCCTATCAAATGCTTTTGAAATATCAAGTACAATAATCTTACTTTCTCCAAAGCAATGTAAAGATTTGCTTCATTGCTCGGTGAGATGAACCATGAGATCACCAGTGGACCTATTGCTACAAAAGCCATACTGCCGGTCATTGAGAAGCTTTCGTTCATCAAGATATTTCTTAAGCTGATAATTAATCAGAGTTTCTACGACCTTGGAAAGAAGGGCCGTGAGTGCTCTTGGACGATAGTTTGAGTTAGAGGAGGATTCGCCTTTTTTAGGGACAGGCTGAACAAATGTTATTTTCCATCCACTCGGAAAGAGAGCTGTAGAGTAGAAAAGATGGAAAAGCTTTCGCAGTGGATTTGCTGTTGTTGAAGAACACCGCTTTAGAACAAAAGCGAGATAGTATCTGGGCCAGCGGATTTGTGTTTGTCAAGGTCTTACATTAAGAAAAAAGAATTTTTTAATAAATGTTTCAATCCCTGTAAATATTGATATGCTTTACGGTACTTTAATAGTTTTTTAACGTAAAATGAATAAAATGTGCTTTAAAGTTTTGTCAAGTTGAAAATATATGTAGATTACGTTTTTAAAACTGCAACAGTCAGCGGTGAAAAGAACGAAAAATCTGTCATAAAAATATCTGAACATGTTAATTACAATAAATTTTTCCTAAGGGATACCGTGGCTTATGTGGAATATTTAAATAACAGAGTTAGTGGAAAACCAATTAAAAGTAGTTTTTTTTTCAAAATTTCCTTAAAACAACCTTTACTCGAAAACCGTTTCGGTGCGGGATAAACAAGTTACTAATTCTTTTGATCCTTCCTCTTATACGTCCAAATGCCCCACCATGTTTGTTTTTAAAACCTATGAGTTGCTTTTTTATAAAAATGAAAAGGCTTTTCGTTATTGTTTAAACTTCTGTTCAAAAAGGGAGGATTTTGAACATCAGTAGTCTCAAAATGATCTTGACGTATTCTCCTATTTTCTATATCAACATTTTACATATTTCTAAAATCATACAACATTCTTCTTATACTAATTTTGTTAAAAAAATGTCTTCTTCGAACTAATTTTGCAAAAAAATCATGCAACCTTTTTCTCATCCAATATACATGCTTAACTTCTCGTCTGACTTGCCATCTCAGAAAACACTTATTAAGTTTATAAAAAGGAAATAAAGGAGCATCTTAACATTAAAAAATTATTCTCACTCATTTAAATAGGTAATAAGTCCACAACGAATTAGCAAAAAATGTACAAGATTTTCATATTAATTTCTTGTGTAATCTTTTCCTATGAGAGTGGACTTATAAGCTCAAAATAAGTTTGAAGTTCTACCACCAATCAAACTGAGTCAAAAATTGGTAGTAAAAAAGTATTTCTTAATTTACGAGTATTTTTTACCCGTTTTTTTTTAAATTTCTTTTACTTTTAAAAAGAATATCTCCAGTTTTGTTTGAAAATCCACCCACTGACCCGCCCAAACATATTTTTCCCCATTTAACTTCTCCAATTCTGTGTCGATAATTGATGAATGTCGAAAACATGTTTATTTTTGTATTGAAATTAAAGGAACATTTTTCGCATTCTTCTTGTTTCTTGTTTTGTAATTGAAATTTTCAAATTTAGGAACACAAATATTTTCAAAACTATCTGAACAAATATAGTTTCAAACTAAACGTATTTATTTTGATGAATGAATCGCGGATAGATTTTTCTTGTTTTGTTGCCAAAAATAACCAACGAAAATATATTGTATCCTATCACCAACCATGTAACCTTGCTAATTTCAAAAACATCAATCATAAAGTATAAATTTTTAGTTCAACTATTTGTGCTTAATTGCCACCCACGCCGCTGCCTGGCTGCCGCGCTGTTCCACAGTTGTGTCTATATTTGAAATTCCAATGTTAATATTCATTATTATATACTTAGTTTCACTAAATAGCAAATGAAGACAACAAAAATCAATTTGACATACTAACTAAGCAAATACCATTTGTATCTTTGCTATGTACATTAGATTTATATTTTTAATAAAACAAAAGTCAAATTAAATTTTGTCTAGACGGTTTTAGTTGCACAATTTATTTTCTATGTCATATTATTTAGTTATTAGTCTTCCCTCGTAACGTTCAAAGGCCTATGCTATGAGTACCTCGTTCGCAAAATGATGATCTTCCCTACAGTCTTTTTGCTGTATGAAATGAAAATTAAGCTATTTTCATATAATTTAAATTTACGTGAGAAATTACACAAAACTATTTTTGGATGCTCATAAATATGTTTGAATTTTCACCACCGCCACAGCCACCGCTGCCGTTACCGCCCTAAGAGATTATACATAATGTTGCTTCAGATGCCTCAAGAGAAAATTTGCTTTTTGGAAGTAAACACCAGAAGTGTTTTAATTGTTTTTGTTGTTGTTATTATTGTTGTCGCAATGTACGTGTTTAACATTTTTAAAGTCAAATTTTCGCGCATATGAAACCCGAACAGAATTCGTTATGAAACACACTAATAAGCCGCAGCATCTGCTGAGTGAGATTTTTTCATGTTGCTGTTGTGTTTTTATTTTTGTATAATTTTAATTTCTGTCAAGAAAGGGGACGACCGCCGACAACGACATCGACACACAAAAGCACTCAAAAAACATACAACACAAGGCGAACTGGTGAATTAAAAATAATTCAGTAACACAACATTTATTAATAAAGTGTTGCCGAGGAAGCTGAAAATGAAGAAGTCGAAAATGGAAAAATTATGAGTTAAAAATCCAATAATTCAGCATAATTGTTGTTCAAGGCGTAGAGACATAACTCCCCAAAATAAATTTGTTCAACTTGAGTGAATTTTATGTCTACAAAAAATGTATGCACATTTTAGAGGACTACAAACCATAGTAGAGTGAGCTTTAGTGCTATAACATTATACATAACAGAGTGAGTCATAAGTCCATAATCGTTTTATTTTAATTTTACAATCGTTTTTTACATTCAACATATCACAGCAGAGTGAGCATTTATTCAATAACAATATAAATAACAGAGTGGGTCATAAGTCCATTATCGTTTTATTTAAGTTCCACAATCGTTTTTTTTTTGCATTCTCTTGCGTCTGTTACATTTTCTCTTGGATTTTAGTTAAGTTTGTAAGTATCATAAAAGTAGTTCTTTGAACTTAGAGTCAGAATTCCACAACTTAATTTTAGTCCACTTGCATTCGTTATTAGTCCATCAATCAGTATAAACTCTAATAAACTACAAACGTATAATCAACTGAACCATTATGATGACATTGCAAGAACAATTAGGTCATAAGTCCACAATTGCATTTTCCATCTGTTTTCTATTTTAAATAATTATTTTTGTGAATAACTTTGAATCCAATGTATTTAAAACAAATATTATTTAAAACAACTTCCCGTAAATGGTATTAAAGTGGAAGTTTGTTCAAACTAAATTTGTGGTCTTATTGCATCGTGGTAAGGAACTTATTTAATTACTGAAATGGGTCATTACATAATAATACAGAAAATCAGCATTTCAATGTTTGAAATAAGAGAGACAAATTTTTTGATTTTCCTTGGGAGAAAAGAGAGGAGGTATTGGTTATAGTTCTTTGGGATGTTACGTCATTATGGCACATAAATGATTCAATTATTATTTTGTGATTTCCACTCTCAAAACAGTCAAAGTAAGCCTCCAGGCAACGACAGTTTTCGTGAATGTAAGAGTGGAATAAAAATTGCCAAAACATTGATAAATTCTCACTGATTCAAGTGGGAAATAAGTTTGGCAAGAAACTTACAAGACTCACACTGGAGTTGTATGTAAAATATTGACCCACTAGAATGAGCATTAAAGTTTAACAATGATTTGGGGTTTTGTCTCTCAACAACATAAGTCAAAAGTCCACTTTATTTCAGCGACATTCATAAAAATTTAAAAAAAGAAGTCGACAAGTGTCAGTAATCAATTATAGAGAAATAAGTCCACATTCGATTTTTGACTGATTTTGAACACTTTTTGCAGAAGTTCCATGTAAAATATTGATCAACTAAAATGAATTTACTAACGAAACTGGATTTGAGGTTATGTCACCTGCTAAAGTGAGCCAAAAGTCCACTGTCGTAGAACAAATTTCAAACAAATTACAAAATCCATCAGATTAAAAAATTTCTAACAAATGGCGCAAACGATGATGATCACCCATTTCTGGAAAATAAGTCCATAAAGGATTTGTGTGAAATTTACAACTCTTACACAGTAAAGTCATGTAGAATATTGACCCACAAGAAAAGTGTTCTTAGCTCAAAATCTGTTCGACATTCCATAACTAACCGAAGTGAGTCAAAAGTACACATTTGTACAGTGAAATTCTTACAAATTACTAAATTCATCATCCTTAAACATTTTCAACGAACGGCAACAATGATGATCTTCCATTTGCGTGCTATTTGTGTATGATGTGAGTTATTCTGCCTTGACACAAGCTGCAAACTGCCAACAACAGTTCGCGAGCCCAACAAGTTAATTACTTGTAATACTCACGTCCATCAAAAATTTACATCGGCCGGTGCTGTGCGGCGCGATATAGAATCGGGTAGGAGCGTTGGCAGTGCGGTAATAGCAATAGAAATGGCATCAACATCCACATCAGCATTCAGAATTGGCATCGCGGTTCGCTTTGCTTTGGTTCAATTTAATCGCGTTGAACAGTGGTGGCAACCGCCGCCGCTGCCGCCGCGAGGTAAGGCGAGCTAAGTCGTATAGTTAGTCGGTTCGGTTTACTAAATTTTCTACAAAAACAAACGGACGAACGGACGCGACACGACGGACGGCTGAGTTATGTCAACAATTTCATCTTTTAACATGATGATGAACGCTAAAAGAAGGAAAGGAGGGGGCTGCTGTGGAGCGGCGAGACCGGCAAAATAATAATTTTGCATTTCCTTTTTTCGTTTTGTTAAGCCTTTGCATCGACATTAGCATCAGAAGCAGCAGTGATGGCAGCATTCAGCCCGCCAATTCACCAGCATCAGTAGTAGCAGTAGCAGTAACAGCAGCAGCAGCAACTGCATAAAGCAAAAGTCCGTATCTGTATCTGAGTCTATTTGAATTGAGTTTGTTGATGATGGTTTGGCTCGGTTGAATGCATGGATATGGATAACTGTGTCTGCTGATTATGGTCGTCTCTTATACGACTAATGCTCGCTTACAGCAGCTCTATAAATAGTTCGATAGAGATGAAGCTTCTTCGTCAAACTATGTATGGAAACGAGTATAGGTCTAACATAGATATACCTAAAGTTGGAACGTTCGGGGCTTTGGGGATTATTTAAGACGATACGGCTGCGTTATGATGGTGTTATGCTTAATGCTGCAGCTGATGACTTGTGATGGGCGGATTTGCATTGCATGCCATTGCCATACCGTTGACGGGTGGCAGCGGGTGAAAAAATATATATATATCTAAACTTTTACATATATCTAAGAAGAACCAAAAGACATGGCTTTGGAAGGCGGTGGCGGGCGGCGGGTGGTGTACCGGACGACGAACGGTGCTATGAGTTAGGGTGATGATGAGCTGCACTAAAACTGATGATGATGATGATGATGAAGAGGATTCTTATTTCATAGTTTTCATAGTTGGAAATAATTCTACGAATGATATCTGATAAGTACTCACGTCTGGGCAATAGAAAAAAAGAAGAAGGAGAAAATGCGATGAAAGATGTTTTCATTGCATTTTATGTTGAAATGTGAAGTAATTAACAAAAGATGTAAAGTGTTGAAGAAGGCTCCGATAATAATAACGATGATGATCATCATCATCATCCTTCATTCCTGATTCTGATGTTCTTTTTTAATTTCATTTAAAATTTATATAACTTAATAGTCTCTAGAGGTTTCTTTGTGCAACGAATGAGTAATGAATTTTCATACATATCATCAGATAGATTATTCCGATGTTGAAAAGCTTTAATTTCAATTACATTTTGAATAGAAAAAAATTAATAAAACAAAAAATTCTTCCGCATTCCTGTAGTGCTTAGTTGTAATTTATAGTTTCATTTATGTTGCCTTAAGATACATATTTACGACAGAAGATTTAAAATCATTTTATCCCTGATTTGCTTTATAATCAACAACAGTTGTACCAATATTAAATTTATCCAAATGTAATATGTTGCAATATGTCAACAAAATTTAAACCTCCCTGATTTGATATCAATTTTTTAACACCATAAAAACATACAATTTGAAAAATATATATTTTACATAATTTATACAAAATTTTAAAATTTGTACTTATTCAAAACTAAATAAAATGCACGACTAGATCGCACTAACTTGTTCCTCTACGCAAAGATTCCGTTTAAAAAAGTACCTTTTTACGATTTAAAAATATACCTGTCACATAAGTTTGTCTACAAGGAGATAAATGCCATTTGATTTGTCAAAAAACCTTCAATTTTTACATATTCAAATTTTCCATTTTTTCTTAAAAATATTTTTGTTTTGCAATTGTTTAGTAATTGATTAGAAATTTGGTCTGCACAAATTATCATCATGTATATTATTTCGATAGCATATCTCCCTTGTTCGGCTCTCATACGGAGCTAATTTAAACAAATAAAGTGTCAAAACAAAGAGTTTTCAGTAGACTATATTAATTTATAATTTGTTCAAAAAACTTAACTTTTTATTACAAAAGAAATATGAAACACTCAGAAAATATTGTGTAAAAGGAAATGGTTTGTGTATTTAAATGAACGTATCGAATACACACCATTTTTTGTCGGTAAGCTAGTTTCATCCCAAGACACAACTCATCCTAGGACAACTCATCCTAGGACAACTTATCCCGCAAATGAAAAATACTTGTAAGCATACTGAACGAAAACGACGATTGTGTATTCAACTAGTTCGTTCAAAGCTTTTTCCTTTGGAAAGCTTTATTTTAATTTCATATCAGAAGAACCGAGATGGAAAACAAATTATCTGAAGATATGAAAGAGAAAGAACATGAAAGTAGATTTAATTTGTAAAGCCATTGCCTATTGGTTAGGTAGGTGTCTAAGACGAATAAAGAATAGGTCATTGGCGTGCTCAGCTTTATGCAGATACCTAGATAGATAAAGATATGTTGATGATAATGAAGGAATTTTATTAGTATGTAGAAGGAACTTACTACAACCCACTTTTTTCGACTTCTCTACCATCGTAATATCATGTTCGATTAAAGTCTCAAGTTTAAAGTTTTGCACGAATGCAAAACTTGCCATAAAATAAATTGGGTGGCGCAATAGTCCGTTGGGAACCAGGGCCTAGTGAGTATTGTTGTCAGGAATGAAAAGGACCTACAATTTTAGGCCGAATCCGAACGGCTAATTTGAGAAAGCGCTTTTTTAATGTAAGAATTACTCTTGAAGGATTTGTCAATTCCTCGCAAGATGCAGTACCCGCGATCATTATTTTTTTTAGATTAAGTTGGCACAGGCAGGGATTGAAATAAGACCCCTTGCATGACAGTCCAACGCTCTAACCATGATCCCACGGAAACTGGATGTCGCAAACTAAACTAATAAAAACTGTAAATTTTAATTTAAAAAATTCGAATTACCTTTGATATTTCAGACTTTTTCTCGTATTGTACTAAATCTGTCTTAAACATTTTACAGAGCAAATTTTCCACATACGCCACAGTTGTTCTTAAATTTTCGAGAGTGATTTAAATTACGGTATTAAGACTTCTACAGAAGTTGAAAAATTTGAGGATTATTGTAAGCTTTCATTTCCTTGATGTTATATGGACTTCAGGCACAGATTTGTATGAATTTTATGTAATAGCTACATTTAAGAGGCTTTAATGTACTGAAGGGTTTTTTGAAATGCTTTGAAAGAACGTCCGTACGTTCGAGATACCTTTTAACGTCGGCCCCATCTCAAGAACACGCAAAACAATCGACTTTTTAATAAATTTTGTTTAAAGGTAATAACATCAAGATGTTCAAAAAGGTTTTTTTCAAAAATACATTTTGTTTATTTTTTACCATAGTAATTTTAAAAGATCTGGAAAATTTGGTTTACCTTAAAAATCTTACGAATA
Organism: Eupeodes corollae; assembly: GCF_945859685.1. NCBI lineage: Eukaryota > Metazoa > Arthropoda > Insecta > Diptera > Syrphidae > Eupeodes > Eupeodes corollae. Next base: position 144,620,553 of record NC_079148.1, on the reverse strand, counting down.
AGAATTATATTTTTGTCCGTTCATTGTGGCATAATAAACTTAAAAAAAAATCAATTAAAAACTTTTTTTAGAATTGAAATAAAAACCTAAGAAATATGAAACAAATAATGACGTTTTTGACATCTTCGTGTATCTTTTTTTTTTTAATTTTAAATTTCCACAATTTTTAAGCGACTCAGAAAAAATTGCTTAACCTAACTAAGCAAAAATTCGACCCATTTCGACATTCTCAACCATCAAAACTTCTCAATCAGCTAAAAAACATCCTATGCATTAAGTAGGTACGTTGTTTTTAGAGCAGATTTATTTTGAGGGGACTCATATTGAAGTCTTCTAATTGTATCTTTAAAACTTAAAAAAGGGAGAATAAGGTTAGGCAGACGTTTTCTACATGAAATTTCAAAATAGGTCGCCAAAAAAGTCAAAAAATGTCACTCAAATAAATTATTAACAATTAAAAATCGACAAAATTTCGATGTTGGTTTCTTTTCCCCAACAGAGTTTTTCCATAAAAAAATATTGAAATTCAGTTTTGTGCGCTCAAAAATGATTGTGTTTTTAACTCGAAAACTGTTTCAATCTTAATTATTGTTTTTTTTTTAACTCGAAAACTATTTTAATCTAGAATCGGTGGGTTATTGAGTTAGGCTGCTCATGGTTATCATTTTTTGAAAAACCTTTCTTAACTCAAAAATATGTTAACACACCTTCAAAAATTCCAAATCACACTTCTTCCCTTCTCCACATTAGAATATATTTTGGATTTATTTATTGAAACAAGTTTTGATTAATTCACTTAAAAATAAATTCAACCAATTAGAAAATGTAAATATTTAAGGAAAGGAATTTGAACTAATTATACGAAAAACCAGATGTTTATGATATTTGTTTGCAAATTCTCCTCCAAAACAGCTACAAACAGATGTCGTCGACGCACGTCGCACAAGAAATAACCCTATAATAAATTTAAGTAATTAGAACAATAAATTATAGAAGTTAAATATAAACGGTTTTATGTTAAAATTATTCCACCATTTTACCATCATCATCATCATCAGCAGCAAACAACATAAAATTGGACTTCAAATTACGCGTGAAATAAATAGCGAGTAGGCAAGGCATAGGATTAGAAAATATGTAGAGTTCTTGAAAAAAAATATACCATTCCTTAATCAAACTTCTCAAAAGATATATAAAAATTCTCAAGCCAATGACCTTAATTATTCTACCTACCTTCCTCGAACTACTTCTTTTATTTCAATTTAATCTCCTGAAATTAGACGATACTTTTTTTTTGATGTGTACTTATTTTGGTCGTCAAAGTTTACCTCATTAAAAGACCCTCCCCCCCCCCCTCTCATCAAGAAGGACAAATACGAAAAAATAAAACTAAAACTATCTGCGATGATAACTTCAACGTTTTATGTTCAGTTCGCATGAACTCTCTTGATTTCCGCCCCAAAAAACTATAAAGTGATCATCGTCATCATCATCTAAGTGCGTACTATACTTTTGGCTTTTTTATTTATTCCCACAACTTAATTAAAAGTTTATTTTTGGCTTGTTGGTTGGATTTAGGTTCTTAATGTATTTTCTATTATTTTAAGTACTTTATAGCAAAGTCATTCGAGTCTTTCTCCATCATCCAGGTTCAATTTTCTTCTTCTTTTTTTTTTTTTGTTGGACGGACGACAATGATGATGATGATGATGATTAAAAACAAATTACCCAACTTATTTCTATAGATAGTTTTAGTCAAGGATTTAAAAAAAAATAGGGGTTTTTGAACTATGTTCTCTGAATTAGTGTCAACGTCGTCGTCATTTTCGACGTTCTTCGTCTACCTATTGAACAAAATAAACTAAAATATTAATGAAAGCTTTAAACCACGCGAACTCAATTTTCATTGCGAAACCTAAAAACATCAAAGAGTCCGAGGGTCCTTTGTGATGTGATTTGAGATGATTTGATGTTTCATCCTAATTCTCACAGCCCGTATGTCATTTTCAGACATGTTTGTATGATGTGCGGTACAGTGAATTTTGATTCTAATTCTGAATTATTATAATTCAAAAAGACATATTTCAAACACTTTAGTAGATTAAATTTATCGTCACATCAGATTTGTTGAGTATTTAGATAATTTTCGAAAAAAAATTTCACATCTTTCGAGGGATTTACCATTCATCATTTCATTCATTTCTATATCAGAAGAAGAAAATAACCCTCCCTTACCCCTGATCTATAGCACGGACCATCATAGAAACCATCAACCAGCAGCAGCCACCCAAAAATAAGCTCAAAGACAGACCGTTTGTCCCCTATGAATAAATCTTTCAGTAGCTCGTTAAGTTTTAGGATATTTAGAAGCGGGGATGGGTGGCGGTGGCGTTGTTGGTTATGGGAAGTTGGGTATACAATGTTTGAAAATCTTCGACCTGTCAAAATGATCCATTAATTAGCTATGGCCAAAATAATACGGACTTTTTAGAAAATTATGTATAAAGCACTTGTGTAACACAACAAGTATAGGATTTAAATTTGTAAAGTATTTTTAATTTTTAAAAGTAATATTGGCTGTCGAGATTTTGGATTTTATTTGGTGCAGAATTCAAAATTAATTGGCCAAAAAAGTAGGAACACTTTATTGAAACTTCAAAAAAACAATTACGTTTAACTAAAAATGTCAATAAATTTAATTGTTTATAGATAGTCGTTGATATTTAGTTAACAAATTTTGATTTCAATTTATTAAAATTCAGTCGTACAGTAAAGTTAAGATATTCGTTCTTAAACCGTACTTCAAGAATGTGGAATACCTTAAAATGATATGTTTTTTAATTGTCTTGTCCAATGTTCAAACATTCAAAACAAATGTATTGTGACACCTTCCTTTAAACATCTTTTTCTTTCCTAACAAACAAGAAAAGAACCAACTAGGCTCTGAAATGTCTCTTGAGTATCACAAATTTTGTTTAAGTTCTCAAAAAAATTTTATTTTTAGAAGGCTTACTTACGAGTACATAACTCTTTTCACTTTGATCTTGCTGCTTTCAATTTTTCTCCAAAAAAACATAAATTTTGTGTCTTTGAAAGTAGAGCTTGGGTTGCTTGGGGTCGTTATTTTGCTGAAACTTGTAGTAAATGTTTGTATCCATGACAAAAATTGGACACGTCTTCAAAGAGTAAAATTAGTGCTCAAATATTATGCAGTCATTTCAAAGCTTGGACAACTCTTAAAAATTTCGCCAGAATTTTTTTTGTGAAATGAGTTCTTATTTTCAATTGAAAAAAGAATTACAAAATTAAGCCAGAAACAGTGCCAAAGAATATAAAGAAAGCCAGAACGTAAGATAATACTGAGTTCAGAACTTTTAATCCTTCGTCAAATTTAAACCATGTGGTGTAATTTCTTCTGATGTCTAACAGTCCTTGCCACAAAAAACAACAAAAGGTTCCCAAGGTGATTTTAAGTCGAAAAACTTATGAGCCAATTTTCTTATCTCAGATTCCTTTTTGTATGACGGTTCTTATGATTCCTTCTTCAAATTGACTTTTATATATTTCATATTTACGATTATTAATTTTTTTAGTTTGTTTTTAGACTTGTCTTGATATTGAAAAAGAGTACAAACAATGAAGGGAATCAAAAAGCTAGAAAATAAGAAATTTTTTTTAGAAAAAATCAATTTTCTTTCTTAAGATCAAAAAGTAAGAATTTTCTTTCAAAAATTAAAATATGGAATAATTTCTTCTGGAACAATTTTCATTAGTATAATTTTGCACAAATAAACCGCTCCTGCGTACAACTAATTTTTGTAATTGCATCTTCTCTGAAGATTTGACGTCCTGAAAGGTACGAAGTACCGTTCCTTGGCTGACTTTTATGTCAAACTTATACTTTTTTAAGGAATGAGTTGTTTTGAATTTGAATACTGCTTTATAATTTTTCACATCAGGTTCTTATTTTAACAAAGACTTTTCACTTTCCGCTTTGCAACTTTGCTAATTACGTTTCACCGAACAAAAGTGCAAAGTCTTTTATGAAAATTGAAAAGTTTTATTATTTTAAAAAGTATTTCTTTATTTTGTGTCATCAAACAATGAACTTTTAAATTACACTTAAAAGCTTTTCAGTTATAAACAAAGAGAAATTTTAATTTATATATAAGAGTTTGTTTTAAAAAGTTGTCGAAAACTAGTCAACTGGGATGCGAGCCACACTGATAACTTTCCATCTCGTCATACCATCAATATTTTTGATATAAAGAAATAGTTTGGTTTGAAAATCTATTTTTTGTAAATAGATTTTTAGTCGAAAACAAATTTTTACCAATTTTATTAATATTTTACCGAAGTTGCGTACTATTTTTGTAAATTTATTTGCTTATGAAAAAACGGACTGTTGGATTTTATAAATAAAAAAGTACTGAAATTCGAAAATAATATTTTCTGTGAAATACCATAAGTTTGAACCCAATATTTCTAATTTTTGAAAAGCTATTTGAGTCGAAAGTAAATTTGTACTAAGTTTTAGTATTGTTTTTTTTTTTAGATTATCTAAATATACTATCAATTCGATTTTTCTAAAAATTTTACTGAATGTTGTCAACAATATTTTTTAAAAGATAAAAATAGTTTAAAGCCAATATCTTAAAGTTTCAAAAAGATATTTGAGTCGAAAATCAATTTTTAACAACTTTGAGTAATTTTTTTTCTTAGTATCACAAATTTTGTTTAAATTCTCAAAAAAAAAATATTTTTAGAAAGCTTACTCACGAGTAGGTACATAACTCTTTTCACTTTGATCTTGCTGCTTTCAATTTTTCTCCAAAAAAACATAAATTTTGTTTCTTTGAAAGTAGAGCTTGGGTTGTTTGGGGTCGTTATTTTGCTGAAACTTGTAGTAAATTTTTGTATCCATGACAAAAATTAGACACGTCTTCAAAGAGTAAAATTAGTGCTCGAATATTATGCAGTCATTTCAATGCTTGAACATTGAACAATAACTCTTAAAAATTTCGCCAGAATTTTTTTTGTGAAATGAGTTCTTATTTATAATTGAAAAAAGAATTAGAAAATTAAGCCAGAATTTTTGGAAACAAAGAATATAAAGAAAGCCAGAACTCAAAATAATACTGAGTTTAGAACTTTTGATCCTTTGTCAAATTTAAACTATGTGGTGTAATTTCTTCTGATGTCTAACAGTCCTTGCCACAAAAAACAACAAAAGGTTCCCAAGGTGATTTTAAGTCGAAAAACTTATGAGCCAATTTTCTTATCTCAGATTCCTTTTTGTATGACGGTTCTTATGATTCCTTCTTCAAATTGACTTTTATATATTTCATATTTACGATTATTAATTTTTTTAGTTTGTTTTTAGACTTGTCTTGATATTGAAAAAGAGTACAAACAATGAAGGGAATCAAAAAGCTAGAAAATAAGAAAATTTTGTCAGAAAAAATCAATTTTCTTTCTTAAGATCAAAAAGTAAGAATTTTCTTTCAAAAATTAAAATATGGAATAATTTATTCTGGATCAATTTTGCGGAGAATAATTTTGCACAAATAAACCGCTCCTGGATACAACTAATTTTTGCAATTGTATCTTCTATGAAGATTTGACGTCCTGAAAGGTACGAAGAACCGTTCCTTGGCTGACTTTTATGTCAAACTTATACTTTTTTAAGGAATGAGTTGTTTTGAATTTGAATACTGCTTTATAATTTTTCTATCACATCAGGTTCTTATTTTAACAAAGACTTTTCACTTTCCGCTTTGCAACTTTGCCAATTACGTTTTACCGAACACAAAGTGCAAAGTCTTTTATGAAAATTGAAAAGTTTTATTATTTTAAAAAGTATTTCTTTATTTTGTGTCACCAAACAATGAACTTTTTAATTACACTTAAAAGCTTTTCAGTTATAAACAAAGAGAAATTTTAATTTACATATAAGAGTTTGTTTTAAAAAGTTGTCGAAAACTAGTCAACTGGGATGCGAGCCACACTGATAACTTTTCATCCCGTCTGTCGATTTGTCTTCCTTAAAAGTCAGTTGAATTATTCTTAAACATTTCAAATTACCAATAATATTTTTGATATAAAGAAATAGTTTAGTTTGAAAATCTATTTTTTGTAAATAGATTTTTAGTCGAAAACAAGTTTTTACCAATTTTAGTACCATTTCTTAAATTTTTATAAATTGAATGAATGAAAATAATGTGAGAGATATCAAGAACCGAAACATCAATTTTTACCAAATTTGAGTTTCTAAATTTTATTTTTTTATGAAAAAACGGAAAGTTGGATTTTCAAAAAAAAAAAACATTTTTTTTATTTTTATTTTTTTGTAAACAAAAATATCAATTCGATTTTTCTCAAAATTTTACTGAATATTGACAACAATATTTTTTAAAAGAAAAAAGTAGTTTAAAGCCAATATCTATTAGTTTTGAAAAGTTATTTGAGTAGAAAATCAGTTTTTAAAAACTTTTATTAATTTTTTTGTTTAGGATTTTATTTTATTTATCCCAAAATTTTTCTAAATGTTGAAAACAATATTTCTTATGACTTAAAATTAATTTGAAGCCATTATCTGGAATTTTTAAAAAGATATTTGTGTCGAAAATCAATTTTTATCAACTTTTATGTTATGTTTCTTCTTTGGTTTTTATTTTTTTTATAAAAAAACTGTCAATTAAATTGACCCTTACAACTTACCAAATATTAAAAACATTTTTTTTTCGTGTCACAAAATTGTTTTGGAGATAAAATAATTTTGTATTTGTACGATTTTCGAGGTGACAACATTTTCTTTTCTTTTTTTTGGTTTATAAAAAAAACCGTTAATTGATTTTTTTCCAAAAACATACTTGTTTGGTATCACGTTACGATTTATAATATAAAATTAAATTCAAGGCTTTAGCGTCATTGGTTCGTAATATATTTAGGGTTAACCAAAATTTGCACCTCTTTTTTAAACTGCTTTGGTAAAAAAAACACCTACTTAATTTTCTCGAGAGCCCTTTTTGCATCTTTCTGTATATTTTCTGTATAACAAAATGTATTTGAAGTTAATTTCTCTTTTGATTCTTGAGCTATGGACGACGAAAAAAACGTCGCGAATGTATGAACATACGTACACAAGCACGCACAAACATCTTTCTAAAAATCTTTATTTCGATTCTATGGACGTTGAAAAGTCGAGAAATGTCAAAATTTTAAATTTGACAAATCGTACGTATTACAATAACTATGGGCATTTAATAAATGAACCGCTTTGAAAGTGAAGAAGTAAATATAAGTTAATAAGACAATGGACATGGCTATTTTTTTATATTTTGACGATTTTCCAAAAGAACATGAATTTTGAACTTAAGTATTTACTCGTTGATTCATTTTAATTTCAAAAAATGTGTTTCCTGATAAATATTGATAAACCAAGTTTTTCAATCCATATTTGATCCTCTTAACCCTTTACTGCATGGTGGCTCATACTAATTACTTTTGAATTACTTTATTTTACAACTTCATGTATAGGTTTTACCCTAGGTCATGCACAACAAGGTCATTCATTTATAAGGAATTGTATTTAAGTCCCGAAAAAATTGCTCATATAAAAGCAATGGAACTTGAATATGTTGAAATATGCCTTTACATGTCCATCGTACAGTTACCATCGAACTAGGTTTTATTTGTATGAAAGCCTTGGTTCTATAGGAATTTAATTTACTCTGTCATGGCGTGTTACCGGTTCGAAGAAATAAAAAGGTTCATACATTTCAAAACTAACTCGACGCAAATACCCAAAGGACAACCAGGACCTTTTATAAAATAAGACCATTCTTGGACCAAACAAAGCAGAAACTCAGTAGATGAACAAATTATACCAACCGAAAGCAAATCATCTATCCGACAATACAACCCAAAAAAAAAAACAGAAAAGGGGATATACAAATTTTGTTCTCAGAATGTTATACTGGAGTCCAAGGACATGTACAGTTGCTAACCAATTTGTCAAAGATTAGTACATCCAGCGACGTTGTTCTTCGACTGTCGAGAACTATTTTCGACGGATTGAACTACAAGTTCTTTTTTGACAACTGATACACGTCCTTACCGGTGATGACATATCTGGCAAAGAAAGCGATTTTAAAGCTAAGAACAATTAAAGCCAATTAGATTCCGGATTATAAAGTTCCTCCCGAAAAGGAATTACAAAAAACCGGGCTACAATTGATAAACTGGGTATTTCTGTGGTAACATGGTTTGACAACGGAATTGTGAACCTTGCTTCGAAATATGTCGGCATTAGCAAACCGTCTTCTAAAGTCCAACGGTTTAACTAAAAATAAAAAAAAAATAACAAACTGTATCATGTCCAAAGGCAGTCATGACATATAAACGGCATATTGGTGGAATTGATCTGTTGTATGCTCTTCTTGGATACTATGTAATACAAATTAGATCAAAAACATTTTACCACATAATATTCTTCCACATGATCGACTTGGCAGCCGTGAATGCGTGGCTATTGTACAGACGAACGCTTGATGGTTCTAAGGCGTGCGGCTGACACTAGCAGATTTCATTTGCGCGTTAGCCGAATATCTATGCCATGCCAGCAAACTTGTTACAACTAAAAAACGTGGACGAAGCTCTTATGTCATTGGGAATAATCTACAATTGAAAAAATTGAAAGGACCTGTTGCCATAATGCCATTGCAGGACTCTCGAGTAGATCAGTTAGATCACCTTCTTGTTTGGACCACAAGACAGCGGTATAAAGAGAAAAGAAACTGTTTCACGATATTCCATACTACATATTTTTTTGAATAAATAGTTGATTTAATTTATTGAAAAATATTTTGTTACTTTTCTGCTCAATGTGCCATATATGATCCAAACCGGAAATTGGAAGGGGTAAGGGGTTTTAAACACAATCAAAAATTTATTTTGCAACTCTTCAAAAACGAATTAATTGCAAAGTTATATTTTAAATTAGTGAAAGACTTTTACTTTTCACTTTTTCAATAAAATCTTTTTATCTTGCACATTTTTTTTGAGAAACAACGCACTTTAATTTTAAGATATTATCTTAGTGAAAAGTGTTTTGTTAAAATATAGCCCCAAACATTAAAAATGTGCATCTTTAAAAATGTTTAAAACAAAACTGTGTTTTTTTAGACTAATGCAAAACAAAAATAATTTTTAACATTTTTATTGATAAATGGTTTTGAAAAATACGTTTTAGAGTCAATTTTAAGTTCTGATTTCTAATTCACACGTCGATCTGTTCAAATGTGAAAAATTCAAGTGTTCAATATTTGTTTAATATTTATTCAATACATATGTATATTAAAAAAAAAAACTTAATAAGCATTGTTTTGTTAAAAGAACTAAAATTGTTTTTAAACCGTTTTGCTTTTTTTTCTATTAAAAAACCTGTAAGAATAAATAGTTAAGAGTTTAAGTTTTTTTTCCATTTGTATGCCATAAATTAATATTTTGCAGAGCTTCGATCTCCTCTCCCGATCTCACTTATGGAGTCCTAAATTTACTTTCAGATGTGGTTTGCTGTTGCAAAGTTCTTCACTTATTTCTATGTGCCATAATTTTAAGAAAACGTAGAAATTCTTTCAAATTCAATCCCAGATTAAAAACTTTACCAAAACTATGACATTTTCAACTAAACGAGTGTATTAGGTTTGACTTTTCTTTAAGTGTTTCTTTAATTTTGGCCATAGCTCTACCAACATATAAACGACCTACGATATGTTTTTGTCAGTATAAATTCCTACAAGTCTATTTTTACACATCCTGTTAACGTAGATAGACAAAAACATCAATTTTTATATCAAAATGATTAATAAAAAGTCAGGAACCTCGACCCCAAGGGAATCTCCTCTTGGAATTTTCTATATATGCTCCCTTAAGTGCTTTTTGTGCTTGACTTTGTGACTACTTTCTGTAATGGTGTTGGTATAAGTTGCTTTGGAGGGATTGGAGAGATGGTGTATAAGTTCGAAATGATTGTCTAAAACGTCTAAGTCGATTCCCATGTGAAATCAATTACTTTATTTGCAATTCCTGATTGCTCTACATCTGTAATGAATTAGAGACGGATTTTTCTTCTATTTATTTTTTTCTTTCTGTTTTTAATTTGAAATTTATACGAGAATGTGGACGGACAGCTGTCAGCAGCGGCGTGACGGGCGACGAGAGGGAAAAAACAACCTTAAATGGAAAGAAAAATTCAAAGTATTGCAAACAATTTGTTATTATTTCAATTAATTACTTACTCTTGGGCGTTGCCATTGCCGTTGCCGTTGCGTTGGTTGGTTGCTTGAAATGTCTTAGGAGAATTAAAAAATAAAAAAATTTCAGAGTTCAGTACTCAGTATACTCAGAGTACTCAATACCTTCTCTTGTGTATTATCTTAGAAACAGAAAATTTCATTCATTCATTTTCATTGGAATTGGAAGAAAGTGATTCACACGATGAACGTGATAAATGGTGATGACTGAAGACTTATGGCAGCAGAAAATGGATTACATAAAAATGTTTTTCTTCTTTTTATTTTTTTATTTATTTGTTGAATCATTTGATGAATTTCTGATGTAGCTGCGATAGAATGAAACAAAAAAAAAGAACTATTTTATAGAAGAATATTTTATTCATAAACCTTGATACTTAAATAGATATCTTTTTTCTTTATGCAATCAAATTGATAGCTGATAATTTAGAATGTAAGTATTGTTTAAGTTGAAGATCAAGATTGCAAAATAAAATGATTGGTAATAGATTCAAGAAAAAAAGAGTCAGTATTGTTGTTGAATACACAATTTAGAATTTGTTTGCCTTTGATGAATTCATTTTTACCGACTTTAATAATACTATAAACACAACTTATCAAAAAAAAAGCTTTAAAAATAACATTTAAAAAAAAACTAATAGATATAGAACTTTAAGTTGGCAACACTGTTTTTACTGGCGGTCATTTTTGTCAGCTGTCAAGTGATTTTTCCTAGGTTTTGTTTGACATTTCAACATGAATAAACTTCAGTAGTCAAAGCTATCAAATTGTGCAAATTTATTTTGAAAATCATGATTCTCTTCGAAATAAGAATCACAAAATACTCGTAAGTCCATTTTACGGTCAACATAATTCGGTCAACTTTTTACGGTCAATAACCGAAACTATCATATTTGGAGTGATAATAGTCCACGAGTGTATCTTGGGAACCCTTTTTGGGTTCTTGGAATAATTTTTTCGTATTTTTTTCGAAAACGGTGCTGGTCAGAACACTACAGTCAATGGTAAGAGCTTTAGAGCTATGATTATTGACTTTCTCGTTAATCACTTGAAAAATCATGATGGGCAGAAACTGTGGTTTCAAAAAGACGCCGCCGTATCTTAACATGCGACACAGTGTTCGTGCCGCAATTTGTTTATTGAAGTAAATTTTTGGTAATTTCACGTTACGGAGACGGACCCGTGAATTGGACTCCAAGGCCGTGCGATTCAACGACCATTTTCTTTGCGGATATGTGAAGTCTCTAGTCTATGCCAATTTACCCCAAACGATTGACTCCTTGGCGTACAACATTCACTTCCTTATTAACGATGAACTGCCACAAACGTTGGAAAAAGTCATACAAAATGTACATCCAGAATAGACTAGGTCCTAGCAAGCCGTGGCAGTCATTTGACAGAAATCATATTTAAATTATAATGCCAGAAGATTGTCCATGAAATAAAGTACATTTTTTGTAATTAAAAAACAAATCTTTGTTTCACTCCTTTTTAAAGTTCTATGCCTACAAACAAAAAACCATTTAAACTAATTAAATCGAAATTACAGGCTTTCTTAGAAAGACAAATTACTAAGAGTTTAGAACTTGTGTTTTCTTGATCCTTATTTCGTATTTTCTTTTTTCGAATTTAAATCTCGAATCTCCATCAAACTCGTAGTGTTAAAAACTTGACATCAAGCTTGGAACACAAAGATATCAGAAGGTACGGGCTGAAAAATCAATCTGCATATTCGCCAAATAAGGAGCAGAAAAATAATACTAAGTTCCCCAACCATTATTTTTTTTTATAACTTGGTTGGTTTTAGAGAGTCACCGATACTTCGAGACTGTCGACTTTTTCAAGGTGGAGTCGTAAGTTGCAAAAATATTTATCCACTAAATACCGATTATAAACCTTAAGATGTGATGTTTCAATGTTGAAGTCAAATTGGGAGCACCAAAAACTTCAGAGTAAAGCCGGATTTTAAATTTCGATTGTGATGTTTCAAGCTTTACGTAACTGGAAAAATCATAGAAATCACTCAGGAAAATGCTTGTGTTCAGCTAAATTCTTAAGGTATAAATTGTGAATACCGATAACATAAAATCGTTGCACATGTTTATTGAGGAAGAGTATTTTACAAAGGGTTAATATAACTTCATAACACCGACGCTTGAGCCATTTCATCGCGTTCAGAAAGGAGATCAGATCTCAGATTTTCATTTCGGAAAGTTCTTCAAGATGGTTAAGGAATTTCCTTCCGAAAGTTTACATTCTGAATGAAAGATTTTTTTTTCAGATTTTAACTCCAGAACTCATAAAAACAGAAACTTGAAAATTCCAGGAAGTATTTTCAAAGTTCAGAACCTCAATAAATTTTAACACCATAAGTCAATACTAACACTCATTGATAACTCATCAATATTATAAAGCCCTTTCCAATATTGTAGAATCGTATTTAACTATGTTGATATGACTAAAGACTATTGAATGTCATATTCTTTAACATACCACTTTTCAAGAGGTGAATTTTATTTTAAGGAAACATTTCTTTTTACTTTTCCCTGAGTTTCAAACAGCAAAAAGCTTTACATTTTTTTCAAAAATTTAACTTTATTCAAAACTTAAATATTTTGCTCAGTAGTTTTGACGAAGTTTTAAAGTAATTCGAGGTGAAATTTGATTAAGGTTAAACTTGTAATAGCTTAATAGATCCTTTAATTTTTCTGCTGAAGATCATAAGAAAGCTCATTATTACTTTAAGATTGTCACTTTTGAATTACAAATCATCACCATCAGAGATAATCACTTTAGTTGCTAAAAGTATAAGTCGTCTATAAATCCAAAACTTACTCTTTTTTCCACATTAAACAAAATAGAACCGATAAACAATTTATGAAAGAACCAATACTCAATCGGGATCAAAATAAAACTATTCCACGATTTAACTTGTATAAGCTTTCAATAGAAAAACGAACGTTTTAAAAAGGGAGTGTTAACATTTTTAGGTAAACAATGTAATTTTTAGAATCACATTGATGTTTAATAACAATCATCTGAATCAATCTAAAGTTGATTTTTGCATATAAATGGAAACAATGACGTCGATGACGAATTTATTGAAAATAATGACTCAAAGTAAGAAATAATATTTTAAAATTATAAATAATAAGCAAAAATATATGAATATTCGCAAAGGCATTATATTTTTCTAAACAACCAGAAAACATTCGACTTGTTTTTACGGCAAAACAAGTTTCAAAAATTTAGATTTGAATAAAATCAATATTGCTGAAACCTTAAACAATTATTTTTGATTGACAACTTAATCAAGTTTGTAAGAACTTATTAATACTAAAAGTTCATTTGAAACTTTCAATTAATTTATTTGATCTAAGTAAGTTTTAAAGTGAAACCAATAATAATTGTTAAGAAGAACCAAAACTATTTTAAGAATGCTGATAACTTAGATAAAATTTATTTTCTGTTCAAATCATTTGTTTATCCAATTTTATAACAAGAAACATTTTTGATTGCCAATTTTGATTGTTTGCAATCTTAAAAACATTTAAATTTTAATGACCTGTTAGTAAAACTGGCTTTTGAATATTTGTAGTAGTAACCACAGCTACAGGCCTAACTACTGTAGTAATGGCCGCGGGGGGTCTAGCTCCACCATAACTTGAAATAATGGGAAGACTTCCAGCACTAACGGCAACAATGAACAAGGCAAAAAAGATGAAGAACTAGAAACAAAAATATTAAAATTATTAACAATTGAAACAATTTTGAAATAAGAAATTAAGACGATTAAAAAACTTTATACCTTCATGTTGATTTTTTAGGTGATTGTTGATTGTTTAACAAAAATCGACTGATGACATTATCAAATAATCTTTCTCCTTTTATACAAAAATGGTATGAATACAAAATTATTAATTTATGAATGTAGAATGAAGAAATGTTTTGAAAACTGGAATTCGATATAATTTTAACGATCTACATATGCCTTTGATTTCAAGTACATATAACTGTGATAAGTTTTATTAACCTTTTAATACTTAATCTTGTTTGCACATTCAAATTGTTTATCGAATTAATTTATCGACTTAAAATAAATTTGGTTCAACAAATTTAAATATCAGCTGCTGTCAAGAAAAACAAAAAAATAACAGTGGCTGTTTTTTTTTATAATAGCAATTTAAAAAAAAATATATTTGTTAACTAAATTATTATACTGGAATTTTTTGTTTACAAATAACAATTGTAGCCCAAGAAATCACAAAGCTGAAATTTAATGGGGAGCTTCATTTTGTAAGTCACTAAAATTTTCTAGAAAGTCCTCTTACTTTGGACTGTAGCAAAAACTTTTTGGAGTATTGAAAATATAGTTTCTTACTTGCGAACCATATAATCACCATTGTTGAGTTCTTTTTTTGTATAATATGCGCTCCTTATTACTATTAATAAAGCATTCCACATTCGTGTAGTGCGACTAAAGAAAGAATCTCCATACTTAACAGTACGTCCGAAAATTGAACTCAAAAGTAAACTGAGGAGCATTTCTAGAACAAATTGTATTACGGTTGAATTGTTTGAGAGAAGAAATACAACTGGCTATTTTATAAAAGCATTGCTTATAAAAGAAGCGATAAAATATTGACAGACATGAAACCTTCAATTAGACAACGGGCAAATTTAATTTGTATCTTGAAATTTTGAATTCTGTATAAGAGAGACTTAAGAGAGTTATAGGAGCACGTGACCAGGTATGGCAATTGTACTGGAGCTTCAGATGAATAAAGGCTTTAAAAATTATAGCCAGATCACTTCTTGCATCGTCGGAGAAAAACTATGCACTTAGCAGAAATTTTAACGATATCAATTATGTGATAACTCCACAGCAAGTGGTTTGTAATGCACAATACTAGGACTGAAAGCTGTTCAGTCTCCTCACACTCATGGATAGTGGAATTGGGAAGGCTTACGCTTTTGCGACAGTAGACAACATTGAGTTTTTTTAAGGGATAGCCTGGACAAATGCTGTAGTTTTGCCATTGTTGTAGAACACCTCTTCAGAAAAATAGCGGGAATACTACCCGAGCCAGCGGATTTTTGAAAATCAAGATCTATAAGTACTCTAGCAACTGAAAGAGTTGTGCGAAAGAAGATTCGTCACATAGAATGGTCAACGCTTTCGAGTGCAGGAGGAGTCATGTCACTCATTGGCAGCTTCGAATAAACAGCAAACTGTGCCACATGTAAGCTGGCTGTATTAATCGAGCTTACAAAAGGAGTGTAGTAACCGTTGGACTGCCATGCCAGAGGTCTTGGGTTCGACTGCTACCTATGCCATCTAAAGTTTTTTCACGGGTGCTACCTCTTGGGAGAAATTGACAAGTTCTCCAAGAGTAATTCTTGTGATGAAAAGTGCTTTTTCAAATTTGCCGTTCGGATTCGCTTTAAAACTGTAGGTCCCTTCCATCCCTGACAACAGTACTTGCAATCAGGAGTAGTTGAGAGTTGCAGTCACTAGGGCCTAGTTCCCAACGGACTGTTGCGTCACCGAATTTATTTTTATTTCTACAAAAGGTGTGTTAATGAGAGCGAGAGATTTTCCTCAGTGAGTGAGTGAGTCATAGCCCATGCTTCTGCACCGTAAAGCAACACGGAGATGATAAAGGTTTTATATATTTAAGCATTACTACTCAATTGCTTTCCTCTTCCAAAAAAACACCAGGTAGCAAAATTAATTCTTGGTTTGATCTCAGCGCTGGTGTTGATTCCTGTGTTCATAGCAGATCCTTGGTAGACAAAGTTCTTAACTACCTTAAAGTTTTGTCTATAGATGTCGACGTTTGGACCGAGCTGTGCGTGGTGTTGTAGGTTCTTTCTTGACTAACAGCGTGTACTTTGTTTTGCTCTCATTGACCGCTGAACCCAATTTTGCTCACGAAAGTTCAAATGTAGCTCAAGAAAAATTCCAATATTGATGAAAATTTCTACAGACATTATGATGTTAAAATAAAACTTTAAAAAATGGGCAAATAAAAAGTTATTGAAGTTTTTTGAACTTATAGATTGTTTAAAAAAAAGTCTAAAACAAAAGCTAGACAATGTTTCCAAGAAAAGAACAATAAAGAAGTTGTCTCCGAAAAACGAAATTTTTCTACAACAATTCGACAATTTCGTATTACAATATTTTGTTATGGGTCTGCTTATTTACATTTTAAGTTAGCAAAAATATATAAAAATTTATCAACAGCAACGACAATTTTTAATCAACTTTTACAATTTTAAATAAAATTGACAATTGCATGATTCGCAAAGCTGTTAGGCATTAAGCTTTAAAGATCATTAAATTATATCCCAATCCAGTTTAGAAACATTTCTTCATGTTTCATTCTTCAATTAATAATTTTGTATTCATACAATTTTTGTATAAAAGGAGAAAGATTATTTGATAATGTCATCAGTCGATTTTTGTTAAACAATCAACAATCACCTAAAACATCAACATGAAGGTATAAAGTTTTTTAATTGTTTTAATTTATTATTTTAAAATTATTTCAATTGTTAATAATTTTAATATTTTTTTTCTAGTTCTTCATCTTTTTTGCCTTGTTCATTGTTGCCGTTAGTGCTGGAAGTCTTCCCATTATTGCCAGTTCAAGTTATGGTGCAGCTAGACCAGCCCTTATTACTACATCAGTAGTTAGGCCTGTAGCTGTGGTTTCTAAAACTGTCAATATTGCCCCAGTTGGAGTTAAACTTCTTTAAAATTTAAGTTTTTTTTAAAATTGCAAATGAAAAAAATTGACGAGCAAAAATTGTACTTATAACAATATTAGAACAAAAATAAATGTATTTTAAGTTATCAGCATTCTAAACAAAGTATATTTTGATTATTAAAGAAAAGGATAACTAAAGCGTAAACTTGATGACCTTTACTATAAAGACACATAATTATCTGTTGTTAAGACAAACAACTTATATTTGTGTGGCTAAGAACTCGGAACTCCCTTTATAGGAACATCGCATACCATCCAAAATTGATGAATCAGGATTATTGAATTTAATTCTTACGATTGTCTACCAGTTATTTGTATCCTGTCGCTTTAAGTCCACAAAATATAAGACATTCCTTTTTTATAGAAACACCCTCACATACTAAAAAACCGTCTTCCAAAACTAAGCTTAGACTATGGAAGTTGAGTTCATTCGTTTTTCTGCTGGTTTAATTGTCAATCCCTAGTTCAAAAATTACAAAACATTTGTTTTTTTATAGCAATTTTAAAGTGAGTTTTGAACGACTCACTTTAAAATATTAGAAGAGATTGCAAACGTTTTTCCATCGACTTCCTTTAGTTGTTAAGTTTTCAAAGTTCAAAAGTTATTCAAGTTTTTATTTTTATAGATCTTTCCAAAAAAAAAAGAGAATCAACAAATTTTTTAAAAACTCGATTTCATGGTAATCGTTTCTCTAACGAAAAGTTTATTCGTGCCCAAGAAAAAGAAGTTCTTCTTGTAGTGTTCCTAATAACCTTTAAAACGAGCCCTGTATCGGATAAAGTATTGTTAAGTTTGCAAAGTCGAATTAAACACATTTTTTTAAAGATATTATGGATTGGGGTTAAGTTAAATACAAAACCGAAAGTTAAAATGTTCTCAAAAACGGTCCAATATATTTTTATGAAACTAATTTTATCCTCGATTCTTTCAATATAGAAACATATATTTTGATATTGCTCAGGAATTTTCTTGATTTTCTCGATAACTTATAAAACGGTTTAAATAATTTGTTTTCGTGAACAACTTCTAACTTTTTCTATAAACAATTATTTTCTCAAAAAAGTGCCAACATTTTTTTACGAAAGTTAAATTAAATTAAAATTTCAGAAGTATTGTTAAGTACAGAGATTGTTTCTTTAGCCGCACCCTCTTATTGCAATGTGCAGACATTCAAAACCAAAGTGCATCGGTTTCTCCTTTCTAATCCTATCGTCCTTTCTTATTTGCTCGCACTGTGTTTAATCATTATAAGGGTATTTATAACCCCTTTAGTCCGCGAACAATATCAAATAAGTGTATATTATAATAATTATTAATTTTTTTTCAAAAAATTGAGGTATTTGATATATAAGAAAATAATTTTCAAAAACTGCTGCATCGATTTTCGAAAAGGGTTTACATTTGTTAATACAAACTATATTTTTAAATCTATACTATTACACAAAAGAGTTTATTTGTTTGTTAGTTTGAATGCTTTAATGTCAAGAACTTCTGATCCGAATTGAAGATTTTGTTCAATGTGAAATAGCCCATTTATTATGGCAAAGAATAATACGAGTAGAGTACCACTTAAAAATTATTCTAAAACATGGACTATTTTCCCTTTTGAATGCTTAAACTGCTTTAAAGTTGGCTCACGATAACCCTTTTTATGCTAACCTCATTTGTTCTAAATTGAAGCATGCGACTTACGCCGGCCGCCGCAGCGGGAGGGCAGCTAGTGTTAAAATAAAGTAACTATTGTTTCTCACTGAAAATTTCGAATAAAAGGTAATGCTCCAATAAATAAGTCCAAAAACAGCATTCAAAAATGATAGATTAATCAAAGATAATATGAACTATTCTAGTACAGTTGGTCTAGTTTTAGACGTAACTTCATAAGCATAACCATTGTTCCATAAAGCTTTACTTATATTTTTATTTAATATTGAAAAAAAATAAAAAACTATTTTTAGAATGCTGATAACTTAAAATACATTTATTTTTGTTCTAATATTGTTATAAGTACAATTTTTGCTGGTCAATTTTTTTCATTTGCAGTTTTAAAAAGACTTAAATTTTAAATTTTAAAGAAGTTTAACTCCAACTGGGGCAACATTGACAGTTTTAACCACAGCTACAGGCCTTACTACTGATGTAGTAATAAGGGCTGGTCTAGCTGCACCATAACTTGAACTGGCAATAATGGGAAGACTTCCAGCACTAACGGCAACAATGAACAAGGCAAAAAAGATGAAGAACTAGAAACAAAAATATTAAAATTATTAACAATTGAAACAATTTTGAAATAAGAAATTAAGACGATTAAAAAACTTTATACCTTCATGTTGATGTTTTAAGTGATTGTTGATTGTTTAACAAAAATCGACTGATGACATTATCAAATAATCTTTCTCCTTTTATACAAAATCTTTATGCATACAAAATTATTATTTGAAGAATGAAGAATCATTTCTAAACTGGATTTGGATATAATTTTACGATCTTTGAATGAAGCTTAATGCAGAACACTTCGCTTGTTATGATGCTGTCAATTTGGAAATCACCATCTTTTGACATTTGACAATTTAAAAAAACTTCTTCATTACTGAAAATGAATAGTTCAAATGCACAAAGAAATTGGTGAACATTTTTTAAGTTTAAGTTCGCAGTTTTGCAAGAAAAGTTTTCTGGCCTGATTCCTGGAAGAGGTCATCATAAGTTGCCATGTGATTTAACAACTTTATAATTCTTTCTTTTAGGCTTGTTGAACCATAAGTTCTATTCTAGTACTTCACCATCGATGTATGATCCTAAAGATAGAATTTGTAAAGTTACTTAAAGAGGCATAGACAAGTTCTTGAAATGGAAATGGTCCTATAACCGTATCGGACCGTGTAATTTGCTGACTTTCTCTTTTACAGAGAAATAAGCATGCATCAATTGGGCCTCTGTTACTCAACAACGTGGACAATTTTGCAGAAGGATTTAGGTGTGACGCCTTTCAAAATGCAGCTGGTGCAAGAATTAAAGCCGAATGACATACTGCAACGTAAAATATTTGGTGAATTTACTCTTGGAAAGTTGGCCAAAGATCCACTTTTTACCGAAAAATTGTGTTCAGCGACGAAGCTAATTTTTGTCTCAATTGGTACGTAAATAAGCAGAATTGTCGATTTTTGGAGTGAATATCAGCCAGAAGCATTGCAAGAGCTGCCAATCCAACCAAAAAAGTCACAGTTTCGTGCGGTTTATTGGCTGGTAGCACCATTGGATCGTACTTCATCAAAGATGATGCGAATCGTA
This sequence comes from Eupeodes corollae, assembly GCF_945859685.1. Classification (NCBI taxonomy): domain Eukaryota; kingdom Metazoa; phylum Arthropoda; class Insecta; order Diptera; family Syrphidae; genus Eupeodes; species Eupeodes corollae. Next base: position 144,600,178 of record NC_079148.1, on the reverse strand, counting down.
ACATCACTGTGAATAGTGAGCTCTACCGTGAGATGATATCCAACTTCTTTTTGCCCAAAGTGCAAGAGCTTGACTTGCATGACATGTGGTTTCAACAAGACGGTGCCACATGCCACACAACACTTGCAACAATGGACTTATTGAGAGGCGAGTTCGGTGAACATATTATTTCCAGTCGAATGGCCTTTAAATCGGGCGATTTAACGTCATTAGACTATCTTTTGTGGGGCTATGTTAAAGCTCTATACAGACAAGCCCGCTTCAATTTACGCATTGGAACACAACAGTGAAGCATTTATTCGTGAGATACCGGCCGAAATGTTGGAAAGAGCCTGCCAAAATTGGACTAAGTGGATGGACCATTTGCGGCGCAGTCAAGGCCAATATTTGCATGAAATATTCTTCAAATTTTAAATGATAAAGGCCGTTCTTACAGAATTGTATGTGTTTTTTTTTTTGAAAAACTTTTTTATAGCTTTAAAAAAATTACCCTTTATGTGAAGATTTTCTCGTGTTAAAGATGGCGCTATACTTATTTGTTGCAAAATACCAAACGAATATTATAGCTTATGTCTGTGTATTTTCGTACAATTAAAAAAGCTTAGTTTAATCAGCTTACAAGAATTAATCAGCTTACAAAAATAAAACTTTATTTATTTTATTAACTTCCCATAGAAAGTTATTGTAATAGGTCCGATTTGTCAAATTAAAAATTTTGACATTTCTCGACGTTACAAGGTCCCTAGAGTCGAAACAAAAGATTTTTAGAAAGATGTCTATGCGTGCGTTCTTGTCATGAAAAAGTGCTTTCTCAAACTAGCCGTTCGGATTCGGCCTTAAATTGTAGGTCCCTTCCATTCCTGCAACAGTACTCGCACACAGGAATGGTTGAGAGTTGTAAGTCACTAGGCCTGGTTCACAACGGACTGTTGCGCCACCCCATTTGATTTTTTGTCTATGCGTGCGTGTGTACGTACGTTCGCGACGTTTTTTGCGTTGTCCACAGCTCAAGAACCAGAAGAGATATCGGTTTCAAACAAATTTTGTTGTACAGATAATAAGGCAGAAAGGGCTCTCAAGAAAATTGTGTGGGTGGTTTTTTACGACTAAAATATGATTTCATCTCCAAACCAATTTTGTGTATTGAAGAATAATGTTTTTGACATCTGATAAAATTTTGAAAAAAATCGAATTGACAGTTTTTTTCCAAAAATTAAAAACCGGAAAAAATTAACAAAAGTTGGTAAAAAATGATTTTCGACGCAAATATCTTTTCAAAAATTTGAGATAATAGTTTCTTATTAATTTTTACTTATAAAAAATATTGTTTTCAACACTAGGACAAAGTTTGAGAAAAATCAAATTGACAGTTTTTTAACAAAAAATAAAAACTTAAAAAAAAAATGTATAAAAGTTGGTAAAAAGTGATTTTCGACTCAAATAGCTTTTCAAAAATTGAAAATATTTGCTTCAAACTTATTTTATTTCACAGAAAATATTGTTTTTGATATTCAGTAATTTTTATATAAAAATCCAACAATCCGTTTTTTTCATAAAAAAACAAGGCAAGTCGACAGACGGGATGAGAAGTTATCAGTGTGGGTCGCATTACAGTTTCTTTTTTATATTTAGTTTTTTAATTGTAAAAAATAATAGAAAAACCTGCAGGGAACTCAAATATCAATTTAAGGCTAACCAACTTTGAAAACAAAAATGAGAAATAAGCTTGAATATGTATCTTTTTTCTGATGTAATTTGTCAGTTTTCGCCAAAAAGGTTTATAGGAATATACAAACGATTGGAAACATGCGTTAAGTGTAAAGATTATATAAAAAATAACAGAGTAAATCTAAAGCTTTTAAATAATGCATAGTGTTAGTGTATGTTGGACACAACTCTACGAATACATCCAAAGAGCCTCAAGGACATATCAAAAGTACCAAGGCCTGTAGTGATTCTTCTCTATATGTTAGATTTGCTATTCATATAAATGTCTACTGTACAACGAATTGATTTGCCAGAAGTTGTAACCATTTGAAGAAAAAATTCTATTGACAATTCCAAAATAAAATTGGTTTCATTTTTCGAATATTTCGAAAGAAAACGGTTCGAACTTAGATTATAACATACTTTTGAAGTTTCAAAGTTACCAATGGGAAATTATCACTAGAGTTTGCTTCGTTTTCAAAAAATATTTTTAGAGAATTGAATCTTAAAAAGATGATAATATTGATACCATTTGAACATCCTTGAAACATGCAAATATTTATTAAGAACTCCAACACTTGGACTTTTTTTTCTAGATAAAAAAGGTTATTTGAAAAGTGCATTCACCCTACAAAAATTATCTCATCATCCATTTAACGGTTTTCTATTGCATTTCAAATTAAAACCTTAATTTAATCATTTTTCGAACAAAACAATATCAACAAGAACACAACTGGTTTTTTAAGTTTATCAGAGAAAAGTTATTATTATTGCAACAAATTTTTGGCAGCTCAGTTTTAATTTTTCTGATGCAATATTTTGTTTGCAACTAATAAGAAATGCATAATATTAGTAATTGTTAAAAAAAAAAAAAAAACAAAGTATAAATTATCAAGCTTGTCATCTAGGTATAATTCCATTGGTAAGGTTAATAAAACTTATCTTCATCCCAGTTTTTGTCAGGTACTTGATTATTAAAGGCAAATGTAGATCGTTAAAATTATATCCCAATCCAGTTTTTTGAAAAGATTTCTGCATTCTGCATTCTAAAAAAACAACAATTTTTGTATGCTTACATTTTTTTGTATAAAAGGAGAAAGATTATTTGATAATGTCATCAGTCGATTTTTGTTAAACAATCAACAATCACCTAAAACATCAACATGAAGGTATAAAGTTTTTTAATTGTTTTAATTTCTTATTTTAAAGTTATTTCAATTGTTAATAATTTAAATATTTTCATTTCTAGTTCTTCATCTTTTTTGCCTTGTTCATTGTTGCCGTTAGTGCTGGAAGTCTTCCCATTATTGCCAGTTCAAGTTATGGTGCAGCTAGACCAGCCCTTATTACTACATCAGTAGTTAGGCCTGTAGCTGTGGTTAAAACTGTCAATGTTGCCCCAGTTGGAGTTAAACTTCTTTAAAATTTAAAATTTAAGTCCTTTTAAAATTGGAAATGAAAAAAATTGACCAGCAAAAATTGTACTTATAACAATATTAGAAAAAAAATAAATGTATTTTAAGTTATCAGCATTCTAAAAACGGTTTTTTATTTTATTTTTTCAATATTAAATCAAAACATAAATAAAGCTTTACGGACCTTGAGTTATCAAGTAAGTTCTCAAAACTAGACCATTATGTACATAACTTTTTTAAAAATTACATTTTTGTATGCTATTTTTGAACTTCAAACTATTAGTCTTCATTCAGAATAGAAAGTCATAAACACTACTAGAAAAACAATTAAATTTTGGATCAGAAATTTTTAAAACAAAATTAATCGCCCGAAAAGTCGTAAGTAATTGTTTCTGTATGTTAAGAGTCTGTTCAAAAATAATACCCCAATATTTTAAGTTTTGCTTTAAAAACAAAAATGTGATTAATATTTGTAAATTTATATAAAATGTTTGAATTTTCTTTTCGAAATATTTTGGTATGCAGTTGTTTAGTTTAGTATTCAAAGTTTGTTAAAAAATAATGGCCCATTCTTAAGATATCGAATTTTGATATTTTTTGAAAAAATACAACACAAATTAGACAGGAAATGTATTAAAAACCTAATAACCTTCCAATAGAGGTACCCTACTATGAAACCAATTTCAGAAGAAAAAAGTATATGTAAAGAAAACTTCATAAAAATCTTACGAAACGTTTTTGAAAAAATTCAAATTTTCGATTTTTGATCAAAATATTTTTAAGGCGACTACTTTTATTTTTGGTCTTCAAAAATGAAAAGAAATTTCAATTTTGGACACAATTGACTTAATTTCGAGTTCAAATATTTTTTAAAATGCTATATTTTTCATCTAGTTTCTGTATGTGGCAATAAAAAAAAGTCTAAGCGATAAGATCTTCTCTTGCAAAACTGCGAAGCTGGGAATTTGTAACATTCAAATGTTAATCAATTCAGAACTAAATATTTGCAATTCGTTTTTGAAGCATATGTTGCTGTATTTTTAGTTATTTAGTAGTTCTTACTTTACAAATCTTAAAATATGACAATTTTAAAACTGACAGCTGTTCAAAATGCAATCTTTTATTTTACTTTAGTTTCTTAAAAAATAAATTAAATAAGTTGGATATGAGTCTTCAATAAAAGGTTTTATCTTTATTTGAGAGCACCCTACCAATGATATAATGTGTGAAGTATAACACCTTTTGCATGGCCGTCGCAGCTTAACTTGGTGGTACGTATTCAAAAGGTCTATTGTTTCATGACTTTGAAGTTATCGATTCTAATGAATTTGGGGGCCGTGTGTTTATGCAGCTTATTCGCGTAGGCTTGTGACCTGAGAAAGCCCCCAAGATAAAAAGTCTGAAGAAGATGTCAAATCTCACGATCTTGTTGGTCAATTCACATCGGCTCGGCGTGAGGTAGCCATGCAGTAAAACCTGGCCACCTTCATTTTCGAAGAAGTACGACCCTATGACGCTTTACTTTATTTGGAAGTATTAGGACCTCGTGAATCTATCGTGGTTTGCTTATGAACTTAACCGCATTCACCCAAAGATGGGCTTATTCGCTAAAGAAGAAGAACTTCCAACTCCTCCAAAATCCAATTAGCGAACACATTACGGTGCGTATGGTGGCTTGTTTTCAGCTCCTGCGTCAGTTCGATTTTATACTAGTAAAGGCCCGAATCTCAACGCAAAATTCGACATGTTGTTTTTGAGCGACGCAAAATTGAATACCTTAGATTCTGCTCCACACTTTCACGAACAGGGTTGATGTTTTTGACAGATCTTGTGTTTCGTTGACGTAAGATTGTTGGCTGTCGACGTTTTCAGCTCCTAGGTCAGTTGGTTTTTGTACGGATGCGTGGCTAAATCACGGCGCAAAATTCGAAATGTTTTGACAGTAAAGTTGTATCATTTCCACGTCCTACTCGAAGCTGCAACTTGTCATCATGATTTTTCTTTACTGACTAATTAAAAGAAGATATTTTAAAAGAAAATAGAAAAAAAAATATGGCCGTCACGAGCTGTCAAAATTATCCTATCCCTATATTCAGCCGTTCGGAGTCGGCATATAAACTGTAGGTCCCCTCCATTCCTGACAACATTACTCGCACACAGGAATGGTTGAGAGTTGTAATTCACTAGGCCTTGGTTCTCAACGGACTGTCGCGCCACCCAATTTATTTTTTTTTTATTTATATTCGAAAATCCTTTTTTTCTGTTTAATTACATAACTTAAATTTTTAAAAACTAATTTGTGACCTTTAAATTGAGTATCAATTTTTGATCAATATTTAAACTCACTTAAAAGAAATTTCAATATTTTCTCTTATCATTCAAAATTTTCTTAATTTGTTCGTTTAATGTTTAATAAAACTTTTAGCTACAAATTTAATTTAAAATATAATTTTTAAAATGCAACAAAATTTACAAACATATTAACCTATTGAATTTTCTTCTTTTCTTTCAGGTATGTTTGATTTCAGAAGAAGTAACAAATTGGTGAGCTGAATACCAACCTTCGAGTACTCTTGTAGTATTTTATATTATTTTGAACTTTAACAAATAATTTAAATTAATATTTCTGCGGTGGTGGAAAGTTCAATTTTTTATAACTACATCAATTAATTTATTTTTCATTGTGGTAATGTTTTATTATTTCCAAGGTTATTTTTGTACGTTTTATATAAACATAACGCTGTTGTCCACTTTTCAGATTTGTAGTTTCGTTTTGTAATTATTTTTTTCAATTTTTGCAAAATTATAATCCGCCTACAAATCGATTGTAACACATTTTTCCATAAATACATAAACATAAATTATTTAACCCAACTAGTGTTTGACGTTTTGACAGGAAATTTATCAAAACTCCATACGGAAAAATGAAAAAAGAAAAATCATATTTGAAAAAAAAAAAACAAAAATCAAATATTTCTGTCCCCACAATAAATTAACCAATTAATTTATTACCATGTGATAAACTTTTGATAGTTATTTCTCATTTCTTTAAATGACATTCGTTTCATATAAAATTGACAACAAAAACAAAAAGATACATTTTTCCATACACTCGTAAATATTCAAATAAAAAAAGTTCTTTGAATGTTAAAAAAAAACTACTAATTAATTTATGATGAAAGATTAATTTTCTTGCTAATTAATTTATGTTTAACATGTTTTTCTATTTAGGTAGAACTTAATGCATAACTTACAACAAAACATAAACTAATAAAAGGGCATAGAACAATCAAAAGTTTTTCCAATCAAGCGGATGGTTAAACATTGCGTGATTGAACAAAAGTTTTATATTTTATTTTATTTTATTTTATTTTATTTTTCGTCATGGTTTTCATGTGTTAAAGGGGGGAAACCTTCGATAGTAAACAAAAAAAAATTAATCAAAATGCGGAAATATTTAATTAAATAAAACAAAAAGACACCAAAACAATACTTATGGTCAAACAATAGTCACGCACGTTCATATGGAAAGCAATATTGAGCCTGGTTTGACAGTAGGGTAATTTACTTTGAAATTTGACACTTAAAATACGTCAAGAATGTACTTTAAAAAAAGTTTCCTGTTACTGATATCAAAAAACGTGAAAATTTCAAGTCGAATTCACATAATTATTATAATTATTATAAAATTAAAAGACTTACAAAATAATTCAAGCTAACGCCGTTTTTAGCTGTTTTCGAGATGTGAAGTAAATTTAGTTATCTCATCTCACCGAATAGTGGAGTAAATCTTTACATCGCTTTGCAGAAAGTAAAATTATTGCACCAAGTATTTCAAAAGCGTTTGATGGGATTTGGCATTAGGCTCTCTGATCGAAAATGCGTGCTTTCGGATTTCACGAATACCTGCTTCATTGGATTAGTAATTACCTCTCGGATTGTTCGATACAATTAGTATTAGATGGAGTCAAGTCTGAAGTCCATAAAATAAATGCTGGTGCGCCCCAGGGCTCTGTTCTATCTCCAACACTTTTTCTCATTTCTATTAATGATCTCCTCTCTGCAACTTCTAATCCAATACATTGTTTCGCTGACGATAGTACTCTCAGCTTTTCATATTCGTTTTAAGGCTCTTATCCCTCTTCGTCGGATGTGGAAATGCAACGACAAAATATGATAAGTTCATTAAATTCCGACCTAAGCAGCATTGTACAATGGCAATTAAAAAACCGAGTGGAATTTAATGCTTCGAAAACCCAATGCTGGCACTTGCATCGAGACGATTCAAGATCTTTATTATTTGTAAAAAAAAAACTTTCAAATGTCTTTTTCCAAAAAATGTATCAAATGTTTAAAAATGGAATAAATTAAAGTTAAGATCTTTATTAGCTCCCAGGATTTTTGAGTCTAAAATGAATACTCACCAATTTTTGTATTTTTTTAGGTTTTTGTTTAATTTTTTTTTTATAAAACTGCATTTGATATTTCTTAAAATTTTACCAGTTGTCAAACAATTTATTCTTCGTTAATTTAGTGTCACTTATTTGGTTTGACGTCTCAATGTTCTTCAGATGTTGTGGTCAGCCAAATTTTTCAACTTTTCATTCGCGGACTAACGTAAAGCTCATGGGTTTAGATTCTTATAACTTTAAAATTTCGATAATTATTAAAATTTTTAATTGATCTGATTGAATCCAATGGAAAGTTCAAAAAAATAGATTTTTTGACGATTTCTGTCATTATCGATCAATAGCGCCCTTTTTTCATTTCGAACTAAAATGTAAAATTTGTGCCGCTTCTGTAGTTTCCTGAAAGTTCTTTTTTATGTATTGGAATCAGTTTACCCTTGAAGACCTACTGTCAAGTATAGAGATGCTTTTTTTTACCGCACAATAAGAATCCATCCCATTCAACCACTTTTGTTCTAGGAACTTATAAGAACTTAAAGATAAATGTGCAGCGGTATCTTTTTTTAAATCTTTCCCTATTTTCCTAACGTTCGAACATTCGAGCTGTGCTAAGGTTTTACACATTTACAAGAATGCTAATAATCCCTTAAGAGAGTATCAAGAACTCCAAAAACTACAAGATGAATAGTTTATTTTCAAAATACTTCAAAAATACTTTGAAATACTATTCAGAAAATTATTTTGTTGGCAGAAAGAGGTTATAGAAAGTCGACAAATGAAACAAATCTTAACAAATTTAGAAAACAATACATTTGACAGCTGTCAAGTCAAAAACTAAACATCATCCTACTTTGAAATAAAACGAACAGGCTATGTTCAAAATTCCAAAACGTACCAAATCTAAACAAAAAATAAAAAATAACCATGAAATTAACGCCATCTTCAAATTGTTGGCAACCATTAAAAAAAATCTGACAGATGATAGTTTATAGCTTAAGGGGTGTTTGCATTGTTGAACGCAATTTTAAAAATAGACAGAATTTTGTCAAGAATGTCAGGAATACAGGTGACTCTCAGTTTTATACTGAATTAAGATTTTTTGAGAAGTTTTTTTATGACAAAAATTACTATTGAAAAAGTTATAAATGCGTTCCATGAGGCAGTGCACGAGATTACGCCAAGATTTCTTGTATGACAGTTCTACATTTGATGGTAAGCAATTTAAAAAATAAACGAAATAAAACAAAAATGTTTAAAATACAATATATTTTATATACAAATATATTTTTTTTAATTTTGTTTATTTTTTTTAAATATTGTTAACATTAGATTTTAACGAATTAAATAAAATTAAAAAAATTAAAATTAAACTAACCTTATTTCAAAAAGACTGATTAGATACATTCATTTAAAATGAAATAAAGTTTCTGCCATTTGTAAAGCCTTGGCAAAATTAAAAAAAAATAAAAAAACAATTTAACAGCTGACTGTCCATAGTTTAGGTTGTGTTTGCACTGCTAACTACATTTTAGAATTTTTCAGTCACACTCTATGTTTATAAATAAATACATATATTTTGTAAGTCCGAACTGCTTATTTAAGAAGCACTTTTAAAGAAATCTTAAAAGGCTTGTCAATTCCTTATAAAACAAACTACCTGTTAAAGAATACTAACACTAACAATTAAATATAGAAAGCTTTCGCCGTTTGTAAAGGGTTGGCAACGATAAAGTTTGACCGGTTAGGCTGTATTTGTACTGTTGAACTATATTTCAAAAATAAAAAAAGCTCCGTACTTTATGTTCATTTAAGAAACACTTTTCAGCACACTAATTAGTTTTGGAGAAATTGGCGATTGCTAGCAAGAGGTAGTACACTTTTAGTTAGGCTCTTGTAGGGATTGAACCTATGCTTCCGACCTTACAGTACTATTTTTGATGGGTGTCCACTAAGAAAAAAATCATCGAAGACGTATTTTGAAATAAAAGCAACAATTTCAAAATACCAAGCAATGAAGAATTGATAATTTTATTAAAAATTAAATATAAAAAGTGCTTGGAAGCATAAACAAACGAAAAACAATTTGACAGCTGTCAGTTAAGGGTACGTTTGCATTGTTAAACCATATTTCAATTGAAATGAAAGTTTCGCATCAAACTTTTATGAGTTTTAATTTCTAAAAATATTTGAAAATTGCAATTTACCGGAAACAAACAAGGAAATAGTTGTATTCTAGAAAATATATCTCTTGAGAATTTTCAATTCCACATTTTCCCATCAAATACCCCACAGTTGCTTCGGTCCATCAGTTCTAAGTTCGTCCAGTAGCAGAATAGCAGTAGCAGCACAAACCGGGTGGGCTTATATTTATATATTTTTTATATCTCCTTTTAAATTTTAATGAAACTTAATCTGCCTAATTGCTAACATCAATAACAATTCAATCCATTGGGTACGATTTTATAATCCTAGAAAAGTATCTATGAACATAAAATGTTTGCTCGTTCGTTTGTTGTATCTTTTTTTTACTATATTTTTATTTGTTAAATTAAAACAATGATACAATAAATTAACAAAACAATAGAAAGATAGATACAAAATAAAAAAGAGTGGGGGCTTGAGACTATCATTATGTGTCGTATTTTTTAATAGAAGAAAAGTGTGGGTTTTTTAAATTTTGTATCTTTTTATTTGCGCAAAACGGGAACTAAGAGGGTGCTTAGTAAGTTGTTGTACATATAGATAGATTCCTCCCATGTCCTATTGTATGAAACCCCAGCTGCGAGTGAGTTTGCTTAAATGGTTATGGAGAGGCCAAAACTTAAGAATTGGGCCGTTTTTCTAAAAGATCAGACGTAGACCCATAAATCTAAATTGTGATACCACACATTAAGTTGAGACTACAACGACGACGACGACGGAACCCAGTAGACGTCCAACGACATCGTTATAGACGTCGTCGTCTTTTATTCCTCGTCATCGCCTCCAAACGAGGGAGTTAGATAGATTAGAAGCTGGGCGGGCGGGTAGCCCGCCAAGCCATAGCACCGAGACCATTTAAAGATCTCAAATGAATTGTTGGCAAATTGTTATTACCACTGCTGGCCTGGTGAAAAGAAATGTTAAATTGATTCGTTAATCTGAGTTAGTCGAGTGAATGGAAATGAAAATGAAAATGGGAACGGGAACGGGATTGGAAATGCAGCATTTGGGGATATCTATTCGAGTCGAGTACAGGGCGTGATGAAGTTTTTCTTTTAACTTTACATATAGATTGCGGTCTGTTAAATAGATCGACTTACTATGGGTTGATTTTAAAATGAGGGGGTGAGAGTAGTAAGTGGCCAAGTAATCGATGAATATGTGCAAGAATGCGGTTGTAATTAAGTCGTTTCGAACAAGTATTTTAACAGCACTACAGTATCTTAGTCCGGAAAGTGAAAAATGATAAATGGGTTTTTTATTAGTTTGAGGAATTTTATACATATATGGAGAGAGGTGGGAGGGGGTGTGTAATTGCTTTGCTGAAATTTATAGAATTGTGTGTAGGGAGATTTTTCGTCTAGCGGATTTATGCGAGATTGAAAATAATTTATACAAACGGAATAAATTTCAAATGGAGTGGAAACTAATTGAACAATAACTTATGTTACATTGTATGAGCCGAAATGTGAACCATATGCGTATATTCTTGATAAATGTTTACATGGCTATTTTTGCATAAGGTTGGGTCAAATATTTTAGGGATTTATTTCAATTGAAAAAAAACAACTTCACTTAGATTCGGACATGCATATGATTTTGTTGCTTCAGTTTGGGAAACATTTATTCTGTAATGCATTAATTGCTTAGAAAGTATCTAAGGAAACCATTTTCTACCAAGCAGATTGATTGACCTGATAAGTCTGTTTGTCTTCTTGAAGATTAAATTTGATTAGATGTCAATATGAACCACTTTTTAAATGTTCATCTGAGCTAAAAGACTACCATTGTGTTGGTTTCTATCTTATAACTTATAACTTATCATTTATATCTTATAGCCTATTAACTTATACCACAATACTGTCATTGAACCAACTCCTTCTTTAATTTTGTGTGGTTAAAACTTTCCGTGAAAAGGCACATCGTTCATTATTGTTTCTTTTATCGGAGCCCAAACCTGGACAGAGTTTAAACTTCTCAGGAATTTGATCCTCTGTTTGACTTCATTCTGTATTCTCACCAGGAAATCCCATTACGGGCGATTTCAATGTATGCAATTCCTCATGGCTTCAATATTCAGGCCAGATAACACCAGAAGGAGTGTGTTCTGAGTTGAATAACCTAACTCAGCTTCTCAACTAGCCCACTCGAATATCGGACGTGGTAGGTCGAACAGAATACACTCGACTTGTTTTTTATCTTTGATCCTGGTAAGTATGCTATTAGTGTTCTATCTACTCTAGGCTCATCTGACCATTCTGTTGTATCAGCAAATTTCTCGCGTAAAAACTCTCCAGTTAAAGAAAGACCTTCTTAAAAAACCGTTTGGCAATACAAGAAAGCCAACTGGGACGGTCTCAATAATTATTTCAGGATATTTAACTAGTCACTATGCTTCCTTGATAGTGATGTTGACGCCAGCGCTGATATGATTACAAGTTTGATTCTCCTAGGAATGAGAACTTTTATCCCGAAGAGGGTTGAAAGTATCAGACCTAAGTTCGATGCGAGCTGTAAAGAGGTTATTAGGGTTTTTAAGCCAATCCAACTGAGGAAAACCGGAATAAGTTCAAGCAAGCCAGGAAGGCCTGCAACGCCCATATTCGACAGACCAAATTATAACATGACCCAAAATTACGGAAAAAAATACTGCAGTGTCCCAAAGCTAGTAAAAATGTTTTTTCGCACCCGTACTGTGAAGAGAGTCCTTAAAGATCTTAACATACATAAATCCGCGCTGTTCCGGATGGTATCCTCGCTATTATTTCTGAAGAGGTTCTCTTTAACGCTGGCAAAACCTAAACTTTTTCCATCTGTCCTACTTTTCAGGTCTCGTTCCGAGCGGATGGAAAACCGCATTTGTCCAGCCTATTCCCAAATAAAAACGAATCTTCCTTACTCTCTAATTACCGACCGATTGCACTTACGTCCCTTCTTTTCAAGGCCATAGAAACGCTGATTTATTATTGAAGAAACGGTCGAACCTCTCTAGATACGCTAAAATTGTGTCAAATTTGTAAATGTGGTTTAGGCTTTTTTGACTAAAGTCATTATAATGACATTTATACAATTTTTGAACTCTACAAATTGCATTTTTGAAACTTTGTACTATGTAAGGCTCTGTTGCTTTTTTGAGCTGATAATTTGTGTATTCTTCGACTTTTTTATATTCGCCAAATGTTGAATATTTACGTCATAAAAACCCAAAATAATTTCAAAGTTTTGGATGGGAAGCCTAATTTCTTACCAGAAAATGTTTCAGCATTAAGATTTCGGGAATAACACCTTAAATATGACGATTTGCTTCGTCCAACACTACAAGCAGCTGTTTTATTCATAACTTAAAAATATGTACTGCTTATAACCCAAAATATGTACTGCTTAAAACCCAACTTGACGCCAACGTACTTTTTTGTTGTATACAGCTAAGCTCAGGGCCAGATTTAGAGGTCCAGAGGCCTCTGGCGAATAAAAGAGCGGAGGCCTCGCCACAAAATATTTTCAAAATAAAGAAAACCATTTTTTTTTCACTCGGGTTTTTCAATAAATAATTCATTGTGAAACCAAGTATATTCCTTTAGTATTAAACAAAATACATATAAATATAAACGGAAAAAAGAATTATCTGAAATTAAATTTTAGTGCTAACAAACGGAACCTTTAGACCGTTTGTTAAGAAAAATCGTTGATTATTTCGTGGAAATCCAGTTCTCGGAGTAAATAGCTTTCAATGCTCAGGACAGAAAGTTTCGAAAATAAAATAAAAAATTTGTTACATACCATCAAATCCAAATACATTCTCGAGGTTTGAGAATGTAGCTATGAAATTTCGATGTTCAAGAATTTGGTAGTAAAATAGTTCCGGCGATTGATCTGTTCCATAATTCTTTTCCTTTTTGTATGAGTCAATCAAAGACACAAATTGAACCAACTCATTACCTGCTCTAAATCATCCGGATACACTTTCACCAATAGCTCTGCTGCAGAGTGCAAATTTTCAGCATTCATCTTCTCGATGTGATTCAGGAATCCAAGTCTGGAACGTACAGATTCATAGACATGCAATCCTTCAGTAAGAGAAACGGATAGCTGGTCAATCACTGGCATGAAGGCGAATACTTTGTATTTTTCCTTGGGTATCAGATTTGCGTCTTGTGCTTTCCCGCAATCGAGCGGATTCAACCTCATATTTCTCTTTCTGGATTGTACGTATTCATCAGTATGGAATATTTTTTTGGCTGCTTCCTCGTATTTATCAAAATCATTTCGTTTGGATTCCACGAATGCTTTCAATGATTCTAGTGCACTCATTGCCAATTCAAGAATAATTTTCGGGCATTGCAACATCTTGCTTGCAGCGTTAAATCGCTCCAAGATATCGTTCCAAAATGTTATAAACAAAGGGGTTTCGAGACCAATCATCTTCTGTAGAAACTGCGTTGCTTCATTCCTCCCTATGTCTTTTTGCTCTTTATTGGAAAAAATGCTGGTTAGAGCTTCTTCGATTTCCGAATAGCCGTTGACTAAAACTTTTATAGCTTCAGCTCGACAAGACCAACGAGTGTCAGCTTTTTCAAGACTAAAGACTGGAAGCTTTTTTTCTCCGTTGATTTCTCAATCAGAATTCGGTGCCACTGGCTTCCGAACGGTTGCCCTCCCCTCAATCCGGCCTTGTTTGAGCTTATCTAATGTTATGATCTAAAACTTCAAAACTTCAACTCTAGCATTTCTGTAGAATATTTCGACTTCATCACAAAAGAATCTAGCTGAGGAATGAACTTCAAAACATGATTTAAGGTTAATCTCTGACAACAAGCAGTTGTTCCTTCGCTCTTTTTCAACTTGACACAAACTCTAGACTTGATATTGACCTTCGTTGAACTCAGCGGATTTTGAGTGATTTCGTTAAAGTTGTTAAAGCATCACCAGAGATGTTTGTGGAAGAGTAATTAACTAATAAAGGAACCTAAAGTAGTCGTCGATCAAGTGGATACATTGGCAGGCCTCACTTTAAAGTTTTCTGTCACTCCTATTTTCCAGATTCCTGTTGGTGGTTTCAGGCCTTAACTCATGATTTTGGATGATATTGGCCTTAAGTGTTTAAAATCTTTCAAGATTGTCGGCATAATAGCAGTCTTTAACTTTTTCAACAAAAAGCAAACTCAATGGAGTCAAATCACAGCTTTAAATCAGTTAATTGAAATCGTCGTCGTCTTTACAATTTCAATACACAAAAAGTTCTATTTTATCATCATCTTTTGAAAATGGTGATAAAAAATTCTTCCAGTTTTTTGACAATTATTTCAAAAAGTCTTTTATTAAATGCAAAACCAAACACAAGATCTTGAAGAAAATCTAAAGTAAAGTACTCTAACCCTTTTAATTTGTTGATATTTGAGATTATCTGAAGTTTACAAGAAAGTCTTTGATAATTTGGGTATGAAATATTAAAATGAAAACAAATTCTCAAATTAGTTCGAACTTCGAGTGAAGAAAATGACTATTCTAATACTGAAAAGAGTTTTCTACCGTAAAAAAATTGGACAAATCGTTGATTAGCCACTATTAACAATTTAGTCTTACCATTTTTAAATTGTTCTTCCACTTTAGTAAAATTTCTAGAAACTCTACAATAACCGAACTAAGTTTTTTTTAAAAGAATTTTCCCCGAATTCTTTCTAAAGTTAGAAGATACCTTATATTGGTATTTATTCATTCACAAGTTACTGAGCAACATGTGCTTAAATTTGGCTCGAAATTTTCCTGAAGAACTTTAAAAAAGAATTCAGTTAAAAAATAGATTACAGACACGTATAACATAAAAACGCTCAAAACATGAAAATAAAAAAATAAAACAATATCTGTTCATTTTCCATCAACTAAAAAGCTTTGTTGAGCTCAATTTTGCAAAAAATAAAAATACGATATACTGATGCCTCTGTGTAAAAAAAAACCGATAGGTAAGCCATCACTTCAATTGTTTCGCTTTCCCGTCATTTTTTCCTTTATAGGTACAAAAATGAATATTGACTATAAAAGTCTGAAAAAAAGGAAAAAGTCTGAAATCGATATTGTCAATTGTGTTGCCACTTTAACACTCTTTTTTGTTCCTTGTTGTTTTGCCACACACAAAAAAGAATCACCTTAACCTGGACGCGCGTTAAAATATTTTTTCGCAGAAATTCCTGTGACAAAAGACAAAGTCTTTAAAAAAAAATGGATAAAATAATACAAAATGTTAAAAACTCCACCTATGTATATGAATGTACTTCTAGACATGTAAGGTATACGCCTATAGGTTCCTACCTAAGGTATGAAGTATGTAACTGAAGAGCCATATATGCATGAATTCATTCGTTCCTAACACAAACCTATTCAAAGTATTAAACTGAACAAAACAAAACCTTCCTAAAAAAAAACAAAAATTGTATAAACTTCAACGCATCGAGCTCAAATATATGCATCTCTACGCCAAAACGTGTTCAATGATTTACTTTTCCATATACCAAAGTCCCAATCTTTCGCTCCCGCCCGCCCTCTCTCACGCTTTAAAGTTGAACAAAAAATGAATAAAATTGAAGGCGCAACAGCGACCGAAGCAGACTTGGATTTTGGAGTGGAGACTCCCAGAACCAGAACGAAAAAGGAAGGGCTCCACTCCACAGGCTTCATAACATAGCCCTATACACATAGCACCAAGCTATGTATGTGCAACCATCAGCTACAGCTACATAGTTCCATGTTGAGCTTGTACCGTGCTACTATACCACCGCAACATGCAATTATGTGTCCACTCCACTTGCTCCCAGAGTCGGATGATCTGTTGCCGTTGCACATCCAAGCACAGCACAGAACACACATATCCCAGCCAGCCATAGGTGAACACGAAAAGATATTGCTATATGTTCCTCATCATGAGGACGATGATGATGATGATCGCCTCATACCCCAACCGAACGTCGAACATACCCTATTCCATGGCAAATAGCAAGCTGAAGCCTGATGGTGTACAAGTCCATAGCCCTTCATCATCTGAGAGGCATGCACTGCACATGAAAAGGTTCAACATAACGAAAAAATAAACACAAAACAAAACAAAATCCAAAGCCGAGAAATTGAGAACAGCTCGACGACGACGAGGACGTCGGTGGTGGTGGTGAAGGCGGGATACTCGCCGCTCCTCTTCGGCCGGATGGGACGCCTGCTTAAGTATAGGTAGAGTAGAGTAGAGTGGGCCAATGGAGATGGAGATGGAGATAGCGGTAGCGATGGTTCCATTTTGGTGAAAGGGAACAATGGGATTCCAGGCACGTACCATGCATGGGACTCATTTCGACTCCAATTCCAACACTCCTCGTCCTCATCCTCACCCTCATCCTTGTCCTCATCATCAGCCCATTTTTTGTTTTGTTCTTGTTTTGGTTTTATTTTGTAGAGACGGGCCCAGCTTCATGGGTTGGTCACCAGGGGGCGCGCCGAAGCCGACAATGGCAGAGATGATGCAAGTTTACACAAAGAAAATTCCTTTCTTTCGTCGCTTTTATCTGGAAAATTTTCGTTGAGTGAGATGAATTTGTTTTCACGACAACCGACCGACCAACAGACCGCCCATCAACACAGCAGACAGACTAACCGACTCAGACCTAACGATAGATAAAGTATCTTTTTCCATAGAATAATCTAGTTCACGGATGAAGGAAAGAGGGAGAGCGGATGAATGAGAATATCCGGATTGAGATACCACCGATAGGTACCTGGAAACTTTTTGAGGTTTCCCAATATCCCAATCTTTCAAATCATCATCACATCCATCCATTTTTGGTGAATTTGGTTTGGATTCGTAGAGATTCATACCCAAACCATAGCCTTTGATGCCAGACTGAATGGGAGCTGTTTTCTGACTCTGAATCTGGATCTGGCTCTGACTCTGACAGCCAAAGTTATACGAGTACGTCAGAGTATCTTCGGGTTGGGTGTATGGCTCTTCGAATATATAAATCAAATTAATCCCCTGAAAATAACCGACTTATGGTATCTATGTATCTATAAAGGTATGTGGATTGTTTATTCTTTTTGTTTTCTTGTTTGTTTCTTTTTTTAACTTGATGTTTCTCTTCGGGGTTTTGTTTGTTTGAAGCTTAAACCACAAAGATAGTGGCTAATCGCTAGGACTTATCTAATTCGTGATCATTCTGTTGGCAATTCAAGTGAGTTTGTGCGAGATATCGTATAAGTATATGGGTTACTCAGAGAGTGAACTTCCTTATAGAACCTTTATCTTTACTTACTCAATTGACTGATATCATATGAAATGAACCAGGATACGAGAATACCTCTACCTTTAGAGAAGACTCTTCTATTCAAGTCAGTCGTGTGTTGTGTTGATGTTTGGGTTTGTTGGTTTTCGAATTTGTTTTGATAAGGTTTTCAATCTAGAGATGCACATATATGGGTTGGTTTAATCAGAAAAATGAAATGTGTCATAAACGTAACAAGTATAACTACGTTGCGATTTCTCTGAAAATTAAGATTTTTTCACAAGCTAGGGCTTTAAAGAAGTTAGAAATAATTGAAGATACGAAATAAAACAAAATGTATGGTTGTAAGTTATTTGGTGTCATTCCCGTAACAAGTTAACTCTACCCTTTTGAAACTTATTATCGTTTTAATTTTTTTTTTCATACTTAATACGCGTTCAACCGAAAAAAATCCACTGAAATGGATACAAGATTGAGTGTGTCATAAACGTAACATAAATTAGTTTGTTGCAATAACTTTACAACCTATAATTTTGTTTTAAAAATGGGATCTTTTAGAAAGTAAGAAATAGTTTTAAGTACAAACTAAACTAGATTTATTCTTTATAGTTAACAATTGTTCCTTCGGTAACAAATTAATTTTATCTTTTGAAACATGTTTTTATTTTCATTTCAAACACGGTATGTGGCCAAAAAACAATTAAAACCACTGTAGTAGACACAAATTAAATGAGTAACAGAAGTAACCAAACCTTTGTTCTTGGAATAACTCCGAAAACTACTATTTTTTGCAAGAGTGTTGAGGAAGTAAGAAATATTTGTAAGTTAAGACTAAACTAGATATATTAATCATTTATATTTGTTGTTATTTACGTAACAAGTTTTGTTTGACCAAATAGATGAAATGTATCCCAAAGTAAATAAAACAATTGAGTGGATGTAAAATTGAATGTGTCATAAAAGTTACAAACATAACTTTGTTGGGAATAATTCAAAAGCTGTGTTTGTTTTTTTTTTCAAAATAAGAGTTTTAAAGAAGCGAGAAATAGTTGGATTAAAAGCGAATCAGATTTATAAATCAGTGTTAATCTTTGTCATTACAAAACTGACTGTGTCATAGACGTAACGAAAACAATTTTGTTGTGAATTGCTCCAAAAACAACGCTGTTTCTCCATTGATAACTTGGAAAAGTAAGATCTAGTTTAAGTACAAATTTAAACTAAATAGTAATTCGTTGTCATTCACGTAACAAGTACATGAAATGTGATAATACAAAATAAATCCACATGAAGTTGATGTTCTTCCCATACTAAGTACAAAATAGATACAATCTTATAAAGGTCACACATTTTTACATTTTTCCAGTTCACATGAGAAATTTAAAATCTTCTATGAATCCTTGTAACGTCTATGGGTGTAAAGTTCATATAAAACTTATCTTAATATTCCGATTGTGATCAACGAAATTCCAACAGTGTCACTAACGTAACATTCAACTATCTCTCTTTTAGTTAATTGTAAATAAAATTTAAGACAGCTTTCCATAATTCACTCCAAACAACTTGAATAATATGAAATTGAAAATGTGACATGGACAATTTTATCTGTAATCACATGAACACTAAATGTCACATTTTGTAAATTAACACGTTTTTGAGGTCACACCCCTATATTAAGGTACGTAAATTAATCTTGTAGCTTTGCCTTTTTTTGCAATGTAATTATTGCTTGATCTGTTTAGGACGAGTATTGGTTTAAAGTTTTAAAAGTGTGGTTTTAAACAAAATGAATAAAAATGCAAAAACACATGGAAAATGGTTAAAAATCACTACAAAAATAGTTAAAACTTTGAAGTTACATATTGTTTTCCAACAAGGGGTTTTATTTTAAACAGCCCACTTTCTGAGCAGTAGTCACTTTTAAATCTCTCATTTTTTACATTTGACATGAAGAAACTATGCCTCTGCAGAAAATTAAACGAAGCACTCTTCAAAAACTCACGGAAATCGTTAGAAAATCACTAAAAATATAGTTTAAACTTTAAAATCACATTAAATTATATTGTTTTTCAATAAGAAGTTTCATTTTGAATAGCCCACTATTTAGACAGCTGTTTTTTGAAATTGCCATCTTTAATTGTTTGTCAAGTCAAAACAACACCATTAATAAAAAGGGAATAATAATAATACGCTACGTCAATGTATTGAAATTATTAAAATTCATTACAAAAATGGTGAAAATGTTTTTTAATAGATGATTTTGTTTTGTAAAGTTAACTATTAAGGCAGTTGTCACATGTGAAGCTGTCATCTTCTGACATTTAACATGAAAAAATTACGGCTTTACTGAAAATGAAACTATTCAATCTTCAGAAACGCGTGGAAATCGTTAAAAATCACTACACAAATGGTTAAAATTTTGAAGTCAAATAAAATTCAATCGTTTTGCAATAAAATAATTCACTCACACTTTTTAAGCTGACAACTTTTGACATTTGAATAGTAAAAACTTCTCCATTATAAACAAAATGATGAAAGTGACAAGATATACGCAACGAAGTTGTTAAAATTTCCTGCAATAATGGTGAAAAGTTTGAAGCGACATAAAATTATACCATTTTCCAATAAGAGGTTACATTTTGAGTAGATCACTATTTATTGAGCTGTAACTTTAAAACTTATCATTTTTTGACATTTAAAAATTAAAAAGTACGTCTTAACTTAACAACGAAACAATACAGATTAAATCATATCGTTTTCCAATAAAAAGTTTTATTTTGAATAGCCCGCTATTCAGACAGCTGTTACCATTAAAAAAAACTACGCCAATACTAACGTAGTGATACACGATTCAACAATGCATTGATAAAATTGTACAACTTACATAAAAAATGTTGAACATTTTTAAAGTCACATTTCGCAGTTTTGCAAGAAAAATGTTCGGACTGTGTTATTTCTCGAAGAGGTGTTGAACAATTTCCACCTTTTAGTTCTTTTCATTCTTTGGAGTCACAATCAGTTCAAAACCTTAAAGATGGAAATCGTGAAGTTATTATTATCAATAACATACCGCCTCAAATGGGCGAATTCATCATGTAAAAATTCATGAAAATGATATAATACTACAACTGTGACCGTGTTGTATATAACATACCTTCACCTATCCAATGGAATAAAGATCCAGTGATCTATCTTAACAAATGCTCATTTATTTGTCATATCAAAATATAACCTCTTATTGGAAATCCCCATCTAATAAAAATTGTCACATCTGTCATTCATTCCAGCAGCTTTATGTGACTTGTTTGTGTCCTTTTTTAAATCAAGTTTGAATTATAACTCAATTAAAATGCAACTTACAAAAATTGTATTAACACTTAAAACAAAACTAACAGAAAAATAATTAATTTCTAAGATCAAGAAAACAAAAATTACAATAATTAAATAAACCATTAAAAAATCAAAAGTCAAAACCTTTTTTTTCTCTTATTTGCCTGATGTCTTGAATCTAAATAAATTGTGTTTAACCTTTAAACGTGACGTGGAGCACAAGGCTGGGTACTTTGGGTAGGTATATTATGAACATTACAATAATTTTAATGTTTCATTTATATGGATAATGTTTAGCGAAATGCGTTATTAATGTGGCAGCTTATTTCAGTCACACTCTGAATAAAAATCTATGTGGATTAATTTAAAGATTTTATATGCTTACTTAGCTGTTTTATATAAATATCTAAAAATAGTGTGAAATAAGTTGGAGTGTTTTGAAAGTTGAAAAAAAATAAACAACCATTTTTGCAGCTGAAGTCTTAACTGTGTGGCGCCAAATATTTCAGTGTTACAAAAACAAGAGAAACTATTTCTTGGAAAACATCTCACTCCAGGGGTAAAAAACTATCAAAACAGAAAAAAGAAAATATAAATTTTTGTGTAAATAAATAAAACAAAATTCAATAAAACTGTTTATGAAGCTTTTTTGTTTATCAATAAAAGAATCAATATCAAATAAATTCACCATCATCGTAAGCTTCAATTATTTATTCTAACAAAATATCAGAATCAGAAAGATAGTTTTTCGGTAGTTTATCGACGTATGTGTCGAAACGATAACATTTTCTTAGAATTCTAATATTGAAACACTGGTGTTTAGATAAACATTATGGTTGAACTTGTTGTTTGTACACTTCTTCATCAAAAATTTATACTTCTGACTAATTTATGGACATTATAAAAGCTGTAGAAATATCAATGCTTTTTATTTCGGTTATCAGTGACTAATCAGATAGAAGAACCATATTGCACGAATGCACGTTCCTGAGTGTAAACATTGCATTTCAACATCAACGTTGAGTAGTTGAACTTGATGTTTGATTAAATGTTTATTTATTTATTGAATTAACAGTCTTGAGCTAAGAAGATACGATGTACGTATGTTCTTCCCGATTAAACAATTTGTGTTTTTTGTTTGTTTTACAAGTCAATTTTATGTTCTCAAGTGGTCGGAAATGGAAATGTAAAAGGAAGAAAGAAAACAGAAACAAAAACAAAAACTACTCAAAATGTCCAGCAGAAGCATCTACAAGATGTTGTATCTAAACGAAATGTTGTAGATACATATTTGCTTTTATTTTTTGTTTTTGTTTTTTTTTTTGTGGGAAAACCGTATCAGACCATGACGAAAATGAGATTGGATTATATTTCTTTACACATGAAGATAAAAACACCTTACATAGAGAAACATAAGGTTAACAAACAAGAGAAAGAAAAGAAAATTTATTAAACCACCTGTATAATTTTATTCCATAGGGTATTTGAACCTCTTCTGCTGGTTGAACATTATAGACATAGACATCCACCAAAAGGAACCACAACATGCGCTGCTTTCATTTAACCGCGGAATTTACACGCACACATACCAAACAGGAAAAGATATTTATTAGATAATTCCTAGAATGATATTCTTGAGTTTTTTTTTTTTTTGAGATACAACCTACTTTCGTTTTATTTTTATCTTTATCTTTATCCAGACTGTTACACAATCTAATCGCCTGTAAAGAGAATATGTCTCATTTTGTTGTTGTTGGGGGTCAAATGGGGGTAAGATATATTGAATCTTGTATGAGTACCTTAACACAGTGTTATGGCTTAATATAGGATTATCTATATACTACGTTCATAGAAAGGATCCTTGACGAGATGATAAAAAATGTTTATTTTTTTTATTATTTTATTTAATTTTCCGTAACATTATTCACCACAAATTTGTCTTTATTGTTTTTTTTGTGTTTTGATGAATTTTCTTTAATAAGTGAGTTGTTTTATTGTTTTGATGGAGGTTTTGGGGTTAGTTTGGGAAGGCAAATAGATATTGGTGAGAGGTTGAAAGATTGAAAAAAAATTGAAGACGCAAATTAATAATATTTATAAAAAAATAACTATAAAGTGAAATTTCCCTCAATTTATACACTTTTCTAAAAAAAAATTAATTATTCAAGAAAAATCAATGTGTTTTACTTTTATTTTAAAAGAAAAACTATGGAATTTACAATTTAAAACCAAACTCAGCCAAATATTCTCTACGGCTACAGTTTTAGCACTATATAATTTTCTTGAAACTTTCCATTACCAATTCTCATATTGATGGCTGTATGCTATCGATAACTTTTCGAGTTCGATCTTTATTGTCTACAACTGATTTTGAAGCATTTGAATTCATAAAAATACTCCAGAGGTGCCAAATCACCACATCTCGGTGGCAACTTGTGGTCACACTTTCGAGACATATTAATGTCATTAAATTTTAATTGAGAAACTGCGAACTGTGTCTTAACAATGTTCACCTTTTTACTTGCGACATAAAGAAACTGTATGGAAAGTTTTGCATACATGCAAACATGATATTACGATGGTAGAAAAGTCGAAAAAGTGGGTCCCGTGATTCCGACGGTATGTCCTGTCTGTCTATCAACGATCCTACAACCGAAACCATTGAGTAGACTGAGTTCAAACGTGGAAGTTAAGGTTTGTAGCAGATTCGCTTTAGGTGTTTTTATTTTTTTTTTAAGATCAAAACTAAAAGTGGTCCCGTCAAATTTTTAAATTCCAATTTTCTCAAAAACAAACCGATAGATTTTTTTTTAATTTTCCCTACAATTTTATTTTTTAACTTGGGTTCTTTTACTAAGAAAAAATATTTTTGTATTGCTTTGTAAAGGTAACGCTCATAAAACCATTTTTTGTTTTTTTTTTTAATTTTCTCACCAACTTATGAACCGATTTCAATAATTTTTTTTTTTGAAAAGTGCAAATTCATTTTTTCAAAATTCTATATCTCAAAAAAAAGGTTTAACATTTCTTACGAAATTTAAATATAGAGCGTATATTTACAATCACTTAACAACTGCATACCAAAAATATTATTGGAACAAAATTGAAAATTTTTATGTATACAAAATAAATTTAAAAAACCGCCCTAACAATTTTAGGAAAAAAATCGAAAAATCAAAGGTTTCTCGATTTTTAAAATGACATTTAAATTTTTAAAGACATACTTATTTTTCATATAAAATAATTAATCTTAAATTAGTTTTTTTTATAATTATTTTACTTTTCTTAAATGTAACCGCCTGCCATCTAACCAGATCAAATCCGGGGCATGATCGCCGAAAGAGTGCATTATTTTGAGAAAATTTTATTTACATTCCTGTTTTTTATCCAAATTAGTGCATTTGGTACATATTTATGTATTTTTATAACTATAACTATTCTAAAGACCAAATATTTTAGCGAACTACGCAACCATACATGTTCTGCCTCTTTCTTATCTTCAGATAATTTATTTTCTATCCTTGTTCTTCTAATATGAAATTGACAATAAGATTGAAACAGTGACAGTTGATAGTGTAATTAGGTGTATAAGCTTGAATCTGCTAATTTTCAATACCAACACTAATTTTTTGCGGTAACCACTAATCGGACGTCTTCTTAGTAATAAAAGGATCAGTGTGATTAGGTAGCACCTTCTAGTTGAGTGTATCCAGATAATCTTAAAAAGCTTCTTACGAGTGTGTTGATTCATTGTCGTGAAACAAAATTTCACAGTTGTTCTGGAGTCGCTCCATCTACCTATCGATAAACCCATCCGGCTTCAATTTCTAGGTCTTTTAGAACCATTTTGTATGGCACGGAAATTCTATGGAATGGCTGATTGAGTGGCATGGTAAGATTCTTTTTAAAGTACCAGCAATCAATGTTTCTCATCCTTGTTGATCCGATTTTCACGCTTGTTGTTACGTTGATCAAATTAATTCTAGTACATCGTTTTTGATAAAACACTGTTTCTATAGTCCTTGACATGCATTCGATTTGATTCGACAGCTGATTTCTTCAAAAAACTGGACATTCTTACCAACCAAAATAACGAATAAGTTTTTCAATGAAAATCAGTATGGACGTCGTACTAACGCCATCTATGAACAAACCGTCACTTTAATGTTAAAAAATTGGTTGGTCAAAAATTTGAGTGTCCACTTTGCGATGTGAAAATATTTATAAGCATATTATTTATTTATTTATTCATCTTAAAAGTAACACACTATATTTAGACTAATAATTTAATTTACTTATAGCATTATGACAAATTTACTAACTAATGTTTTAAAACCTTTCTATTAATATTAAAATCAATTGCAAAATCATATTCATTAAAATCCATACAAGCTCTTGTGAAAGTATTATAGTAGTACTGTGGTAAGGAACGTTTAAAAAATCACAGTAACGAGGGCGCAAGTTTCTAGAGGCGCATAAATAAAAAACCTAGATAGCAAAATTTGGCAGTCATCAGACTGTCAAAAAGTATTGAGTTTAATTTTCTTCTCTGAGCAAGAGGTTTTAGATCAATTAAAATACATCTCATCTCATAAGATGCAACATTTGAATACCCAAATATTTTTCCTAAGGCAAACTTTGTGAACTCGGTAAAAGGGCTCCATATAACAGTTCAATCTTCTTAATGTGGTCGAACTAGACTAGAATAAAGAGCTTTTAATGTATAGGGGTATTCGAAATCTTTTGAACTCCGAAAAACAAACCCTAGCATAAAATTTACTTTTGAGATCGCATGGTTTATGTATGTGGTTTGAGAAATTCATTTTAGAATCGAAGATTATGCGTAGATTCTTATGGGTATCAAGTCTTTGTCAAATGTCGTTTTCTAGTTTATAATTATAAGAATAATGAACTGAATATTTTCAAATCATCAGCAAATAGAAGAATAAGATTTTATGGTAAGTCGTTTATAAAAATGATAAAAAGAAGTGGTCCAAGGTGACTACTTTGAGGAACACCTGAAAAATGTATAATTTCCTCAAACAAGGCATTATGAATTGTTACCACCTGTTTTCTACCTACTAAATACAAACTAAATTTGTAGTAACCATGTTGGTAAACTGAAATGTTAGTGTGAATAAGATTATACAATTTGCTTTTTACTACAGCTTCGAAAACCTTAGAAATTAACTGCAGTTTTGCAATTGATCTGTAATTTTCAATCGAACTTTTTGTACCTGATTTATGAAGGGCAGTTAATATAGAGTATTTCAATTCAACAAGTAACAAGTATTATTAGTACAAGTATTTAAAAACAATTGGTGGAATATTGTCTGGTGAAACAAAAAACCTATTTTCTAGAGATAAAAGTACTAGTAAGAAATTGTATACAGATAACTTCAAATCACCAAGATCAACCATAAAATCTGAGTATATGTTTTAGCATAGTCTAATTTGCGATTAATAAAATAAGGTCTAAAAAAGGACACGAAGTTTTTGCAAATCATATTTATATCATCGGACAACACATTATTATAAGTCATGCAGATGGAATTCAAGTTGAGTTTCTTTTCGTGTTAATAAATGATTTTTTTCAAAAGCTCACTCCCTTTCAATTTGTTTGAACTATGCATTTGAAAGAATTGACAATTTTGTAGTTTTATTAAGTTTATTCATGGCATTTTTGAGTCTTTATATACTTTTGTTCAACCAAATAGGTTTAGTTGAACTTTTAAATAAAGTTTTTTTTAGAAACGTTAGAAGAAACCGCTGAATCTAAAATGTTCCGAAACAGAGTAAAACCATGTTAAGTATCTTTACTGCTTAATATAGGTTGCCAATCTAATATATTTAAATAAGTTTTTATGGAATCATAATAACCTTTTTTAAAATCATACTATTGTGAATTATTTTTCTACTTCGATTCATTCAAAAATGGAAAAATTTAAAACTATTTCAACTGCATAGTGATGAATGCTATTTTCTAACATTTTATAAGATTGTTCATTACATTGAGTTTCAAGGCAATTATCAATAAAAATTAAATCCAAAATACAACCAATATTTAAAATTGGTTCAATTGGCTATTCAAGTTCCTTTTTTCTTTTTTTTGTAGATTAGATACATATATACAATATGTTTATATACACAATCATGATATCAATGTTTTCCAAAGTACTCCTTGTGATAAAAGTTTTAAGCAATTTCTTAAAAATTTCACTGGTTTTCAGTTCAATATTGTTCATCAAAATTTTACAATCCATTCAATCGAAAAATCACATTACAAATTTTAATTTTTGAATCTTGACACCGCTTCTAAAAAAATATAATACACTTTAAGTTGTCTCCAATTTTGTCATAAAAGATGGAAACACAGTTTAAAATTATCAAATAATTGTAAAAAGGACCTTTTTTGAATTGCTGAATTTGCTTAAACTTTTAAATATTGTTTCTTTTATGTTTTTATAGTGTGTTTCGAGAAATTCGAAGAAGTCCAAAATCACTATCGAAAAGTTGTTCAAATTTAGAATAATTTCAAATAAATACTCAAAATGAAGTATTTTACTTCCTTCTGTAGGACTTTGTTTTGAAGTCACTTCTTAAAATTGAAATTTGTTTGTATTATTTATAAGACTGTACTTAATAATTTCCTAATTTATGTTTTTAAAGAAAAATCCCTTATCTTTTAGAATTCAAATGTTATTTATTTTTCCCATGAACTTATTCGTATTCCACGTACGTATGTCATACACTGCCTGATTTTCTGATTTCACATTTGAATTTCCAACTAAATTCTCTTAATTTATACTTAAATACATTTTAAAATAACCATCACTCATAATAACCATTCCCCATTCCCATATCTTATTTCTTCTAAATTCAAAATTCTACACAATTTCAAAAAACTCTCATAACTTACATCCCGTTCCACTTATATGACGTATTCTCTCTAACGTTGAACACATAAATACATCAAACCTCTCTACGCTTTTTCTTAATACAAAATAACTTTTCTAATTTGTTAATGGGCCGACAAACCTTGTGCCAAGAACAAGAAAAAGAAAGAAAAAAAAAGAACTTTTCACTTAAAGTCTCATTCGAATTCAAATAAGGAAAAGTAATTTTCTCCATCCAGACCCTCATATCCTTGTTTCTTAATGAACGAAACATTTATACATACATAGATTTATCCTTGAAATTTGTGTACTTTTGTGCGCTGCTACTTCTGTTGCTTTTTAACATACATACATAAATCTACTTCCATATGATGCTTCTCTTCAAATACTGGCAGGTTGAACAAGAATCTACGCCGGAGGAACGGCGGCGGCGGCGGTGGTAGAAAAAAGTAGGTACCTACCCATCTTCAGACTTTCTTCATGTGGAAAATCATTTCAATTTTAAATTGTTAATTAATTTAATCATGTTAAAACTTCACATAAACATTTGCTTTTCAATATAATTTCAAAGCACTCCCAATTGTCTGTGTAGCAGTTCATACCTTCATAAGCTATGCATGTCCTTATTTTGAAATATGAACATGAACATACACATGTTTTCAAAAGTGATGGGTTTTGAAAACTCCCTGAGACAAAAAAAGAAAAACTTTATCAAATTTCTGAACTCTAAACTATACTCAACCGTCTTTCTCATTCATATAATAATCTTTTCTAATGTATCCTTTTTTTTTCATTTATCGTAGTATAGAAGATCTTCATATGTTAAGGAACCCGTAGTTTCTATTATAGACGACTATACTTATATAAGTTGATTTCTCTCTTCATTGCATCGTTACCTTAGAACCTTATACCTTTTGCTACTATTATCATCACTAAGGACTCAGGCTGTGGCATGCAACTTTACTTAACTCTATTCCATTCTTTGTGTATATATTCATGCAGGTTGCAGGACCTTATTGCCTCTGCGATGAAAGTTGAATTTTGTATTATATGAGACACCTTTAGCACGCAAAGTCAAAGACTTTATTATATTCCATACTGTGTTCCACGCTCTTTCTCTTTTAGCATGTGTGAAAACATTGTTCACTTTATGCTATCTAAACACAAAAAGGACTTCTTTTTTTTGTCTATATCTATAAGGGTTCCTTTGTTAAGGAGCAGCAGCAGTAGCAACAGCAGGAGCAAGGAAGTAAAGTGGTAGCTGCTCAAGGGAATGAGGTATAAATTTGGCTAAATTAACTTTTTTCCTTTTCCTACTTTGTGTGAAGAGGTACAGGGACTGATGGAAAAAGGCCATACATTAAAGAGTTTTGGCTTTTAAAATTAAAGGGCACAATATGAAATATTTTTCATTTAAGGAATATGTAGATGAAGGTAATCCCTGGAATTATGAAAGGAATTTATTGTTGGATTAAAATTAATCGGCATGTGACGTTAAATTGAAAGTTTTGAAATACCATGCATTTGAAAGTATTTTGTTCTTTAAATCATTTTTAGAAAATTGGTAGACAAAGGAATAGGCTTGTTTTATTGATTTTATATTATTTTTTGACAAATGTCCCTTCCTGTTTGATGCAGAGCAAAGTCAGTCTTCTATGAATACATTCAATCATTAAATTTGATATAAGCTTTTAAGCTCTTAAAACTAATGAAGCGTAGGACGAATTTTTATTTCTTCGATCCTTGCTTACTTACTTGCTTACTTAGGTCCTCAGACATGTTAGGTCCGTTGGGAAATCCTTAAGGTGCATAGGGCCTCTACTAAACCTACACTCTATCGTGTACGGTTTCTGGAGATGTTGTTCAGCTCCCTCCAACTTTTGCCTAGTGACGCTGATTCCTCGTCGACTGTTTTGCGCCATGTGCTTCTCGGTCGTCCAGCTCTTCTTCCTTCTTGTGTGAGCAGTCCTTACCTTTCCAAAGCGTATGTCTAATCCATTGCCACACTTACGCTTCGGTATTATAGCATCTATAAAACATCTATGTATTCACAAAGATTCTGCATTTGTGCGAAACAGTAGTAGCTTTGTAATAAAGCTGATAGAGTTATTTCTCCAAATTTTCGACAGCATACCGAACTCCGCCTTTGCTTTGCCGATGCGACTGATGACGTCTTGTTCAGTTCCGCTTTCGATGGAGACGGTTCACTGGTTGCGAGAAAATATTTATTTGAGAGGATGGCCGGGTTCCGACTCTGATCATTTTTGTTTTGCAGGAATTAATTTTCAGCCCCACAACTTCTGCTTCTCTCTTCACACTTGTTGTCATTTGATGGAGATCCATGATCCTATGACAGACTAGCAAACATTGTCCGCATAATTTAAGTGCTTTTAATAAGTCTCAAAGTCGATTGGATCCCTGACAAAGCTGCGAGCAGTACATCACTTATCACCAACAAAAACAATATTGGCGACAGAATACAGCCCTGTCTGACTCCGCTACGAATTTCTAAATCATCTGACAACTTATCATCACAGAACGTTCTTAGAATATTATATTTCTTAAAAAAGACAGCAAAAACGAAATACACCCACTTCCACACCCAATTTCGTAATAAAATACTTATATTTCGTATTTAACTTTCATCAAAAGTTGAAAACTTTTAAGAAATTAATTTGAAACTATGCCCTGAATCGAAGGCGTCAGGGGTGATAGGGGAGTGTAAGCTTGACAATTGCTTATGGATTCGTACATCGCTGTTATTTTTAGGTTAGAAGTTCTAAAAATGTTATTATCCTTTACAACCCCCCTTCCCTCACCTCCGATTGGCATGTAATTTCGCTATATACCTTTTAGAAATCATAATTAATTTTGAGTTCAGGAACAACAAACGAGTCCCTCCCCCCTCATGTTCGTAATGGTTAGTGGATGTTACTCAACAAATTTTATTTTTACGGGCTACTGTCGCTTGCTAAAAATAGAAATTGCTTCTCAAATATGAAATTCGAATTGGTCATAAAAACTGTGGTTAGCTTAATGTCTGACCATAGCTCTGGTTCCATTTTTATTTTTGTACTCCAAATACCTCCCCCCCCCCCCCTATCCTTTGTTTCTTCTCAACAAAAATGTAAGGGCCCCTATGTACGTCATACTAATTTCTCTTAATATGGAGCTTTTGGAATATTTAAAATTTAGTACATTAAATTAGGTGGCGCAACAGTCCGTAGGGAACCAAGGCCTAGTGACTTACAACTCTCAACGATTCCAGTGTGCGAGTATTTGCACTGATGGAAGGGGCCTACAGTTTATGTGCCGAATCCGAACGGCTAATTTGAGAAAACACTTTTTCATGTCAAGAATTACTTTTGGAGAATTTGTCAATTCCTCGGAAAATTTAGTACATATTGTTCTTAAATTTTTGTTTTCTACAAATTTGTACAGGCTTAAAAATATTGTCTGCTTTCACATGAAGAAGCAAAATTACCAAAAAAAACTTCAAACTAGGAATATTCAGGAAGAGAAAATGCTCTTTTTCCATTTAAAATGTGAATAAATGTCTGAAAATGTTGCATCTACTTGAGGAACGATCAAGAACTTGTAAGGCCATTTTTTTCAGGGTCCACATCCAACCTAAAAACTCTTTTAATTTTTAAATAAAAATTAATGATTTTTTGATTGTTTATTTTTGAATAATATCGAAAATAAAAACCATAGATATTATACCAAAATCGTTTCTGCCTATTATCTGATAAATGAAATAAATTGATACCTAAGTCTAAGACAAATCATCCTTCACTTAAGTTGTTTTACCTTTCACAAAATCCTACAAATGACACTTAAGCTATTTTACAAAAGTTCTTACTTCTCTTGTTTTTAAAGGTTTATTAAAGAGGGTGAAAAAAAGAAGAAAATTTATAGAGAAAATGCATATAAAATAAAGGACTTAAGTCGACTTAAAAGTCTTAACATTTTGAGCAGATATATATAGTTACCAACTAATTGACAATAACAAATGACCTATGCAATATTAGAAAAACAATCCCTTACTCTTCAAAAGAGAATGTACTTAAAAAATTTCAGGTCAAATCGGTTGAAAACTGACTTGAATAAGTTATGAGTAAAAAAATCGCATTACAGCGCATCACCTTGTATAAAACCCTTTTTGACATCGAAAGGTTCTGTTAAGTTGTTTCCAACCTCTATGGAGCAGCGTGAATTCTCTATTGTCATACTCCACAAACGGACGAGTTTGGCAGGGATGCCAAAACTAGACATGGCTCTATACAGCTCGTCCCTGTAGATGCTATCATATGCGGCCTTGAAATCGATGAACAGATGGTGGGTGTCGATTTAGTGTTCTTGGGTTCTTTTCCAGGATCTGCTGTAATGTGAATGTTTGATTGACTGTGGACTTTCCTAGTATAAAACCTCGTGACGAAGGGCCTTAGACGTCCACATATTACGGCATAGAACATTTCGCAAGCTATGTTAAGTAGACTGATTTTTCTATAGTTTATGCAGTTTAGACGGTCTCCAATTTTCAGGATCGGGCAAACAATTCTGAGGTTCTATTCTTTAGGACAACATAGAAGATGAGGTTATGCCAATGATCCTCAATAAAATCAAGACTTTTAAGATAGTGAAGTTGTTGAAAGTATAAGGCCATAGTGTCGCAACATTAACCGTGGCGTCATATGCCTTGTATTGCCATCCATTGTTAATAGTTTATCTTCCTTATAACAATGAAATAAACAACCATTGATTTTAGTTCAAAAACACTCATTTTTTTGAATATTAAAATGAAATCTCTTATTAGAAAACCACCCTTTCCAAAGTTGACACTTATTTTACACCTTCTATCAAATATCACATTTTTCGTTTGACTCCTATTTTTTTGATCTTGTGTCACAGCTCTCCATTTCAATCACTTTTTTTAAATGAAACCAAAACCTTATGTCCACAACTTCTCACTGACTCATAGTCATATA
Source organism: Eupeodes corollae (assembly GCF_945859685.1). Taxonomy (NCBI): domain Eukaryota; kingdom Metazoa; phylum Arthropoda; class Insecta; order Diptera; family Syrphidae; genus Eupeodes; species Eupeodes corollae. Next base: position 144,566,973 of record NC_079148.1, on the reverse strand, counting down.
CCAACCAAACTACAAATTACCAGCGTTCTTTTTTTGGTATGCCAACATATCGAATTAAATCAGCTGTCATGTGACATCAGTTTCACTGAATTTCAAATCACCCACTGTACTCGTATTTTCATTTTGGTATAACATCCATACCATACTTTTTTTCCATTGAGGTTTCCTTTTTCAAAAACATTTAAAAAACAAAAAAAAAACAACCTAAAACTAGTTAAGGAAAGGAATTGCTTTCGGTTTTCAATTGAGAAACTAATGACATTTTTAAAAAACTAGTACTTGAGACTTCAACTACATATTTCTACTTCTTCTAGTCTTATTTGGAAGTAGAACAATCAATTCTAAAACAGATTGCACTTATGTAGTATAATATAGTCGTGCCATATCTGTGTCATTATAAATACTCGAAGCTCGAATCTCAAAACTCGTAGCTCTTCTTTTCTTAGGTCTACAAAAAAATAAAAAGATGTCATTTTATTTGATCATTACCGCACGAACGACATAGAATTCTTGATTCTGGTTCTTGATTTATGTACAAAAAAAGAGAAAAAAGATGCTGCGGGTATAATGTCGCTGATGCCATTTATATTCTCAAAGCGTTTCTAAGTCATCACGCGGATTATTTCATGGACGGCGAGGCGTATGTAATAAAACACGCATTCGATGGCGATGTGCGTGCAAATCTGCAACCATCATCATCATCGTCGAAGTCGTTGTCGTTCTTCGTCTTCTTTGATAAAGGGTGTTTTAAATTTGGATATGAAATTTGTATTTAAAAAGTAATCTAAGTCGAAGTCTTCTCTTGAAGTTCAATTTTCGATGATTTGTTCCAACGTTTATCGGCCTACACCGAAAATAGTCAAGTTTCATTAAATTGTACGACCTTGGAGGCCAATTCACGGGTCCGCAACGTAACGTTTAACTATCTCGAACAGAACCAGGATTTTTCAAGTTTGAAAGCTCTGTTCATTTGTCAGTCTATTCATGTCAAAATGGCAAATGAAAAACTTAAAATATATCACTTGACAGCTGTCAAAAAGGCCACGAATTAAAATAGTGTTGCCAACTTAAAGTTTTATTCCTCTTAAAAAAAAACACCCTCTGACTTTTCTCTCTGAGCATCAATCTGAATCTAAAGACCCAAGGAGTGTACCACACTACGTATACTCTGGTGATGTATCTGTATATAATAATTATCGCTGCATCGATAAAACTCTTGAAGGCGCGATGACATTTTCGCAATAATTGGCTTGTGAACGTTTTGAATTGATCTTTTTCGTAATTTTATGTGTTTTCCTTTTTTTTCTCCTATTCTTTTATTTTTTCTTCATCATCAAATGACACATTCGTGGAGGAGATTTACCATCACAGGCAAGCATTTGGTAGCAGAGGCAGAGGTAGAGGCAAAGGCAAAAAAGCAACGCCAAGGCTTCTATAAATTTTATCAATGAATTCTGATCATGGTTGCATGTGACAGCTGCCTTCATTGGCCAGCATGAATTATTAGCTTCAAGATTTTTCTTATAAAAAGGTAAAGTTGAAGCTAAAGCATACGCGCGTGTATCAAAACTCAAAAGTCAAGTCAATTCGATGAAAGGAAATGAGTAGGCTTGCTGTGCCATAGATTGTCGCATGTATAAAATATTTCTTTTACAATCTTTTTGCGTGATTTTTATAAATTTAATATAAGTAAAAATTTAAGTTTACAATACAAAAAATAAAATATTAATTTCAAAATCTCGTAATTTGTCTTTGCAAAGTCGTCGACGTTTTTCTTCTTTTTTCAACTTTAGAGTAACTTTCAGTTTTTTATTAGATACTTTTTAGGCCTAGCCTTTTTTTTTGATTTGATAGATTGATTTATTAACCACTCGGATGCGTTGGCATACTTAAAATGTATGATATCAAGTTTGACTAGACTTAATGGAATTTTGTACTTTTTATCACGTATATAATGGTTGTAAGTTTAATTGAAACTTTCAAAACTTTCGTGATGCGATATGACACAAAAATGCAGTTGTTAAGTTTTCGAGAAAAAATGTTAAAAAATGTACACACAAAAGTTATTTCGAAATCTATATATCGTTAAAATTTAGCGCATGTTCCAAATTCTTGTACACCATTTTTAGTTGTTAAAAATTGATATGTCTCGTTCAACAAGACCTAAAAAACATATTTCTATTTTAGTTTTTATATTTTCCCAAACAACTTAAAATCCGTTTGAAGATAGTTGTGAAAACGTAAAAAATAAAGTTCAAAATTTGGACATTACGAATATAATAGAAAAGTACTTAACTTTGGAAGTAACGAGTTCGATATTTTATAAAACTGTTTTAAGAAAAATTTTAAAATACAAGATTATTGTAAGAAAATAAATGTAGTTCTCTTTGAGTGTTGTACTAAATTTCAAGTAAGTCGATTCCATGCAAAATTTAGTACACATTTTTGGAATGAAAATTAGATTAGAAAATTCGAATTACTGCTTTTTGGAACAAAAACCACAAAATGTTTTGTACTAAAATTCAGGCACAATGGTTCAATTTTCTGGGATATCTTCCTTATCATAAAATTAAAAATTTCCCTATCTCGAGGACAGAAATAAAGTATACTTGCTTAGGAGAAGAGGCCGAGACTTCAAAATTGATTTTTAAGGCTTAATATTTGTAGACGAACTTTAATGAGGAAAATATTTACCTATATTTATTGGGGTGAACAAAAAAACTTATTGTTCCAAATTTCATCAGCACAACTTATAGGTTCTCAATCAGCTTCTACAAAACTGTTTTTTTCCCTTTTTGGGAACAAATTGCTTTGTACCAAAATTCAAATAAAAATGGTACAATTCTTTGGAATTTTGGACTTAACTAATTTGATAATTAGATTTTTTCCTCTAAGTTTCAGTAAACAAAATAATTTGTAACAAATTTTAAACAAATTAATACGTGTATTTGTTTTAGACACGGAAATTTGGACTTGAAATTTTGTTATCTTGGAATTACTGTTTTTCGATGAATTTCATTCAAGCAAATTATTGCACTTACTTGAGAGATTTTAAACTTTAAAAATCTCCTAAAGATTAACAGATAACCTAATTTGAAGCAAATCAGTCATCAGTCGTGCATATCTTTTAAATGAGATTGACTAAAATTGTACTTACCAGTTTTTAGAGAACAAAAATCTAAAATTTTTGCACAAAATTTCAAACAAAACGCTTTGGCAGTGGGACCTGGAACTAACTTGTTTCATATAAGCTTGAATCTTGTTCCAAACAAATTAAATGTACCAAATTCCGAATTTGAAATAAAATTGGAACTTTAGGCTTACCATTTTTAGATGGCCCAAGCAAATAATTGAATCATCGATTCCGGAGAAGAAAAAAAAACTGTACTGAATTTAAAAAAAAATTGGTGCACTTATTTATAAATTTTGACTTAAGTGTTTTAGATGAGCTTAAAAAATTGGTTTTCTCTTCTAAAGATTAAAAAAAGCATAAACCAAATTTCAAGGATGTGATATGATATTTGGGGTTTGGATTTACTATTTTTCTAACTTAGACAAATAATCAATTATTCCCTCTGAGTATGAATTCTCTGTACCAAATTTCAAGAAAAATAGAATACTTGTTTGAGACAAACTTGCTGAAGCTTAAAAAATATTTGATATTTCCTTTTGGAGATGAACTAAAAATTGCATTCGACCAAATTTTAAATAATTTGGTACATTTGCTTCAGTTATTGTACATAAAAAGAATTTTTTGTCTCTCAACTTTTTGGCAAACAAAAAATGACCAGCAAACCGTTCCGAAAATTAATAATCCTAATTTAAGTCAATTTTACACATGTTCACTTTATTAAACTTAAAAATAAAAATCATGGGACGATGTAATTTTTTCTCTGAATTTTTCGGGCTTCCTTTTTAAAGCCTTATTTCCTTAACAGAAGATATTTTTAATCAAAGTTTCTCAATATTACCTTAGAAAAGAATTAATTGTTTGCTCAGTTTTCCTGTGATTTAATTTTCCTGAACTCGTCCATTCTTTTATTCGAGTGAATAATTCATATATTGCATTCAGTGCCATTTCAATTTGAGCTGAACATACCTTATTTTGTTTTAGTGCCTGAACACAGATGATTGGTAAACAGGCATTATTGCTTTTCTCAGCGTCCTTCCGCGAAACGTCATGAAGCAATGATACATTAAAAAAAGAACTAGGGAGGGAAGAGGTAAAAGAGTTGGAAATTCCCGGAAGATGTTCTTTGTAGAAATATGTAGTGACAGCATTCCGAATAAAAAAGAGTTCATAGGAGTTACAAAAAGACTTATTATCATATTTCTGCTTTCTGTTGGGCGCCATTTTCGATTGAAATTATTTTTAATTAAGAATTTGTAGATGTTTCAAAATACCTAATTCGTTTTTTTAAGCTTAAAAACTTAAGTATAGTTTTTCAAGACAGAACGATTTGTTCAATTTTATAACCTTTTAAATAATTTCAATTCAATTTAGGGTGGTCTAATGCCATAGTCTTAAAAGGTCGACCAGGTCAATCAACCGTGATAAACAAGCACTTTTCATTTGAGCTCAAACAACTTGAGTTGTGAAATAAATTCTAATTTCATAACATTTATTTAAAAATTTAATTTCCAATAGATCATTTCAATTTTTCACTAACTTTTCGAAAAATCTGGCTTTCAAGGCTTCAAAAGTTTCTAGTTTGTTGTATACTAAAATGACTTTGCATAGCCCCATAAAAACAAATTGAAAAGCTTTAAGTCGTTGGGGAACACTTCAGAAAGTCCAAAATTGTCAACAAACTGATTTTGCAATTCAGTGGTAGGGTGCTCTGAATGACATGACGTCGTTTTTTGGAACTAAATTTCGTCGATGTTTAGCTGATTAATTTTTGGAAACAAAGATCAATCGTTTTTTATTTTACCAGAAATAAGCGTCATCACTAAAAACCGGAAAATAGACAAAGTGCTCTATTCCACAATTAGGAAAAATGTACTTAATGATTCAAGATGAAATGCAGAACTTTATTAAACATAAATTTCATCAAAGTTTGACATTATCAACTGTCAAGCCATAGACAACAACCGTCGATAGATAAAAACCAGCCTATACTATGCTGATAAGAGTCCTCTACTGTGTCAACTCTCAAGAGCTCTTTGCTTTTGAAAAGTTATTCCTAATGTCAAAGTATTCAAATTTTTAAACAGAAATTTCATCAAAGTTTGACATTATCAACTGTCAGACCATAGGCAACAACCATCGATACATTTCATGTAGATAAAAAGCACCCTATACTAAGCCGATAAGGGTCTTCTACTGTGTCAACTTTCAAGAGCACTTTGCTTTTAAAAAGTTATTCCTAATGTCAAAATATTCAAATTTGTGGGAGGTTATAGAGGCATATCTTGTTGACGTTTATTTTGTATCTGTTTACTTTAAAACGTCAAAGTATGTTAAATTGACATTTGCCGCCATTTGCAATAACTATGACTCTTCTTCGTTTGACAACTCTTGCTTCAAGTTTTGGAGTGTAGTATGTTACCTTGGCCAGGATTCCTTAAATTCAAAAATAATATTTCTTCAACTTGTCTCATATTTCAAAAAATCTTCAACTTAAAGGATTTAGTTCTTTAAAATGCAGCAATTCAAATCATTTTTTTTTTCATAAACCTCCCTATGAGGTTTAAAAACTACGTTTCTTTTTCGTTGTCTTCTTGTTCCTTTCTCCTTGAAGAAAAAAAATATATAAGCCAAGTTAAGGTAAGTTGTTAACTTCAAGTTTAACACCTTTTGTATAGGTATATTTTAAAGTTTAAAAACTTGAGACACGAAAATCCCTTCTTGAGACCTATACTTACATGCGTAATGGTTGAAAATATTTCAACCCCCAAAACCAACTTCTATTTGTATGCCTATACCTCATAAGTCCCCAGAAGCATTTTATTTGCTCTTAGGTGTTACGATTGGTGTATAAGCATAGTCAGACCACATGCTAAGAGTTGTGTTGTGACAAATTACCAAGTCCATCTTTTTTTAAACATGTGTCTATAGAGAAGGTACATCCCTACAACATTATTAATGCAAAAACGCTCCTTCTTTACTTTTTTGTATTTTACTTTTTAAGAGCATGCTAACAAAAACACAGTGAGTCAAAAGTCTCTCGACTTGGTCTTCTTTGCATGCCATAGTCATCATCATCATCTTTATCCTCCCTCATCAACATCCATCCATGTGAGTTAGTCAAGTTCTTGTTAAATACAAATACACGATACGTCCAATTTTGTTTTTTTCATTCCTCCTCCGGTGAGAAAGAAGCTGTAGTAGGATGGTGCCTTTAAACAAAGTGTCAGTCATAAGAAGAAAAGTTAAAAAGTTGAACTACGAAGTTGATGAACTTCCTTAATGTCTTCGTTTTTTTTTTCATTACATTGTTGTTCATCTTCTTGTAGGGAAGGTATACCTAAGAATTTTTATTTGTATATTTACACGCATAACTTCGAAGAAGAAGTCAAGCGCATATATGTACCTACCTTAAATATACCTAGAGAAGGTAGTTAAGCTTGTACCTTGGCGCTTAACAAGAAAATCATTGTGTAATATTCTTTCCAAGAGGAAAAACGTTTGTGTTTCTCATAGTTATAAAGTTTGCTGTTTGTTGTTGCTGTTGGTTTAAATCATCACGCCCCTACGACTTTGTACATGAGTAGTTAAAGGTACCTCATATACCTATTTACCTATACCCTCCTAACATTAAGCCTATAAAAATAAAAACACAATTTCCGGTAACGCGGAGATCATAAAAAGCAAACACAAGTCGAAAAACTAAGAAGACGCTGTTGCATTTGAAGAAGGAAGAGGGGAGGGGGAGGAGGTAGGAAATGCATTTCATTTGCTTTTTAAAGATAAAGAGAAAGATGAAGGAATAGGTGTATATTTAAGAATAAGTTATAGCTAAAGGGGGAAATATATTTTCATCACTTTGACTTACGAGCCTCAACCCCAGCATCTGCTGAGGTAAATGAAAGATGAAAGTGTGTTGTGTTTGAAACATTTTAACCCTTAAAGGCTCAAAAACCATATAATTTTCGAAACATACTGTTTCAAACTAAGGCTTGAAAAAGAAAGAACCCAGTTATTGAATTTAGGTACTAGAAGTTTTGCAATATTAGAACTGATTTGGTATTTTTCAAAACTTCAAAAACGACTTTTTCGATTTCTATAGTGTTTTATAACCTCTTAAAACGCTCTGGACTTAGATTCTGTCAGCATTGAATACAAGAGAAATAATCTCACTCCAAAAAACCTATTCGAAGAGTTTAGAAGGTTCTTATTCGGTTGGTCTACATTTGCTACGTATGCGGTTTTTGTCAAGATTTTCATTGAAAACCTCACCGCACCGATTGTTGGAACAAATTCCTCATTCACAGTCCTGCATCTGCATTTGTTGCAGTGCGTCTTTCAAAGCTGTGATAAGGGTCCATAAAAAAAGCATCTAATTTTTCTGCATTTGTTTTTTTAGGCTGTTTTCCAATCCTGTTTTGAAACCACATGTGTTTTTTGAAAAATTTCTCAAGCTACTTTGACACTTAGTCAATTCACTCTGGAACGGGTTTTGTTAAACTTCTATTTGAATACGACTGCTTAATGTGCAAAAAAACAGGTGGAAAACACTTAACTTCAAAGAACCGGGAGGCCAAAACAGAAACAAAGTATTGTGTAGTTATGTTAAATTACCAAGTGTCAGCCTATGTTCGTATATGATTCGTCATTTGTCGCATTCACGGTTTATTTTAAGCTTGTTTTTTAGGTCTTATATCTGCATCAACTTGTAATCAGACTGATTTAAAACAGGATAGAACCCGACGGATTCCAAATGGTCCGCTTTTAGCAGATAAAATGCCTTGTACACATTTACCTCCATTTCTACCAAGTTTTAGCCTATGTTGATTTTCCTTTTACTACTTTTGACCTCAAACAAGAGCTTTTGTACAATATTCGTCTAGATCTTTTGACATACTCCGACATCCGCTTAAATAAGCTCGCTTATTGTTAAAACGAGAGTAGCGACAATTAAAACCGGATAGAAACCGCTCAGTTTTAAATCGGTTCCATACTTGGTTTTGGGAGCCAAAGAATGCATACGGTTGCTGTATAGAGACGCATTAG